>NC_044347.1:21252751-21557751 GCF_007364275.1 Archocentrus centrarchus | reverse complement strand
GCGAATTTGTGCTTGCCACTACACCGCTGGAGGCACTCCCTAAAGACGTAGCTATGTGCTGGTCATGAATAGCTATCAGTATCTCAAGTCACCTAATTGTTTTTGAGTTGACCTGCGACTTCCTGATGTAATAGTTGTTTTTTTTTTTGTGTGTCATTTAGGCAGACACCTAAAACATAAAACTGCCCCTTTTGTTAGGGAAAGTCCTGATTATTGATGAGCTACAGGGCTGCAGCGACAACGGGATGTGCTTATCATGCCGCAGTTGTTCCAACTCATAAATATTTATCCCTTTGCTTACAGAGGAGGCACACTGTGATTTGAGTTTTGGGTCTATAAATAGTGTAGATGGTGACACCTAACAGCCGGATGACTTGTTTTGAAATTGGGTCAGAAAGCTTTTATTTTTGAAGCTAGTTGTTGTGTATTTCTGTTGCTTTTTTTTTTTTTAAGATGTCAGAATAATCACGATTGTTGTGCAGCTGCAGTAAAGCAAAAGGAGGAAATGCATCATAAACTCTCACCGATGGTTTTTCTGTCCTGTCTGTTTTTTGCAGAGCCGAAGTTTGACGAAGGGGCCAAGTGAATGATGTCCATGTTGTGTATCTCCTTCCTGTCATAAAATATGTTGTATTTAATAAAAAGGATAGTGGACTGAACCGCGATGCACTGGTGGTTAGTTAACTTTGTGACTGTTGCCACACTGTTTCCAAATCAGGCTTTCAGAGCTCCTCCAATCTTGTCAAATTTGAGATCGTTCTGACCGGACAAATCTGCTGTGATTGACACTCTCTAGTGAAATCTGGATGATCAGGTTTAAGCTAAGTTCCCTCTAAAAATGAATTTGTACCAGGGCGTCTTCAAAACCCGTCTAACTAGGACTGTAGAATTTATGCACATACATAAGTATGTCTCTAGTCTATTATTAAAACACTAAAAATATTGATATTGTAGATTTTTTTTTTTAAGGTGAAACATCTGTTTGTCAATAGCAGTCTGTAACTCTATTAATCATCCTGTTTGTTTTTCCACCAAATAACCTTTTCAGCTGCTTATTGGACATTAATTTGTCCGACACCGCAGTGCTTAAGTCAGCTGCGGCCCTAATTTCAGTGACATTTCCAGAACATATGGTGAGCCACACTTAATTTGAATTCTATAATTTATATGTAGATATCTGAAATGCAGCGGGCCACATGTTGGCTGACCTAGATGCGAGCTGGCTGTCAATCTGCGCTGGTCTTGAGCGTTCCACATTATGACAAGGTCAGCGATGCATTTAAGCCTCTCCGTGATGAATGTTTTGAAGCCCCAAAATAGCATCAGAAAGGGCAAGTTTCCGTCTGACTTGGTGCCTAAATTTTTTAGACTGTGCAGCCAGACTTTAAAACTGGCCTCTGAAAAGGTAGAAAAGGGCTGCTTTTAAATATGCACATTAAAAAAAAAAAAAATGTGAATGCACGCAGTCATGGCTGCATGCTAAAAATGTTGCTGTTTATTCTGTTAGGAGTGGGAAAAAGGAACTGGGGAAATATTTAGTTAACCTGTCTGGGATGGAGCATGTCTGCTGGGAGATTATCGCTTGAAAGATTAATGTAAAGCCCTGCCTGCCGAGGCCGCTGCACTTCAGTATAGCCATCTGCAGGAATACAGCAGAGGCTCTGAGCAGTATGAGTTTCGAGAATAAAGCAATACATGGAGCAGCCTGAAAAACTACCAGTTATCCAGACAGTCTGATAAATCTCCAATCCACTTAACTAGATTTACATGTTCTTGTCACTTTAAGTGGAAGTCATGAATAATTCCTCTTGTCAGTTTGATGCTTGTGTTGACTGCAGTGGTGGGAGAAATACTGTTATACTGTACAGTTTATGCTGAAAAGTAACAGTGACTCATTTCTGAAAAATACAGCTTATATCTATAGTGATGTAATAAAGTGTATCGCTTCAGTGCTGCAGCTGGTAAAGGCGGGGATACTGAAGAACGGTAAAACTAAAATGGTGGAAAATTGAGTCAAGATGTACGATGTTTGGTTCTGACTTGCGGAGAGAAAACTGGGCAGTAATGGTGTGTTTTCCACCATTGTACAAATGTAAACATAACATGGTTTTGAGTAGAAAAGACTTTATTACTGATACACTGTTCAAATAAAACTCTGAAGTCATTCACACAGTCTAAAAACAGACACCCCATCAGATAAACAGTGGCACAGAAATATAAAGAAAAAAGTAAGGCAAATTCTTTACAAAAAAAAACCTGTGATGCAGAGATAAATATGACAGACAAATTAAAAAGGCACAAGGTATATATATAGTATATATGTATATTTATAAAAAAGACCATGCAGGCACATTAGGATGGAATGGGGTAGTCCTCAGTGCAGTTGGAAAGTGGCTTCTTGTTCTTACTAAGTGGTCCCAGTGTGTAAGACGAAATACTGACTGAGGTAAGATGTTTTATATTGAAGACGACTGAGATGCTGTCCCTATGGCTTTAAGGAGAATTCCCTGTGGTGATTCAATTTGTAAAGAAAATAAATTCCTAAAATTAAACATAAGTCTTTGGTAAAAAATAAAAACAAGTAATTGAAACGGTTGGCCTGCAGAAGGATGAAGCAAAGGGTTTAGAAATTGATACTAGAAAAGAGCAACTGAAATGTCAACATCTGACCACCAGGGGGGAGCAGAGTACCGTGAAACTGTACTTTTAATCCCATAAGCGCGGGAGACATCAATGAACAAGGCGAATACACAGCAAAGCAAGAGAGTATGAAGGCCTTGCAGATTTGCTTGACATCAACCATCCGGAAGGAGTGGTGGAGGAAAAAGATTGAAATTAGCACATATTGGAAGATCAAGAGCTCATTCGGAGTCCAAAACAATTCTGAACCCAGTGTTGGCAACGAATCACACGGGTGACTGTCTTTTTTTATTGTTTGTTCTCTCAGAGGAAGGCCAGCTTCTCAAAGCATGAATGACTGTGTGTGTTTAAAATCCTGGGGCTGAGAAGAGAGACACAAAAACGAATATCAGCATGTGCAAAATGAACCGTTTACATGCTCTCTTTTTGGGATTATGGTTACAATTTCAATCAAAAACACAGTAATAAGCATCAGGCGAGCGTCCAATGTGAGAGGGAAAGGAGGACAACTTTAAACACTTACTTCTTGGGGTGGAGGGATGTAGTTGATATTGGACCTGGAAGACAAAAAAGCATGGGAAGAACATCAGACAGCTCTCAGCAGAGTTAAATCTCACCTGCATTAATAATGCACATGGCAAACATAGGTAGGGAGGACAGTCAGACCTAAGTCATCATTAGGCAGCACTGGAGAGCGCTGCAGTCTGTTTGTCATGGAGGGGGCTGTTAATATAACGGTTATCATTCAGGTCTGTGTGTATTTGGAGAATGATACACCAACAGATTAGATCAATCAAGACGAGACCGAAGCGCAGACTTTCAGCTTTAATTTGAGCAATTTAACAAAAAAATTATGTTAATCCTCTAAGAATTACAGGCATTTTCACATACAAAGGTCTCGTGCTCATCCAAGGCCAGAGAAGGAATTTCACCGCACTTGGTCAAGAAGCAGTCAGCACTTTACAGCTGCCAGAAATCACATGTGGCTTTAAAGGAGCTGGGAAGCAGATATGATTCTGCATTTGGACAGAGCAGGATTAATGCGCCGCTCACTCCCGATCTTTACGCCAAGCTGACCGTCTTCCTGGCTTCGTATATAAACAGCTGTGAGAGCAGTGTGGATCTTCTCCTGTAGACAGACATATTCTTTCAAGCATGACGAACCTGATGTTAAAAACCAAACTATATCAAATCTGGCTGCTCACATTTAACTGTTAAAATTCTCCCACCCAAAATGAAGCATTCAAGACTGAAGGATTTCACCTTTTATTGGACACAGTAAATGTTCCACGTGCTCTGCACCTGCTGCTGTTGTTGCTCCCCTTGCTTAAGCTTTTGCACCAAGTTCATGCACATGATTGTGTCCAATGTACAGTTCCAATATGCCATCATTTACTTTAATCTCACATAATGCAAAATTGATCAGAAATGTTGTAAAACACAGCTTATAAATAATGGAATCATCCATCATGAATTGTTTCTGAATATCTATGGAGGTGTGCAGCAGTCAGTCTTGTGTTACACGCAGCGTTAAAAGTCTAAATGATTGTGTTAGCAGAGCTGTAAAGCTGTTGTGTAATGCGTGTCTGGCACATCAGCCTCTGTGGGTTTAATTATAGTCTCAAAATCACCTCCAAAAATAAGTCTTTTAAAGTCATCTTGTTCTAAGAAATTAAAACTATTACATGCAGGGAGGGAAAAAAAGTAAAGTTTTCACACAACACTTTTAAAAAAAAACAGCACTGTGTCGCTGTGGCAGGTACCATTTAATGACACTGCCAGGTGAGGCCATGTGAGGGGGTCCATTTCTCAAACGAGAGACTGATAAACGGTCACTTGTGGACCAGTGTGCCCCATTTCTCCTTCTGTTCTGACTAGAGTCAGCTCTGAGGAGGAAGCAGTACTCACCTTACTTCATTTATTATTTGGCCCATTCTGAAACTGTCAAACCCACAAAGACTAAAACTCTTTACACTCAAGTAGACAAATCATCAAAACAAAGGAGTTGGATCAGTGGGCTTTTAAATAAAAACAAACGTGCTTTTCTTTCTGAAACAGCAGCGCCAAGTGAGCCCAAACTTCTGAGCGGGAGTATAAGTTAGATGAGAAGATCAATAACCCATAACTTGATCATTAAATTGAAAGCTGTAGCCAGAAAGATGTTCAGCTTTGGATGGAGAGTGGAAACAAGTAGCTTGGCTCTCTGTGAGCAAAATAAATCTTCTTACCAGCACCTCTAAAGCTCGGTAATTAACACGTTATCTTGTTTGTTTAATCCAAACACAAACTGTCAGAACAACATTTGGTTAGACTATTTTTTGACCTCTGCAGTGATTTCTCCCCTGTCTGTGATCCAGTTACGGCTGCATTTATTTTTTTTTTTCCTAATGTGCCACACTCACATGTCCTCAGTTCTGTGCAGGGTTTGGCTGCTGATGTGGGCTGCACCATGACACTGGGAGATCCAAAATGACCTGTGGGGGTGGGGTCAGGGCACGGGCTTTAACAAGAATGACGCCCTCTTGGACTCGTACTTCACGCCATGCTTTGGGGTGTGAGCATTAGTATGAAGTCATTCGTAAAAGACGTGCACCTCAAATGTTGGTTTGGCAAGCTTGAACATTTGTAACCTAAATCTGTCAACTTCCACATTTGATTTCTCTCATTTAGGTCTCTGTTAACTGTGCTTCACAAAGAGTGTGTATTCAAATTCATACACGGAAAGCCAGAAAAAAAAATAAAAAATACCACAAGCATCACTTTTACTGGTAATTTTGAGCTACAACAGTGAGGAGGTTAGAGCCTCAGCCCATCAGTATATCTGGAGCTGCTACAAGCAGTATTGGCTGGACAGCAATGATGTTCACTTGTATTCCATAGGTTTACTCAGGCATACCAAACAATGGTGAAATCTGTCATTTTGCAACAAAATAAGCAAAAAAAATGACCCTGACCAGTGTTTTCTAGCCATTTGTATAGTTCATAGCAATTCCAAACGTCTAACCCTCTCCTTTGACAAAATATTACAGTCAATATCTGCTTTTCCATGAATAGATAATCAGCAGTTTAGCTTTAGTTAAATAATAAATGCATATTGCACAAATATGCAAAGAATGGTTAACAAGTAGAAGCCTAAATATTCAAACTAATGTGCCAGCAATGACCTGAACTCCAACAGATGTTGGAAACCAAAATGAGCTTTAAGAATCAAACGTACAAAATACACAGAACTAATATTATCAAGCCCACTTAGAAGAAAACCATAAAGTTCAAGCTTCCAACAACTATTTTGAGCACACTTTATGAATGATTTCATAAACCAGCAAGCATGCAGCCAATCCCATGCAGCAATCCAACACTCCAAGATTAAAAAAAATCCAAGCGGTGTGACTGCCTTCTATTTAAGCAATGCATTTAATAACCGGAGTTACCCAAGGCTCCAGTTTAGGCCCCTTAAAAATCTCTAGTTCATTATTTCAAGCATTCACTGTAAACAGACCACTAGAAAATCATTAACTGAACTAGTCCCTTTGTTTTTGGCTGCTGTTTTCCAGCGAGATCTTAGATGAGTTATGAGTAGCAACTAAATATAATTGTAGCTAAACAAGCCGTGTGTATGCAGTCATTAGATGAAACTGTTCCAGGACACTCTGATGCAACCTTAATTTTGTTTAAGTATCCTAAAAAAAAGCCCAAACAGTCTAAGCTGAGCTTCATTCAACCAACATTCATCTGAAAATGCATCTACTGTCAGTCTTCAGCATGAAATAACATTCATCCATCTAACCAGGTGCCCGAGGGACCATTTTTCTCTTAGATGCCGCATCCTAGATCTGCATCGCTCCTCAGTAAATTTGTGCCTACTATCGGTGCATCAGAAATCATGTCGCATTGTCTTTGATTCTTTGTGAAGAAGCCTGTTCTATAAATAGGAAGTTGACACTGACAACTCCAGTTAGCTCAGTAGGATAAGCATCAGACTTTAACCCAGACAAAGAGCTTTCGCATCAGCTTCGAGGAGAGCTCAGTGCTGACTCCCCATCAAACTCTAAGCAGTAACAAGCCAGTAATCAAATAACATAAAGTCAGGCGAGTCAGGCCAAGCACAGGAGGCCATGCATTTGTGTCGCTGTGTCTTCTGGATCCACGGCCAGCCACACATCAAAACCTCCTTACACCCACTCGATTGCGTTTGAAGGGCAGGGACTGTAAGGGGGTGTAAATGCACTCCTCTAACAGCCTTGGCTATGCCACAGTCTCATTCTTCAATATCTAAATAATCCCTTTCAAATTACCCATCCAATCAGTTTAATTGCCTGTAATTCCTTCTACTGCCAATATTTTCCTTCTTGCTGATTAACAGCCGGTAATTATTCCATAATTATGTTGCACTGATTGTTTCCCCCGACAGTCCTGTTTTTTGGAGGGAGATGGAGGTGGAGTGGTCATCTGTCTGGCTGTATTTTGACATGAATTTAACATTAGTACATCTGCCCGGAAGTGGAAATCAATTTTAAAAATCAATCCAAATTAATAGCAAAAACTTTTTCCCATGGTTTTACATCTGTTGGCGCCAATCAAATCACCCAATGAGTTGAAAAGCAGGCACTGCTGTGTCTCACACACACACACACACACACACACACACAGCCACAGCTGTCACTCCACACAGTCCTGACTCAGCAGACAGATGCAGACAGGCCGGCTAAGTGCAACAACAATCCACCCCCCCTCCCTCCTCCTTCAGCGTGTAAGATATTAGCTTGTGTTTGTTCACATCAATGTTAATTTAATCACAAAGCTCTTACCTTCCTCTGTGTCCTGCTGATGAATGAGTCGGGACCGTGGAAGAGAAAACAGAGTCAATGTCATTCTTTTTTGGCGGGAGTAAAAACAGTTTCTATATTAATTGGTGCACTGTGGAGTGGTTATCGGACTGCCAAGAACAAGCGAACTGAACAAACTCACGGCTGCAGAAGCCGTTGCGCTGTAAGAGGAAACCGCCGCACCCGCAGACCAGGACGACCAGGAAGACCACCACCACTGTTGCCACCACCGCTGTGATGTTAACATCCTCTAGAAGTGGGAATGAACACTGAATTATGAGCTGCAGTAACTAATTTATTGAAGTAGCAAGTCACAAAATAAATCAAGAAGTAGTAAATAAAGTAAAATAATCTCTTAAAAAGGCTGCCCACAGCTCTGATGTCTATTCCTGTATTTTAGTATTCCTACACACGCACTTAACAGTGGTGAATGCTCATGTTAAACATAGCTAAATGTACAAGCACCTTAAATGTACAAGCTCAGGCTACAGACTGTCGTGAATGTTCTGTTTCAGTCAGTTTTTTTCTGCGCCTGGCTCTCTGTGATGTCATTGAAAGTGGAAATCCCTAATATGGTCTTCCGTGGCTGCAGAAGCCCCACCCACCTGGTGTTAAAACATTCTACAGCCAATCAGAAGAAAGTGGGAGGAGTTAAAACAGCTCGTTTCAGGCAGATGGGCTGAGGTGCTGTACCAGGCCCATTATAAGATCATTTTTAAATCATGCAAATCTACTCTACTAGAGCCCAATAAAAATATGGAACTGAAAATTAATAGGTCAACTTTATGTGCCTAAAATAGTTGGTTGCATTAACATAGAGCACAGTACATAATTTATTAACAAGCCCAGCACTAATTTTAAACTGTGTAATTTGGCCTTCACTGGGTACAGTATTTCTTCAAACTGCAAGCTTGGCTCTGAATGTGTCCAGACTTTAGAAGCAGGGTGGAATAAACTTAGTGGGCTTTTCCTCTCCACTGCACCCTTGATTTTGCCTGGTGTTGAAAGGTGTGGGGGATGAGGCAGGATGAAGTGTGGAAACACACATATAACACAAGCACACCTATCGTCATGTGCTTGCCCTCGCACGTCTTGGATTGCCCGACTCCGTTGGATGCCAGGCACCTGTATTGGCCAGTGTCCTCTTTGGTTACAGCTTTAAACTCCTGTTGATGAGACAGACAGCAAAGGAAGGCTTTACCTATTATTAGAAAGAGCATACTTTAAACTGAAGCATCTTTTATGCTGGCGTGTCCTTGAGGAAGAAATGCTACCTTCTATCAAGCCAAAGAGCAACTCAACAGAATGGTTTTAATCACACATAATACTGCAAGAAGACAGTGTACAACATTTCCCAGCACAATCCAACTGTCCTGTTTTTCTTTTATCTGCACAAATGCACACACTGTCTCACCAGAACTCCTGTGCGTGAGTTGACTAGATAGGTTGCATTGGCGTGATGGGGCGCTCTGATAAGCTTGTTGTCCTTGTACCAAGAGTAAGTGGCAGGTGGGATGCCCTGCTGGTCCCTGCAGCGCAGCTGTACCACTGAGCCCGTCACTGCTGAGCTGGGGATTTCACAGAGTGGGATTTGAGGGGGCACTGAAAGAAAAGGGAAGAATCACAGTAATGTAAGCAAAGCAAGCCATCTTTAATAATGTTTGAGTGGACTCTTTACAGCAGATTCTCAGTCAGTTGTACCTAGGACTTTCAGCGTTACATTGGTCTCGCCTAGGCTGACAGTGTCTTGAGGAGCACTGATCTCACAGCGGTACTCTCCAGCGTCCTCCTGGGTCACTCTTTTCAGCGTCACCGTCGCTCCGTCAATGGTCGCTCGGCCCTCAAAGGGACCTGGAAGAAAGAATAGAAGGTCAGAAGTGGAAATGTCTTCCATGGCTGTGGGCTACAGCCACTGCATGTTATAATCCACGGTCTGCATTGCTGCCACCTAAAATTTATTATCCAGTAGCAATTGAACAAGTGCAGTATGAGTAAAATAACTCTGTAATTACATATTTTTCAATTCTGTCATAATTTGGAGACATTTTGAGAAAAGCTGCAAACCCAACTTCGAAGCTTTCATATGCTATCATGCAGCGCCTGGACGTGACAGTTTTAAGATGCTTTCACACATGCATTGAACCCTGGACTTTTCTAGATATTACCCGATGGATGTGTCTGATTAGACAGTTACCTAATACAGTTTGTGTGCAGGTAGTACAGGTAAAAGTCTGATACACTGGAAGCTATCAAGTGGTTATCCTGTGTCCATCTTCCTGTACATTCTACCCATGCAACACATATGCCTAAGCCAATTAAAGTGTTTCCAGTAGTGAGAACTACTCCTGCTACATCTCAGAAAATCTGTCAGTGTCTGAGCTGATGCGTCCTTCATCGTCAGAAGCTTATGTGTATAAATGGTTTAAGTTACAGTGAGTTCCTGAGGTTAGGTTTGTAGTCAAGGTAAGAAGTCATTCTGCACTCGCTATAAAACTTAAATCAGCTTTCATGAATTTAGAAAGTTATCATACATTTCTGAAGGTCTTTTCTTTGGCTGCTTTTTCACTCATTTTCAGCCCAGGGCTTATACCTGACCATTCTCAGAGGACTGTTTTTTTTTTGTTAAGCTACTTGAACACTAACCTATTCAAGCATAAAAGAGGCACCTAACTCAAGGGATGAACCAGTGTCTTGTCTATACATAACAGGCAACTTAGCAAAGAACCAATTTTAAATTGTATCTTTAGTCACTTTGTTACTGCAGTCTGTTGCAAAAACACATAATTTGCTACCATGTTGTTAGTTTAAAGTATGCAAAATGGCAAATTTTTGGTTCAAATTGTCGTCAACATATACAAAGGAGGTCAGGTGGGAGGTACAACGGCGAGTGTCTATAGTCGTCAGTTAAACACGGTGGAGGCGCTGTCATGGTTTAGGGCTGAATTTCAGCCAGTGGTGTTGAGGAAATTATGAGCACAGCACCGTCAGATTTTGATCCACCATCAACATTATTGAAGCAGTGTGGGATCATGTTGACAGAAAACAGAACAAAAAGACATTCAAAGAAGAGCTTCGAATGTTCTCCAAGAAGTCTGGAGAACTATTCCTGAAGACTACTTAAAGAAATGAGAAGAAAGCTGCCTCAGAGAGTTCAGACTGTGCTGAAGAATAAAGGTGGTCACACCAAATATTGACTTTCAGGCTTGTTAGAATTGTACAAACTTTGTTTTTGCATTATATTTCCATGTATGTTTACACATCTTAATAAATCTCAGTTTCCTAGCAAAAAAATAAAGAAATGAAGGGTTGTGCAAGACTTTTGCACAATACTGTACTTCGCCACTCTAAGAAAGTGGTTCCCAACACTCCTTTTGTGACCTTTCACAGGGTTCATACCAAAAAACCGCTTGCTAATGCTAATGGCCGGTTTAGGCAACTGTTACGATAGTGATCCGTTCTGGTAGCTAACTGCTGAAATTCCCAGCCCAGGCTTTCGTGTTCAAATGTCTCCAGCCCCTAAGTATTTTCTTACTATTGCAAGTATTCATATATAACTTTTAGCTACTACTCTTAGCAGCTATTAGTAATTAGCTTTTAGCTAATATTTAAACTGTTTATCCACACTTTTACGTTGCTATTTTAACTGTTAATCAATACTGTTAGCCAACATTTTAACTGCTAGCCATACATTCTGCTGTTTTTATGCATTTATCTAGTTTGTTTAGCTAATTTGTTTATCAGTAGCATTAGATGATAATTTCATCCTGTAGCCATACTTTTAGTAAGCTATTTGAACACCTACTTTACCTTTTGAGCCATTATGTATATATTTTTAATCATTCCTGCATTCTTCTTGGTGAGATTATGTTCCCTTTCTTAATTTTAGTACCATTTGGCGTACTCCTGGTTGGAAATCCCCACTGCCCAGGTAGTTGGGGGGGGGGGGGGGGGGGGGGGGGGGGGGGGGGGTTCTTAACACAAACTATAATATGTGTACACTGAACAGTGAAGTCATGTAGTTTACATAACTCCATATCCAGCTGTTATCTCCCTGAGCTAACAGCTGGATCATTTTGGGTGAAGCGTCTGTCATGCACTGATAAATGGGAACTTGAAAGTACGATTTCCATGGCAAGACTTGTTATGAATTTAAAAGATAAGGCAGCCATTTCTGAGAAACAGCCTGACATTACGAACGCAGTAACTATTCATAGCACCTTTAAAACTAACTTCAGCTGTAAAGCAGCCAATGAAGAGGCGGTGATGGGTCAAAGGCATTTCAAAGCCTTGACATATTTGAGAAAACTGTCAGGCTAATTGCACCGGCTGTAAAAATGACTGGTCCGGGTGAAAGCTGCTGTGATTCATTATTTATTTCATCCATTAAATTCACATCCTAAAACATAAAGATGAGAGATCAAGGACAAGAGACAGGTTAAGATTGTATGCCTCGACATCACTGACACAGACTGCAAAATATCTCACCTCTACCCAAATGTTTTTTTTTCTTTATTTTATTTTATTTTTTTCTATGTGGCACACCCTATCCAGCTGGTACTGCAAGCTGATTAAAACAAACACCCTGTTTGTTCACTGAGAGGACGGAGAGCGACGGGCTGCTTTCTCACCTTTGAACTTTCCATTATAGAACACAAAGGAGACATCTTTCCCCTTTTTCTTCCATTCGATGCGCGGCTTCTGGTCTACCTCTGTGAAGAATATGCAGGACAGCACCGCATCTAAAGAGGGAGTGTGACCAATGAGATATTTATTCCAGAGTAGCAAGGCATCAGTGGCATTTTTAACTGCTCGGTCTATTTATAGCCTTATGGTTTATTCTGTCAGAGAGAATCAGATAGAAGCTTGGTTAAAAAATAAAATAAAAAAAAGATTCAAATGTGGAAGTGGCCCACAGACGGGCTGATTTTTTTTTTTTTTCCTGTCTCCCCTTTGAGCTCCTCTACCTCCACGTTATGTCTGTTGGTCATCACTCTGACAGGAACACAGGGGGAACCTGGTGGTGGCAGCGGTGAGGGAGGAGACGAGGGGAGGGAGAGTGGGAGATAAAAAAGAGAGGTGAGAGCAGTTCAGAATGCAGTATCACTCATCATCCATTAGAGGGCAAGGTGAATTGGGTAAAGTGCTCCCCATTGCCCGCTAACTGCAAGAGGAGAATACCTAATGGCCATCGTTGGTCTCTTGCTCTACTGTCTGAGGTAAAGACGTCAGTCGTCTTCCTCCAGGATGTCTGAGCTGAGGACAGGATTATTCCCTGCTTTGTTTTAATCCTGTGGGGTTAAGGAACAGCCTGCTGTATGTTTAGATAAACGCAAGATAGGAAGAGTCACCAATCATCTCACTGGGAGCTGGGTCAGATTAACCCGATGTATGGTAGGCATTGGTTCCCGCCTACGTTTGGGTTCCCCTGATGCCTTTGTCATTAACACTGGAAGCGGAAGCTGCAGCAGCAGCCGCCTTTCCTGTGTGCTGATTGGTTTAAGGGGCAGATTACTGTCTAGTCGTCCTGTGATTAATTAAAGGTTAAGATTGGGTGAAGGACGTGAGGGAGAAACAGGTCAGAAACAAGCAGTAAAAACACACACAAAAAAAAAACTAGGATGAAAGTTTAACTCCAGCCTGAAAAAGATTTGCAGACTGAAAGCCGGGCAGTTTTGAAATGACAGAATAAATGTTGAATGGGCCTCTGGGGTACTTCCTCCGAACATTAAGAGCTTCAAAACTTCTAAAACTTATAATGTGGCTAAATGGGGATTTCTTGAAAACTTAAGTTCCTTCACCTCAGCAAATACCCCCCCACACACACACGCGCACGCACACACACACACACACACACACATACGCACCTTCCTGCCATTGTTCCCGCGAATAACAAAACTCAAATATAAGTATGATATAAATATGACAAAAAAATGCTGTCACTTCTCCACACTTTTCCTGTGTAGGGCCCATTGTCACTAGATTACAGTGAGTACAGTGAGTAATCTAGTGCCTGTACCGAGGCGGAAGACATGGAAGAATGCTGGCCCAGCTGAGACAAAAGGCAGGAAGTGAAACACAACATGGAGATGGCCAGTCAAACTAACTGTTCCTCTATATGCGCTCTAAAGGTCTCTCACACAAATCTGCACAACAGCTGCTATTTTTAAAAGTAACTTTTTTTTTTCTTTTACATAAACAGCATCTTAATGTCATTTGCTAAATGCAGCATAAAGCACATTTGAGGGGTTTTTTTTAAAAGCCTTTCGTGACGTGAGCACAATTTACACCAGCTTCACTTGGTCAAACTTTGACCTAAGTGAATTAAAAGCACACACTCTCCCTCCAGACGCTCTCGCTTCCCTTCACGTTGCCTTGTGTTGACTTGCAGGAGTGTAACAGGATTATCATCGTAGCTTTGACTGGCGTATCGCAACGCCCTCAGAGGAGGCAGTGTCTCGCTAAAGGATGAACAAGACGAGGGAGGGAGATACAATGAGATTAAAACAGGGACAAGAATGAACGATCAAGGAGAGATGAACGGCCCTAAGAATAGAATACAAATGGAGTGGAGGACAGTGAGGCAACCGGGGGGGTGGAGTTGGTTTGGTGGGGGCCAGAGACCCGCAGAAGCATGAATAAAAGAGAGAGTGAGATTGAAGGCGCAGGAGATCCTTTCAGACAGTAGGACTGTGAGAGGAAGAAGCTCTTGTCACATAGTGTGAGACCAGGCCTGCCGCCACCTTGAAGGGTGTCTCTTTGAGAAAGAAGAAATGTAACAGGGCTGACAACATGCCCACACTGAGTTCACTTTGTGTGTGTGAGATGCATAGACAAAGAAAGCGCACACTTAAAAAAAAATAAAATGAGCAGAGAGGCTCTTCAAGTGAGGTCCCGCTGCCTCTGTCATGCTTTTGCTGTGCTCAACTACTATGAACACTGTCAGCATCGCTGGCCTCAATTAACTACAAAGGCGTCGAGGCAGACAATGAACACATGGCCTGTTCAGATCATTTCAGAACTGCATGGTGTTAACATGGTGCAGCTTTATGCAGTCTGCTGTCCAAGTCAAGTAAATAACAAATGCTATTTAAGCTCACAGACGACTGCCAGCAAGCAAAAGTTGACCCACTGAGCCCTGGATGCCACTTCGATGCTGTGTCTTCTGTTGCTGCAACTGTGAGTGAATTTAAAGTGGACATTTGTTCTGTGTGTGTGTGTGTGTGTGTGTGTGTGTGTGTATATATATATATATATATATATATATATATATATAAAGTACTGTTTAGACCAGGGATCCTCAAATCCAGGCCTTGAGGTCCGGTGTCCTGCAGGTTTTAGATGTGTCTCTGCTTCAACACACCTGAGTCAAATATAGAAGTCATTAGCAGGACTCTGGAGAACTTGACTGCATACTGAGAAGGTAATTCAGCCATTTTACTCAGGTGTGTTGGATCAGGGACACATCTAAAACCTGCAGAACACCAGACCCTGGTTTAGACAATCAGAAGAAAAGCTGCCTTAAAAGGAGGGAGTCCTTAAAGGTACAGTCGGGCATTTTTTTTTTTTTTAGCTTATTTACTTAGAATTAAACCATTAAAAATAAATAGAAGGAGGGGCCCTCATGTTACCCTGCCAACTTGAATACAGCAGCTGAGATGGATATTGCCGTTTTGCCTAATGGCGTTTTTTGTATGTGGCTAGAGACCAGCCACATACGCCAAAGGTGAAGAAGAGACCTCGCAGTTGTTCGCCTGCTGTGGCGGCAGATATTAACTCGTGTCTGCACCTTCAGACTCAAGATATGAAGCATCACACCTGCGTTTTATCTTCTGAGAAGGACTCCCCTTCATAAAATCCCATCCTTATCCTCCTCACTCATCGCCTGAACTGAAGTCAGAGCTCTGACACACTGAAACATGCATAAACATGTTTATTTATTCCAGGTATTGTCACAATTACTTAATGTCAGCAGATCAGACGAGCCAGCTAAACAACACCTGGTTATAAGCTAACATTACACCAGCTAATGTTAAGCTCGAGTACTCACGATTCTCATTTTTCTTACGATAAACAGTTTGATTACATTCTTACACTGTATGAGAGTTTATTCACTAAGTGTCCAAATCCAACGATGTTAGGTACACTTCAAAGACATTTTCGCTAATGCCAGCTAACAGCGGCAAAAACAGCAGCGCTTTCCCACAGAATAGTTCAGGATATCCTCAACACCTCAACCTCATTATTGCTGTCATCGGACAGAAGTGAGCTTAACTGACTGGACTCACATCAGACTCCTCCAGAGTAAATAGACATGGACAGTCTACACTCACTACAGATAGGTGGTCTGAGTTGTTTGCCCTACAGCATCCAAGGTAGCTTGAATTGGGAGGGGTGAGAAAACTCAGTTGACTGCAATGTGCAATCTACTGACATCTAGTGGTGAGATTTTACGAGCTAAAACAGCCTGTTTCAGGCAGAGGATGAAGTGAAGGATTGCACCTTTGACCTCATAAAAGATGTAAGTGGCCTCAGCTAGTGTTTTTGGCCACTAACATTGTTTGTTTTTCATCACTAGAAAAACCATATTTGGAGCAGCGGGTTTGAGTTATCATCTTAACATTAGCAAGCTTAGTTAGCGATCAGTCTCCATATACTATATGAGTGCAACGCATACACACACATACCTGCTAATTAGTGCTCAGTAATGAAATACAAGAATTTCACTCAACAAAAGTGAAGCGCAGACTTCTTGTACGGCCCGTACCACACTGAAAACCATATTATTTATCACACGTGTGATAAATAATATGGTTTTCAATTCCATTTAGGCAGCACGGTGGCATGGTGGTTAGCACTACTGCCTCACAGCTAAAATGACATCTAGAAGGTCTGGGTTTGATTCCACCTTGGCCCGGGCCTCTCTGTGTGGAGTTTGCATGGTCTCCCTGTGTCTGCGTGGGTTTCCTCCCACAGTCCAAAGACATGCAGTTGCTGGGGTTAGGTTAATTGGTCACTCTAAATTGCCCATAGGTGTGAATGGTGGTCTGTCTCTCTGTGTTAGCCCTGCGACAGGCTGCTGACCTGTACAGGGTGCACCCTGCCTCTCGCCCTGGGATAGGCTCCAGCCCCCCCCCATCTAACTCCACTTGTGCTGCACCAAGACCGAGTATAAGCTAAATAAGGCTGATCTTGAACTGTGATCCAAAGCTAGTGCAGGAGAGTCCAAGAATGAAAGTATGGAGCTGGAACTTTAAACAACGCGAAAACTGACATTAGTGGATAGTGCTGCATGATTACATTTAGCAGATTTTTACACTGGATTTTTACACCTTTCCTGATGCAATCCTAACCGAACTGTTAGGATTGCATCGGGAATCCTAGCAGTTTACTTTTTGCAAATATGTAAACTGCTACACTCTGAATGGTAGCCAAAAATGGGTGCATATATAGGAGCTAATGCACCCAAACTCTAGGTTTTTCAGACCTAACTCAAAGCTCAAAACCTGATAGATGTATGCAAAACAATCGTGACACAGAGAAGACTGATTTGGACTAAATTCATCTCCAGTTAGTTAGGACTATTACCGGCACTGAGTGCTGAGTGTCCTAACAACAGACTGATGGGGGCTGTAAACAAGGTCCACTTTCCACTTTTTCACTGATCCAGGTGGACTTCAACTACTTCGGTTATCCAAACAGGAAAATGCACCTAATGAAGTGCGCCAGCGTTGGACTAGATTTGCCAGATGAAAAAGATTGTTATAATAAGTATCACAGCAGCGGGTCTCTGGTGGTTCTCCAATATAGCATCAGATTTGGCCACAGTGGTAATTAAAATGCTGCTTCTGTGGGCCTGTGGTAGTTCTGAAGCACGGAAAAGACTAACAATAGCATCAACACAGGCAGGCAAAATAAACACACACACACACGCAGACGTCGTGCATGGCATTAACATCAATCAGACACTGCTACTGCTTAAACTCACAGGAGGGACAGCCACCCTCTTGCCTGAGCAAAAAATAGAAGGATGGCACGCTCGCTCCTTGGCACTCGGCTTTACTCTCATTACGTGGGCCTTTCTGAGTATTACAGAGACGGAGGCGGGTGTTGCCAGGGCTGCGCTGAGGTCAAAAGCATGGCGCAGTAATAATTAAGGCACTTATTCAAATTAACAGGGAACAAATGAAAGAGGGAAGGAGATGGACCCATAGGAAATATCCTGTTTGCCTGTGCGATGTAGATAGCATGAACGTGGAGGGCAAACACGTTTCAAGGCTGTTGGGGGGGGAGGAAAACAGGATGACGACTGACTGTGTGTGTGTGTGTGTGTGTGTGTGTGTGTGTGTGTGTGTGTGTGTGTGTGTGTGTGTGTGTGTGTGTGTGTGTGTGTGCGCCATTTGAACAAAGCCAGTCTGTATGACTGTAAGACTGTGAGCAACAGCTGTCTCAGACAGACACAGCGTGAGTGTGGGTGGGAGAGAGAGAGAGGGTTGATATGAGGGATGTTGGGTGAGTTGATGTGGCAAGAGACCCAGCTTTCGCCATATCACCCTCTCTCACACACACATGTATGCGTGCATATGTGTGAGAGGTTAATAATGGGAATATTACTTAAGCTGTTTGTGTGTGTGTGTGTGAGAGAGAGGAAGAGAGGGAGAGTGGTGATATGGAGGATACTTGATCACTTGCCAGAGACCCACCCAAAACATTTCCTCTTGGATTCTTTAAAACAATGCACTCTGCAGGCAGCAGTGGAGCTGGGGGAGGCTCAGTGGAGCTCCATTCATCTGCTGACATCCATCAGTAGAGCCACACGATGAGTGATTTCTATCACAGCGGGCCTGAAAACACACAGCTCTGAACTCTGACCTGGTGTCCTGACAGGTGGCGAAATGTGAGCAAAATGTGTGTGACTCACTCTTACTGTCTCATCACATCCATCTCACACTCAGGCTCATCCAGCACTCTCTTCCTGTGTCTCCATGCAGTACAAGCGGGGCAATTTAGATGTTTTCCTGCTATTTAAGGGCTTAATTTACTCTTGTTACCAATTTCCTGATTCCTTCCCCACAAACTCCATGTCACAGTAAAGACCAGCTTGAAGTTTCTGGTGGAAATCCAAACACTGACTTCATGCGCAGATCTGCAGCTTATTCTGCCAAAAATTGGGTCCCCACCCGCCACCAACATAACACCCACACCCTTAAGCGGCACCGGGCCAATCCAACTTTGGGGCCAGCTTGTAGGAACACAGTCTGGCTGCACCATCACCACAGCCCACTCTCACAGAGGGGCTCCAGCTAAACTGGGGGGGCTTGCAAATCAACAATTACACCAAATCTCTAATACAATTTGATAACCTGATTTTTGAAAATTAGCAGAAAAGCCCCCTCCCCATAATAAGTTTTTACTATTTATCTTTACTGTGAAATGCCTGAGTAATAAATATAACAGATATAATCATTAGATTTGGTTCATTCAGCTCCTTAATCATTGCTGTCTCGTCTAGGAAAGTATGAGCATAACTTCTTGTGAATGGATTCTTTCCACGCTCCACTTACATTGCATCAGTAAGATAACAGTAGAGAGAAACAGGGACGTCTCCATCATCATCGTCCTCAACTCTGGCTGAGTCTTGTCTTCGTAAGACGGAGCGACGGGGCAGATCCCGAGCCTCAGCTTTCTTCGCGCACTTGTTCACAACTCTCCGATAATTCATCCAGCATCCAGGGAATAACCTGCTCTCCAGGGAGGGGGGTGCGTGTGTGTGCCCGCGCGTGTGTGTGTGTGTGGAGGAACCGGGCCGACCCGGCGCGGAGCTGCTGGCGCGAGAAACAGATGAGCGTGAAGTCGCAACTTCGGCGCGGATCAGTCAGCGAGATCGGTGTCCCGGCTGAGAAGTACGGCAGGAAACTGCGAGCCTCTGTCACTGTTAGAGACACGAACGGATGCTCTTCTGTGTTTGTTGTGCGGTCTCGGCACTGGTTGAGATTGAGGTGGATGGAGGGAGGGAGGGACGGAGGGCGGAGTGAGCTCAGATGAGCAGAGCGGCGGAGCGCCGAGAGCGCAGCGCCGTGTCCAAGACGCGCACTGCACTGCCAAGTGGCCACATAGCGGGAGGCAACTGGGGCACGGCAGCAAGGTGTGGCACCCTTCATACTTTAACCCGAGGGAGACACGGCTCGTCCCGCAAGTTAGACCGAACGATGAGGCTGGCTCCACGAAGAAACGCAGATATTACTGAGTTTCTCCCCTTAATGAGACATACTTTTATTGGGAACATCAGTGCGAAGTGTTTTGGTCAGGCTTGTTAAAATAATACCTTCTCAACAAAGCGCCTCATATGTATTTAACATTTTAAGCATTTAATTATGGATCACCACAAGCATTTGTACCCAACAAAAGAGATAAATACCAGTACCAGGAGTTTTGTCACAGGCAGGTAGGTTTGTGGTTCAAGTGATCATTAAAGAGGTAGCTTTTAAAATCTGTCTATAGCTCAAAATCACAGGTTTAGAATTAGAGCTCAAAGAAGAACTGTAAAGCTCTGAAGGGTTAAACAAAACAGCCTGTGTTTATCTTATGAACACAAACTCAGGTTATTATAACTGATTTTGGATTTAAAGAGCAGAAAGGTGGCACCACTGTCACATAAAAAAAAAGGTGAAACCCCCAATGAAGGAAATGAAGGCTGGACACCTTCGAGGAGGCTAAAAGCAGTAAATGTATAGAGTGCTTGATCTTTCATCTTTCCCACCAGACCTGAAAACACAGATGAGTTATTAGACATGAAATATGTGACAATAGAAAGCTGAATGCTGATTATCAACAACAACTTAAGTGTTTCAGTGGGCCTCTTCACTATGAATAAAACAAGGTGACCTCCAGGTACATGCACAGTTCCCCCTCAGATTGCATTAGAGACCACTTGATCAAATGAAGAACAGAAAGGCATTATAAATTAATTTGTGGGAATGCATTATTGCAGAGTATTTTAGTACTTATTCAACTTTAATCGTGTTTGCGCAGCAGCAGTTCCTAAACACCTCTAAAGTGCTGCAGGAGCGAGGAATTCAGGCCGTCGGGGCACCGAGTCAAACATCTCAACTGGTGCTGGTGGGGTGACTGGCACTAAGTCTGAGGCATATGTGTCTGGGTGTGTCTCACATGCTGTCAGGGATTTTCTTTTTGAGTGGGGGTTAACAGCAGGATGCTTGAGATTGGGCAACAGCTGCATGGTGTGCAACTTTTCTGACTTTTGCACAAAGATCCTGATGGATTCAGCCTGACAGATTCGATTTCTGAGAAGCAAACGTAATAATCTGACCAGAAAGGGTTCTGTTGTTGTTGTTGTTGTTGTTGCTGATTTAGTGTTCCTGTCATTTTTTTTTTTTTAATTAAATTGTCCAAAAACACATAAGAGAAAAGAAAGGATCAATACTCGGGGATACAGTTCTGTAGCTTTAAGTTTACATGCAATCTTTTGTATTTTTTTTTTTATAAAAAGTATGGTGTAAAAATGATGAAATATCTAATAATATGATCAAATATTGCTGTACATTCATATAAATTACATTATTAGTTGGGTTTGTTGTTTGTTGTATGTGGAAATTCTTGTACATTTAAGCAATATTTAATGTAATAAAATGACATACCAAAGTTAAAAACCTCTTAACTAGCAAATGTGTTTATAATTACATCAGTTTATTTTTGATGATATCAGCTGTAATATGTTTTATGTTGGACTCCACTGTGATATTCATATTTTATGTGCTACCAATAAAAGTAACAAAACAGTGGGCGTTTGTTAGGAGTCTGTGTGCTATTCCTGTACCAGTGTGGTGCAGTAATTAAAAAATGAGTAATCCATGTATTGATTGTGCATTTTATTCTGTAACAGTTTTTTGCATTTGTGATGTCATGAAGTCTGGAATGAGGGGAATACAAACGCAGTGCTTAGAAACCAACAGGTTAAACTAAAAAAAATAACCTTTAGTTAGGATGCACGCAGACGTCCACAGAGGGAAAAATCCATCCATCCATCCTATTCCGCTTATCCTATGCCAGCTACCATAGGGCGAGAGGCGGGGTACACCTTGGACAGGTCGCCAGCGTGTCACAGGGCTAACACAGAGACACAGACAACCATTCACACCTATGAGCAATTTAGACTCACCAATAAACCAGAAACCAAGAAACCAGAGTACCTGGAGAAACCCACCCAAACACGGGGAGAACATGCACACTCCTGTTAGGAAAATGTAAAGTGTGAGTTGGAATAATCACGTTTACCTGAATTGCATTAGTTATGAAGAGAGACGTGAGGAGGTAGAAAATTTTGTATGACCTCTCAAACCTTATATGCTTTATTTGAAAAAGTGTGAAGACAAAATTTAACCGCAGTCCTAATGTCACTCTCTGACCTTTACCTGAGTTTCATATTTGTGTACCTTGTTCTTGAGAATTGACAAAAAGTGTTAAGAGCATGTTTTCATCCTCTTCCCATGTCTGGTTTCATTATTTGTTTGCACGCACCGAGAACCTTGCAGACGTCAGTGTTTCAGTTGCTTCCTCTTTCTCCTGCACTCTCCTTTTCACAATACCCCTCCACACCAGCGGTCCCACCAAATTTTCCCCTTTTGCTGGCCATTCACATTCTCAGATATTCCACACTATCCCCTTGGAAGTGTCCCCAAAATCTGCAAGGGCCTCTCCCTTGCAGGGCCTTTCCCTTGGTACATAACTAGAAGTATTTAGATTACAGAAAATTTCAGCAGTTATATTAAATGATACTGCCAGGCTGTAATTTCACAGACATTTATTATTCAGACTCATTTGTGTATACCTGAAGAATAGATCTTTTGCGTAACTTTACTATTTTTGGTGGATAATTTTAAAATATACAGAACTGCTATAGAATGCACATGTGTGAAATTACAGTAATTAAATATTTACAGCATTAAGTGAGAATTTTAGTCTTTTAATGGGGGGAAAAAAATCCTGTTACTGAAGAATTTGAGCGCATGATTTCAGGCTATGATTGCACTTCTAAAAAAACGACGATGTGGCTTTTGGAGAAAGTCTAAATGCGTCAGTCTGTCGGGAATCTGACAAAGAGAGGAAAAGGGAACTTCAACTGCCTCATGGCTCAGATCCTCAGGCCTGCTCACACACTGGGAGAAGCAGAGCCACCTGTTTGCCGAGTGATAGACGCAACAGATGTACAGTTGCCTGACCTTTAGCCAATATGCACATGAGCGCACGCACGCACGCACGCAGCTTTTGTCATTAAGCAAACTGCTGACACAAGTGCGAATGCACTTTGTCTTGTTTCTTCTCGCCCGCAACCGCGACTGTTCATCGCAGAATGCTTCGTTTTGTCACATTTTGCAGAAATATCCAGAAGGGCGAAAGAAATGCAACTGGATTCTCACACATTTTTATACATTTATTGAACAAGTGATCCGATCAGATGCACGTTAAAGTGTGTTCGTGGAAGGTGGTTAGAGGCTGGCTGGAGGCTGAGTTGGGAGGAGTGGGTTAGAGCTTCTACTTCAGGACCCGGGCACGTCGACCTGTGCAGAAAACAAAAAAAAAATATGAGAAGAGAAACTAAAAGACTGCTAGATCCCCTCTCCTTCCTGCTTTTACTAGAAATGGACTAAAAATATATACTTTTGCATATTTTTTTTTATTTTAAAAAAGAACACTTCCACAGTGCAGGCAGTGGGCTGTGGGGGCATGATGCCCACCGTGGGGGAAAATCTGGAAGAATCTGTTTTGCAGCGTGGGCGGTGGTGTTTTTCGAGCGCCAGCTGGAGGCAGACGGGGGGACGTGCCTCCCCGCTGCCTGCAGCCGGCTCACAAAACGCGTCCGCCCACGTCTCGCTGCTTTTATAAACCTGTTCCTGGAGAGCCTGTACGCCTCTGTACATACTGGAGGTGGACACGAATCTTTCAGCTTAATGATGAAACACATTACGACTGTCAAAGAGGCCAGACACGTTTACATCGCCGCTCGATTCAGAGCTTTAACGAAAACAGCACACACTGACCGACGAGACCAAAGCACGGGCTCTGTGTTGTTTTTCTAAAGCCTGCCTTGCCGACCGCTGCACACTCCTGGACTTAGACGGGGTCAGCAGTGCTTTTAAAGTTCTCCGAGCATAGAATAAATGTTGCACACTTACAAACACAGGGTCGAATTACCAAACACCCTCTCAAAACGTAGTGTCTGAATACGAGAGTGAGCTCAGGGCACCAGACGACCTGAGGTGAAACACTGGAACACACCTGAACCTGGACTGTAAACGGCGTGGTCGATCCAGCTGTTGTAACTGTTTAATACTGCAGGTTGTTTCTCACATTAAGACAGATTTAGAAGACTTATTTCAAAGAGCTGAGCGTGACAAGACGAGCTGGCCTCGGGGCGCTTAACAATAGGAATGAAAAGCGCTCCTGCGGTCTTAAATGACGGCTGCCTGCCAGCGCAGGCTGTGGAAGAGGAGCAGAGGAAGTGCGGTTGGCTTGTCTTGCCTGCATATGCCTTCTTATAGCGTAATATAACTGTCCTTCAGAGGCTTCCAGGCCTGCTTCAGTTTATAGCTCTTCCGCTGATTAGCGATAGTGATATTCTAATAACATGGGACAAACAGGACAGGACGGCTGCCCTTCACACACATCATATGCACAACAAAACACAGAACAGAGGGCTGGGTAATAACCGTATAACCGTGACCTCCAAGACTATAAAACTGATGCGCAGCCTCTTCTGTAGCAGGCCTGCATGCTAATCCCGCGCTTGTAAAAACTCCACAAATACGTGATCCAAATAATTCACAGTTTTAACATCAGTCCAACGCTGATGTTCATACTTTCGTCTTTTTAAAAGTGTCGCTTTCAATTCCCTGAATATCTGAATCGCTGTGAAAATAAAATGTAGGCCACAGATCGCAGCATGTCCTCAGTTGCCAAATTAAGTGTGTCTATTAATGAGTACATCTTTTTTTTTTTTTTTTTTTTTAATTACGCAATCAGCGATGCACCGCGAATGCCAGAAAGGCTGCAGCAAAATACATTTTTTGCCCAGACGGCTCCATCCAAAATTAACTCGTAACCTAGTTTGAATTTGCAGAATTGATGCGTCTATCCTTCAGCGCTCCAGTCAAACTCAGCTCTGCAGACTGAGCGGATTCACCTTCGCATCAATCCAAAAAGTCTTGTTTACAACGCCTAGAAGCAGAGCCTTGAAATTGGAGAGGTTTAAAAATATGTTTTCCTTGGATCAGTGTTTGTGCTTTTGATGCCGACTTCAGAAAAACAGCGTTTGTCCTTCATGAGGAAGATGAGACCTGTCTTTTCCTTAAGATTACAGCCCCACAGTGTTTCGCCTGTCTCAGTTTTTGCCAAAATAATAATGCACGGTAATAAAAATGGAGTGCTAAATCCTAACCTCTGGCTGCTGGACAAAGACTCGGTATCTACAAGACAAGTTTCTCTAAGTTGGCTTCACGTCGTCAGAGGCAGAAAACTGAGAAATTTGTTGTTCTTACCAGTTTCTCTGCCCGCTGCCTCAGTTTCCTCCAGACTGTGTGATGAGCCTGCGAAGAGAAGAAAACGTGACTTGGAGGCGCATGTAGACACAATAAAGTCCTTTTTTAGACACCATACACTTCTTGGCAATTGTGCATGACAAACTGTTCTAACAGGAGGACGATCAAGTGCCATTTGATTAGTTTTTATTCCACTGCTACAAAGCTTTTAAGAATATTAAAAGAAAAAAAAAAAAAAGGACACTAAACCCGGGTGTGGACTGACATGTATACGGTGTAGTGGTGGCTGTGGCTCAGGAGGTAGAGCGGGTCACCTACTAATTAGAAGGTTGGTGGTTCGATTCCTTCTATAGTCTTACTGATCACTCAAAGCACTCAGACATGTTTGAAGTTTACAATCATGCACTATGTTGCCAAAAGCATTCACTAGTCTGCCTTCACACACACATAAACTCGAGTAACATCTCATTCTTAATCCATAGGGTTTAATATGATGTCGGCCCACCCTTTGCACCTATAACAGCTTCAACTCTTCTGGGAAGGATTTCCGCAATGTTTAGGAGTGTTTATGGGAACAAAAGCACATTTGTGAGGTCACACACTGATGATGGAGAGAAGGCCTGGCTCACAGTCTCCGCTCTAATTCATCCCAAAGGTGTTCTATCAGGTTGAGATCAGGACTCTGTGCAGGTCAGTCAAATTCTTCCACACCAAACTCACTCATCTATGTCTTTATGGACCTGCTTTGTGCACTGGTGTGCAGTCATGTTGGAACAGGAAGGGGCCGTCCCCAAACTATTCCCACAAAGTCAGGAGCATCAAATTGTCCAAAATGTTTTGGTATGCTGAAGCATTAAATGTTCCTTTCACTGGAACTAAGGGGCCAGACAGAGAAGCGTGATTGGTCACTCCAGAGAACACGTCTCCCCTGCTCTAGAGTCCAGTGGTGGTGTGCTTTACACCACTGCATCTAAAGCTTTGCATTGTGCTTGGTGATGTGAGGCTTGGATGCAGCTGCTCAGCCATGGAAACCCATTCCATGAAGCTCTCTGTGCACTGTTCTCGAGCTAATCTGAAGGCCACATGAAGTGTGGAGGTCTGTAGCGACTGACTCATTCTTTCACTAATGTTTGTAGAAGCAGTCTGCATGCCTAGGTGCTTGGTTTGATACACCTGTGGCCACGGAAGTGACTGGAACACCTGATTTCAATGATTTCTTTGGGTGAGTGAATTCTTTTGGCAACACAGTGTCTGATCCTCAACCTGGATTTAAATTACAGGTCTAATTTAAAAGCAACTCATACTGAAGGCTACAAATTCAGACAGTTATCTTTAACATGGCTTAAAAACAGCTTTAAGAATTTCAAATACCATATCTGTGTTCAAATATAAAAAAAAACAGAAGAAGGTGGACTCCTCTACTGAACTTTCTTTAGTGTGCCATCACACCATCATCATCTTCCAAACACACTTTCTTACCTGAAGCTGCAGAGGCAGGGAGAGGCCCTGCGCTCGACGATGGAGGCCCCAGGATCCCTGCCCCAGGCTGTGGATGGCTGTCACCTCATACTGGGAACACAGGCCCGTTCTGGCCACCAGGGGGCCCCCACTCAGCAGCACATGGTCACCGCATCTACCAAAACGAGTGGTCGAGTTTAGGTGAGCATTGGAATAATGAAAGACGATATTTTAAACCTGGACTCATTCTGCTCTACCCATCATGCAAACTGCCAGAACCAGTTACTGTGGGGGAGTTTAAGTCCACTTTAAAGGAAAATAGTTCTCTTGGCCCTAAAGCTGGTTTTCTTCTTGATGTGTTATTGCACGTGAATTGATCTGGATGTTGTGTTGTTCTTGCTCAAACTGTGCATCAGTTGTATTTATTTATCTGGGTTTGTATTTGTTGCCATCTCTGGCGCTCTCTTGGTCTGGGTGCTCCTGAAGATTTTTTTTTATTGAAAGGAGACTTTTTTTTTTTACCTAAATAAAACAAAGGATTACACTGCATTTTGCTCTGGGAAGTGGGCCTTATATAAAATCCATTTTTATAAGGTTCTTATAAAAATGCAATGTCACCTGTAGAGCATCACTGTGCCTTTGGGACTTTGAGATGCTTTCTGTTCCACCTCTTCCTGTTTACACCTGGGAAAGACAGAGAGGAAGCTTACAATAACGGACACCATGTATTTACTAGAGTAGAAGATTTTAAAACTGAATGAGTGGTAAAAGCAGGCATGTGGAGGTGTGCGCGATCTACAGAGCTGAGCACCAGTCCGATGCCAGTCTACCTGCTGTGTGAGAAAGCCTCCAGTGCCACAGAGGGCGCCACTTCCAGAGGCTCCCAGGCCAGGTCTTGGTGGATGAGCTGCTGGGCCCCTCTGGTCAAAGAGCGTAATGACTCCTGAAAAGAAACCAACACTTTGCTCTATGAACAGATCACCAGCTATCAAAGCATCAACCAACAAACAGCAGGAATCCTTCCTTCACTCCAACGTTTGGGCAGGAATGATCGCATTAGAAAGAGTTTAAGGAATATGCTGAGATGACAAAATAAACTAAATTAAGTTTTTTGAGTGCCGGTGTTAAAAGTTTTCACTCTTGGAATTTCAACCAAAGAAAGTCTCACTAACCACAATCTGCGTTGTCTGAGAAACCCAAAATTTTAGAAACAGTCAACTTTTGATCAATCTGATATTCAAAGGACCACACGCACCTCAGAGGGAGTCCATGAGTCCAGCTGGGGGTCGAACACCACATCGCAGCAGAAGGCTCCAGAAAGGACTGCAGGGAGACGGCACAGCAGAAACAAAAGGTATGAGAAAGCAACATTTTTCACTTTAAAAAATGCTTAAATATCAAGAATTATGTTCATTCAGTCTGAACTGATATGTATCAGTTAATCTTCAGGGGTCAGGGTAAAGGAGTGCTCTGCTACCTGGCACTTCAGGAGTGCTGAGCAGCTGCACAGTGTAGTCATCCTTGAACGCCGTCTCCAGCACCTGACCCAGCAGGGCCGCGCAGGAACGCCAGTACGCCTGAGCAGAAGACAAGAGGACATAATACCCAAATATTTACTCATTTTTACAAAGTGGCTTCCACGTCTTTATCAGCCTCACTCTGCTGTCCTCTGGTCACATACTGCAGGCTTCTCACTTTGATGCAATCTTATTTTTCATGACTTTTTTCTTTTTGCACTAAAAGATGCAATCCTTTGTCAGCGAGCTGAACTTTCGAGGCGACGTTTGGCTGATACGGTACCTCGTTCACCAGCGTGGGGTTGCCGTCTTTAAATGTGAGCAGAGTGAGAGAGCAGGAGTGGGTGAGGGGCTGGTGGAGAGGCCACGGCTGCCCGTCCATGAGGGCCAGAGCCGAGTTTGTCACGTGATGCTCCGTCAGATCTGAGAGTAACAGAGTGTGTGTTTGGAGAGAAACAACAATACTTTATTAACACATGCGACTGAAGTCGAGGTGATTATAAGTTTGCCAAAAATAAGCGTCTTAATGCATCTTCTTTTTACTCACGTCTGGCGCAGCTCAACGGCGTGGACATTCCTCTGTTCATGACGAGCAGCGTACCGTCCAATCCGGGGCCCTGAAGGGACACCTCTATCTTTTCGATGCGGGGGTACAGAGCTCTCTGCCTGGCCTGCTCTCTGGAGAAGACGGCATTACGCTGACCGCGTACCTCAGCCAGAGACGGACGCTGAGCTGCTGCAGGGGATGCAAAGCCTGTGGATGGGCCAGGATGGAGCAGAAAGGATGGCCAGAGGGTAAAAGGAGGACTTAAAAGGACAGCGATTATAATCCTGCAGGCAGGTAGGAAAATTTGTTTTCTTGCCTTGGAAACTATTTTAAAAAGTAAATTTGCGCCAACAAAAATCTTGGAGATCAATAACGATCAGTTGTCAAGCTTGCAATTACTATTAAAGTATATCTTATGAAATATTATCTAGTTATTGAAGGAATCAAATGCCAAGAAGCTGACTTTGTCCATCATTATCTTCATTTCTGCTGGACCCAACCTCAACTCTAAAACACAAGTTTATAAAGAACCATGTTTTTTTGTGTACCATTATATACCTACAGCTGTACAGTCACCAGGGATTATTGGGTATACTTGCTAGAACTGAGCGGGACCTCTTTCACTTCAGAATTGTGCCAGAAACAGTCCTCTGAAATTTTGGTCCATACTGACATAACGGCATCACCCAGTTGCTGCTGCACATCCATCATGAGATGGACATGGTAAGCAACAATACTCAGGTAGGCTGTGGTGTTTAAACAATGCTCAGTTAGTACTAAGGGGCCCAAAGTGCATGAAGAAAATATCTCACACCATTACAGCACCACAAGTAGCCTGAACATTGATACAAGGCAGGATGGATCCATGTTTTCATGTTGTTTACAGCAAATTATGACCCCACCATCAAAATGTGGCAGCAGAAATGGAGACTCATCAGACCGGTTTTCCCGATCTGATTTTCTAGCATCCAATTTTCATGAGTCTGTGTGAACTGTAGGTTCACTTTGCCGTTCTGCACAGTGTGCTCTTCTGCATCTGCTTCAAGGTTTTATGTGCTGTGCATCCAGAGATGCTCTTCTGCATACCTTGGTTGTAACGAGTGGTTATTTGACCTAATGCTCAAAGCAGTCTGGACACTCCTCTGGGATCAACATGCCATTTTCACCCAGAGAACTGCAGTTCCCTGGATACGTTCTCTTTTCCAGACCATTCTCTGTAAACCCTAGAGATGGTTGTGTGGGAAAATCCCAGTGGATCAGTCTAATCACCTTTTTTCCCCTCATTCTGATGGCCAGAACTTTGTTAGTTTGTATCGCTGAACTGTAAATTTTGTGTAATTTTATTTTCACTACAAAAAAAAAAAGAAAGAAATTAAATGAGCTGGCTCCCTCCCCTCACCCCCAACCGGATCTGCCCAAGGTTTCTTCCTGTTAAAAGGGAGATTTCCCTTCCCACTGTCACCAAGTGCTTGTTCATAGGAGGTCGACTGATTGTTGGGCGTTCTCTGTATTATTGTGGGGTCTTTACCTTACAAAATAAAGCACCTTGAGGCTGCTGTTGTTGTGATTTGGCGTTATATAAATAAAACTGAACGGAGAGAAAACAGACACGCTAAAGGGTTTTAAACAGTCTCTTACTTAAACTGGAGATCACCGCTTTTTACGAAAAGGTGTATTTAATCACAGTAACTATTTTCCTGTTGGGCCAGCAGTACTTTCTCATTGGAAAACATTACTGTTAGCAAAAATAGATTACGTTTTAGATATTTTTTTTTCTATGTTATGTCAAATAAACCCAGCAACTTAAGAAGCTGACCATCACAAGCCGGACCACCCCACCCGGATAAGAGCCACTACTTACGGCGCTGCAAAGCTCGACACACGGTCCTGCTCGCCATTGTCACGACTGTTCCTACAGCCACATAAGAAACAGAAAAAAAAGCCTACAATAGATACAACAAAGCAAACGGACAAATGTCAGTTACAAACAGCTATGGCTGAAGGACGCCATGCCTGCTTCGTGTGTAGCGTATATTTAGGTCCGGAGAGGAACTGAACAGAAGCCGGAAGTTCCATGTGACCTAGAGGAGGGAAGAAAATGCCGTTATAGCTTACGACAGCAGGTGTCGCTGTTAGTAGCGGTTTCAAAGAAGCTGGCGTAAAGAAAGCCCTGCAGTAGTTATTGTACTCTGCATTAAGTCAGCCCCTAAAAGCATTAAAAAGGCCACGTGTCTTTCACTTCAGAGATACTCTCGCAAGCACTGTTACTAATATTTCTGTTATTTATGGTGGCTACAATGTATTTCAGCATCATCTCAGCTTCTTTCCCAAGTGTTGAAAGACTTTTACTGATTGGAGGGAATCCAAAAATATGATCTTGAATCCAAAGTCTCACATGCCCCCCCCTCCTTCCCCCAGTTTCATCATCCTAATGGACTCTAATGGCACTCCGAATCTGACAAATGCCCAGTGGATTGTTCGGGACCAGAATCTGCAGTAAGCGTTGGCACTAATGGCAACCGGCAGGAGTGCGAGGACGACCGGCCGGGGAACGCAGCTGCAGGACCAAAACATCATAAATCATCTCGATGCAGGCCAAGACAGCGCCAGATCTCTGCTAAAGAGCAAAGCTGAAAGGCAGCTATAATTTCACAATGAGTGCAAACCTTACGACCTCTGCAGGTTAAAATAAAAGGAACTTCAAACACTGGAGGGGGGAAAAAAAAAAACACTTAAAAAAATGATAAAAGAGATGAAGTTACACAAAATGATTAATCAGCAATAAATACACATGACACACTTGTGCATAAAGATTTATTATTTTGTTGAAAATAAGTGTTTCTGACATGGAACCACTAACATATCTGATGTGACTAAAGATAGATGAACTACACACTGACACTGATGTTCACGTCATACATTGTAACAAGGCATTTGTATCATCTGTAAGGTGTCTGCAGAGTGTTGGTACATTTTATCGACTGACTGATTGATGCCGTCTCTTTGGGTGCGATTGATTGTACTCACTCGCCACTGTGACAGTACAACTTCGTGCACACGTCGTCCGCAGTTACGACTGGGACGCCAATCAAATTGAACCCCCCCTCCCCCAAAAGGTGCGGCCTTTTTTGGACATTCGTTCATCCTGTCATTCATTCATAGTCAGGTGGGCCTGCTTCAAAATGCACTTCCAGTAACGACTCCTTCACAGTGGTGTTGCTCATCTCTTCAGGTACTCGGTGAATGGCCTTGCACTGCCAAAAAAGTGCAAAAAAGAATGACAAGCAGGAGAAAAACAGGACAAATAAAACTGCTGAGCACGCTGCTGTCCTTGCCTGGACCTATGGCTGCTTTCCCAAAAGCATTTAGCACTATGATCCTCTTTGTTGATGGCTTTTAAGATGGTTTTGGCACCGCGCTGCCTTTGGGAAACCCCGGGAATTCACTCTGGAATAATCAACAAAACCGTGATAGATGCAGGGAGGCCGTGTGTGTGTGTGTGTGTGTGTGTGTGTGTGTGTCTGTCTGTGTGTGTTTCTTTTTAAAGGAAAAAAAAATCCACTCTGTGTTGTAGAAATAGTGAATGTCTTGCCTGCAACTTCCTACATTTCCCAGAATCCTTTAGGAAGCAGCTAAGAATAGTGACAGCAATAGTGGATTTTTCCTTTAACCCCCTCTAGCTGTCTAACATGGATACATTTGGACTCTAATTTCTACTCCTCTCCCATCCATCACCCCCCCCCCCCCCCCACACACACACACACACACACACACACACACGCACATACACACACACACACACACACACACACACACACACACACTGACTGATCTTCTGCTACTGTATGCTACCGGCGGGGCAGCAGGCCTCTCTCCGGTCCGGCAGAGGGCAGAAGTCCATCTGCCTGACGATCTCCGCGAAAAGCTCATCCACCATGGTCTTGCTCTTGGCTGACGTCTCCATGAAGGGGCAGCCCCAGTCCTCAGCCAGCGCCTGGCCCTCGCTGGGGGACACTTCCCTCTCGTCCTCCAGGTCCACCTTGTTACCCACCAGCACCACCGGTACCTGCTGGTACCTGCAAGTAAGAGAGAGAGAGTAACATCACTGGAATTGTGCTGCCTTCTCCCCCGCTGCGTGTGTTTTGTTGCAGACTACAGGAAGTTCCTGATATCTAAGGGAGAAAGAGAGAGAGGGGAGGAGCCATAAACATGGTGGCTTGTGTGTGTTTGAGTGTGTGTGTGTGTGTGTGAGTGGGTCTGTGCGCATTGTTGGCCTACATACTGTATTTAGTAAATGCTGAAACAATAAGGCTTGGAAACAATGCACAACAGAGTGAGAGAAGAGCTACATTCAGCTGCAGCTTCTCAGGAGGCTCCTACCGCTCAGCGGGGGGTCCAGCGCCCCGGCAGGAGGTCCTATTAGAAAACTGCCACCATGAAAAACCTGATGTCCTATTTATTCCTGAATTCATTACATATCTGTTTGCATGGCATGCAAGCTGTATATTTAATGGCCTCCGATTCTTGTTTAAAATCATTAGCTCTGCACTTTGCATCATTCCCATCGTGCACCGAGCACATCTTCAGGATCAAAAGCTTTCTCCCCCCAGTGTGCGGCTGACAATCCCAAGTCCTCTTCCCTCTGAGCCATCGATACAAGGAAACCAGGCTGGGGAGAGTAATGGAATAAGTTATTGAATAATTGAATAAAGCTAATGTGCTGCTCTCACATAGGGAGACGTGAACACTGAGGCATTGGAAACAACTATTTTCTACTTCATATTCATTTTTGGCTGTATTCGCTGTCTGTCACTGCAGCAAAAGCTCCAGGGTTTAGCATTTTTATAAAGACTCGTGTACACTACTTATGGGTTTGAGGAAAAGAGCAGACATCTGTAATTCAATAAATAATTCCTTAAAGATGCACTTTACTCAAATCACACACACACACACACACACGCACAAAACAGTCAGAAGAAGTTGCACGCCCACATCAAGTGTTTTGGCAAACACATTACATTCATTTAGTGGGGACAGACAGACAGACAGACAGACAGACAGACAGACAGACAGACAGACAGCGGCTCTACAATCAATATTTCATGTTTAGTGAAATGGCCTGTGGAGAGGTCAAAGGAAAGCCTAAAGGAGAATGAACACTGGACTAACATTCATCAGAGTCAAGGAGAACTCCTAATAAACTACACTCGCTGGCCATTTTATTAGGTACACCTATTCAACTGCTCTTAATCACAAATATCTAAATGGCCAATCACATGGCAGCCACTCGATGCATTTAGGCATGCAGCATTGGTCAAGAAGACGTGAGCCCCCCCGGCAACCCTGAATTGGATGAGTATGTCAGAAACTGCTTGCTGATCTACTTTCACACACAGCCATCTCTAGGGTTTCTAGAGAATGGTTGAAAAAGAGAAATATCCTGCGAGCAGCTGTTCTCTGGGAGAAAAATGCCTCGTTGATGTCAGAGGTCAGAGAAGAATGGCCAGACTGCTTTGAGCTGATAGGAACACAGCAGTAACTTGAAAATCCACTTGTTACAACCAAGGTACGCAGAAGAGCATCTCTGGACGCACAGCACATCAAACTTTGAAGGCCGCTCCTGTCAGCTAAGAACAGGAAACTGAGGCTACAAGTATTAGACTGGAAAACCGTTGCCTGGTCTGATGAGTCTCCAGTTCTGCAGGGACGTTCAGATGGTGGGGTCAGACTTTGGTGTAAACAACATGAAAGCATGGATCCATCCTGCCTTGTATCAACAATACAGGCTGCTGCTGGTGGTGTAATGGCGTGGGAGATATTCTCTTGGCACACTTTGTGCTCCTTAGTACCGAATGAGCATTGTTTAAATGCCACAGCCTACCTGAGTATTGTTGCTTACCATGTCCATGCCTTCATGATCACAGTGTACCATCTTCTGATGGCTGCTTCCAGCAGGATAACACACCATGTCACAAAACTCAAATCATCTCAAACTGGTTCCTTGATCTTAACGGTGAGTTCTCTGTACTCAAATGGCCTCCGCAGTCACCAGATCTCAATCCAATCAATAGAGCACCTCATCATCATCATCATCATCATCACCATCGTGCAGCAGACAAATCCGCAGCAACTGCATGATGCTGTCATGTCAACATGGACCAATATCTCTAAGGATCGTTTCCAGCACCTTGCAATGAAGTGTCTTACTGTGTGGGTAATGACTGACACACCACAGTTGATCCTTGAACCAACGGGCAACATCACAATACATCTATCTTTTATATACAGTGACATGTCACAGTTTTCCAGCCTGGTAGCACAGTAGCTGCCACTTCACAACTACTACTTTGTAACCCCAATGTTATTCAAATACAAGATATTTCAGTTAGACGCTCAGTTAGATGCCCTTCATGTTTTCTCTGATTAAATAACTACACAATGTCAATTAAAGCGGGTGTATATTCTCACAACAGGTAATAGCATGGACTACCTAATAGCCTTGGCCATCAGTCATCCCTAAGTGCTTTCCCAACCTGCCTTATTGATCTGCTGGTGCTATTGAGAAAAAGGCTCTTATCTACAAATTGGTGGCTCGCTGCCACGCTGCTCAGCTGGGAGAAGAGCTGAGGCGCGGAAAAGAGCTGGCAGAAGTTTCAGCGAGCTGTCGGGGGCCAGAGAGCTGCAGGAAATGAGCGCAGGCAGCAGGGAGGAGGTGGAAGCTTCTCAAAAAGTGAGGATAGTAAAGAAAATAGTGAGAGAATTTTTTGCCTTAATTGTCTATAAAGATACTCGAAACTGTCAAGCAAGCAAAACTCATTCCACAGCCAGAGACTTCCCCGCAGCCTGACATTTTCCCCAACAACAGCCACACTGTACAAAACACACACACATGCACAGCAGCTGACCTCAGCAGGACGACCGTCTCACATGGCCTGTGTTTTTGGAAAGCTGGAATCTAAAGGGTGTGAAGTGTGAACAAGGAGAGCACCACGGACACAAACACAAGCTGACAGCCTTGCAGGAGAAGCTCTATATTTATCTACAAAGACACGGGGAGAGCCAGATTCTCCAGGGTGGAGAGGGGAGTTTGTACGGAGACTGTTTATTGCAGCATCAAACTACAAGCCCCTCCCCATCGGACGGGGGGGAAAGGGAAGCAGCTCGGCGCAGCATGAAGAAAAGTTGTCCCACGGGGCTCTATTGGCTGGTATCACTTCTTATTGAATATGTCAGAAGGTGCTGGAGTGAGGAGCCTAACATCTCCATTACATCTATTCTAGATATGACATAAAATAATAGCAGATCATTCAGGTGGAGGGCACGGGAGCAACGACATTATATATGTTGAATGGACAGAAACGCTGCTCCCCATGAATGACTGCGCTAGCTTCAAGTATATGATGCTGTGAATGTAAATAAGGATCTTTCTGTGTGGAGTTTGCATGTTCTCCCTGTGTCTGTGTGGGATTTCTCCCGGTTCTCCGGCTTCCTCCCACAGTCCAAAGACACGCAATCAGTGAAGTTTAGGTTCTAAACTCACCATAGGTGTAAATGGTTGTCTGTGTGTGTGTGTGTGTGTGTGTGTTAGCCTGGTGACAGACCTGTCCAAGCTGCACCCTGCCCCTCACCCTATGGCAGCTGGGATTGGCTTCAGCCCCTGAACTGGATAAGTAGAAGAAAATGGATGGACGGCTCTGTCACAGTTATTCCAGAGATCGTGATACGGACTGTCCTCATGACTATTGGAGCCGTAACGGCATGTTTACCAGTGTTATGTTCTTCCTGAAGTGTTTTTACCCGGCATAGCCTGCTGTATAAATATAAATCAGGAGAAACTAACAAACACTTCTGACTCGTTCCTTTTACAGCACTTGGAAACTGTCTAGTATGGGGATTATCTGTGCAGCTGGAGTCTGTTGGGATTGCTTGGCTGAACTAAGCAGTTGTATAAATGTGCACATTTGTTATTTAAAAACGGAGCGTGAGAGAACGAGTGGCTGATAGATTATGAAACTATATAGAAATTAAAAAAACCTTTAATCTTTATTGTTATCCAACATATTGCTGCATCCGTGTAATGCACGCAGAAGCCTGAAATTAAACTTGGACAAAAATGCCATTCACCTCTGCAGGGTGTTATTTCAGCTGCTGGCAAACACAAAACCCACCCACACACAGAGAATCAGCATTTATTCCTCACATAAAAAAAAAAAAAGATGGCCTCCACATTTTCCATTTAGCCTTGGGGTACAACAGACTTGTTAAGGCTACCTGCTGTGCTAAATAGCTACAGTGACCTCACTTACCCGTTTTTACAAGGCCCACAGCACAAACACTCATACAAATTACAAAAGAACAGTCAGGCATCGCCTACACGAAGCCCTCCAACCCTGCAGCCACCTCTTTGCTCTCTGGATCTGCTGTTAATTACCACTTGTAGCAGCAGCGCTGTGTGACAGCCAGCCATGTATCTGCATGGAGAGAGGGGAGAGAAAAATCACACAACCTATAGTGCCTTCAGTATGTGAACTCCCAAAGGGTGTGCCACTGCTGGAGAACAAAGCTTTGGTATCTAATGTTTCTGTAATGTCTCTGCATGCCGGCGGCATGAAGGAGAAATCAAGGAAGCAAAATAACAAACCACAAACATTCCTGTGATACGCAGGCAAAGAGAGGGCCTGCAGAGCAGCTGGAGAAGGTTTTTTCTTTTAAGATGAAACCCCAAGCTTCATTTCCACCTTTAATGGAGCAACTCAGCTCCCTAGGCAATCACCTTCTCTGTTTAGATAGAAAGATGTTAAAAGAGGGTGTGAGTTCACGTGACCAGTACTGATTTTTTTCTAATATACCTGCTGTTCTGTGCAGCTAAATGACAACAAGACTCCAAAGTGAGATGTAAGCCAGCTGTGCAGTGCAGTAAACGACACTTTATTATTAAAATATTCCAAATTTTTCTTTCGTAGTGCATGCTGAGCCTGGAAGTGGAGATCCAATGGGAAATGACCAATCTGCAGTTCCTCAACTGGCCACAGGAGGCTGCTCCAAATGTAAGTCAATCCCCCAAAGACACCAATGGTGCTCCACAAACATGGAGCTGGGGTTAAAGTGGGCTGAAATGATAACACAATAAAGCATTTCTTCCAAGCTAAGGCCATGGAGACAGTCAGGAGGCAAATTAGGAAGTTATGCCTCATTCCCGTCATGCATTCCTGTGTGCGCATGTTGTTTCAGTATCCATCCACACTGAGTTGTGCCTTCTCAGACGTGGCAGGTAGTTTCAAATGGAGCGTTTTAAACAGAAACGCTCAACAAATATGACAGAAACATACAAGCTGCTTTCACTTTGCAACTTGGCAAAGGGTAAAGTCCAGTTGACAAACAGGAAGTAATTCAAAGCTTGAAGAGGCAATGTTGTTCACTTTCAAGCTATTTTAATCAGACCCCAAACATGTGACCAACACGATGTGGTCGTTCATACACAGAAATGTGTGACTGTAAATTAAAAGTTAATGATCTGCGTGTGTGAGTGATGGACAGTTTGAACAAGTACATGCTCATGAACTGGGTCGTTTGCAGTACTGTAAAACAGTGGTTCCCAAAGGGGAATGGGATTTTCTGTTTTTTTTTTTAAATGGCCCACAGCAGACTTTGAGAACCACTGCTGTAAAGTTTACAGTAACTGGCCAGTTTGGCATTTCTGTTTATCATTAGGTTAGGCTGAGGGTTTGGGCTTTTGAATTTTTTTAATTGATGATTTAGCAACACTCCACCTGTATTTATGACTAGAGGTTGTGAAGATGCTATGAAAGTATAATACATTGTAAAACATCTACTACACTATAGAATGCAGTTGTCTAAATTCACAAACACCTTAAAGCTCAGAGCCAGGTCAGATGATCACAGCCAGTCCACAAAGAAAACAGGTGAGTTCCTTCTTCCATGCTTAGAGCTAAGCAGATCCACTTTAATCCTTCAGAGACTAGAATTAGTGACTAGAATGGACCGTGAAGAGGTGAAGCCTAACAGTATCTGTTTGATGCAGCATTTTAAAGGTACAGTGTGTAAAATCTTACCACCTGATGTCAGTAGATTGCCGTCAACTCAATTCTGTTTTTTCACCCCTCCCAATTCAAGTAAATAATCCTAGCTATGGTGGCCACTGTAGGTCAAACAACTCTTGCTGCCCTTCATCTGTTATGAATGTAGGCTGTCATCCGCTGTTTAGCTCAGCTATTAATATGCTGGGTGTCCACGTCTATTTACTCTGGAGGAGGCTGTAAAACTTTGTGAAAGGAGTCAGATACGGGTCGATGAGTCAGTGAAGCTCACTTCTGTCCAGTGACAGCGATACTGAGGGGAGTTGTTGAGGATATCCATAACTTTTCTGTTGGTAAGCGCTGCTGTTTTTGCAGCTGTTAGCCTCAGTTAGCTGCTGTTAGTTGACGTTAGTGAAACCTTCTCTGAAGTGGATCTAACATTGTTGGACTTGGACGCTTAGTGAATAAACTCTCATACAATGTGAGAATATAATCAAACTGTTTATTAGAGGGAAAGTGTGATTTCTGGGACACTTGAGCCTAACATTAGCTGGCATAATGTTAGCTTATAACCAGCTGTTGTTGTTGTTTAGCCAGCTCATTGTTAGCTGTCCAGAGGGTCGCATGTCTAATCTGCTGACAAAAAGTAATTGCAACAATATCTGGAATAAATACGCATGTTTATGCACACTTTTGTGTGTTAGAGCCCTGACTTCAGTTCAGGAGATGAGGCAGAACGGTGACATCCATCTCAGCCACTATTCAAGATGGTGGGGCAACATGGTGGCTTCCACACAGCGGCATCCGCTCCAGTGTATTTTTAATGGATTAATTCTAAGTTTATGAGAATGCATCAATTTGTTAGAAGATGGATGTACACTCTAACCAATGTATATTTATGACTACAAAAATCATAAGGTTTCATAACAACAGTGCAGGGACAGCCCAGTGGCTACATCCATCTTTTGTATGCAGTCTATATAGTTCCAGCTTTTTCTGCATAGTGAGAAATCGATTCCTTTCTCAGTTTGGAATGTCAATTTGACAAGGGAGTTATAACATGTACTGGCAGCTGAAAAGTGTCTCACAAAAGGCACAAAAAAACAAACAAAACAGGCCTCGTGTTATTCACATATCTGCTCCATAGCACTCCTAGTGGTCTAATAGTTACAGGGTGCCTTTAGCATTAGTTGTGCCCATGCTATTTGTACAAGTCAATTTACAACATCTCAAATGGCTGCATTAAACCCATTAACCCTACAAAGCTCTGACTGTTTTCCCTACTTGTGAAGCTGGGGTTCAGTAAGTGCAATATTAGAGTGATTTAAACCACTGCAAGATAACAGTGCAAACTGATCAAATCCATCTATCCATCTTCCTATTCCGTTATCAAATTCAGAGTCAATGTCACTTCGAATAGCCAAGCTCTACAAACAGGGATTTTGCAGAAGCTGTAGGTGAGGAACAACATTTTTTGGTCCCAGATTCTTTCTGGGTTCCGTTAGTAGCCTCTCAGTAATACTGATCAATCACAATCTGCGTTCATAAACTAAGACTGGGAAACCACTGGGCGGGGCTTCCCGTATCACCACCCAGTGGGTTCTAAATGGGTTCTAATGTAGCCTGTTTTCCTTCAGTGACAATGAAATGCATATGCCTTTCAGATTTTTTTCACTCTGTAAACATTCCCTCAGGAACTGGAATCACCCATCACTGTTTATCAGTTTCATAGCTGTGGCTAAAAGTGATAATCATCTAAATATGGGAACTTCCAGATGCACATCAAGGCAAAGTATCTTTTGTAACCCCGAGGGATTACAAGATAAACCGGAATGGATGCGAGACGATTTACAAGCAAGGAATTGCAATTTGCTGCACAAATGGCGCTCACTTTAGACTTCCCTAATGATCTTTGCTTCTTTATTGTGCTATATTCACCTCTGGGCAAACCTGCTGGACTTTGCTTTAAAGGCTGGGAATGACTATCTTAGTGTATATTAGATATGACTGGCTCAAGGTAGAACCGTATGTTTTCAGATATCTGAGAGCACCTAGAAAGCTACAAGTCAATACTGAATGAGATAAATGGAGGCGCATGGTGAAAACAAGTAAGCGTAATGCAGCAAATATGTTAAATATATAAGTCCAAGCACTTTACACACACCAGCAATGAGCACTTTACTGGTGGCTACCCTCAGCAAGCTGGCTTCTTTAACAATTCTCCCCCTGCTTATGAGAAACACTAAATGCCTAAGGACAAGACGTGGCTATGTACCTACACCAAAGTGCCCCCTGGGATACGTAGTTTTGGTCTCTCCCCCCCTGTTCCCACTCAGCGGTGCATGTTGCTCACCTCCTGCTATTAGACACAGCATCAGTGCAGCGTGAAAACGCAGCTCCAGCACTTTGAACGTGCTTCCTCCTCCTGGGCCGATAAAACTATAAACCGTAACATGCGAGCAAGGAGATCATTAAATTGCGAGGAGGGCTACACCCAGATGTTGTTTTCACAGATAGCGACTTACATGGGGGTTTAGATTTAGAGATGCTGGAGTGTTCAGGGGGGTAAAGCTTATCTGGCGTGGTGTTTGTTTATCCAAATATACACTGAGATTATGCACATAATGCGAAGAACACTGCTATACATTTACTGTTGTTCTATTTAATATATTTCCTGCTTTTCTTCACATCTTAAGTCAACACAGTAATGCTGATATATATGTGGCGCCAAAGGCCTGTCAGCTGGGCGCCACAGCTCATTTCTGAATGTACTCATTTGAACTTGTTTAAAATGGATCTTATTGTTTTTAGTGCAGCTTACAGACTAAACTAACTAACTATCAGCATGCTGTTGGAACTTTCTGTTCACCACTTCTAGCTGTTCCTCCATTTAATAACAATTCCTTATGTTTAGCGACCACTTCATCATAATAATCATTGTTTTTGCAAACAAATTCAACTGTTTAGCCTTACTTTTTAATCTAATATTGCAAGCCACACTTTAATCTATAATTTCAAACTTCCTGTTCATAATGTAAGCTAGCTATTTCAGTGTGTTAAGCTAACAATTCATTAACAAGTCTTTAGCTGTCCTTTTTACTTCTGAAACTTCTGTCAAACTGCAGAACTGTGCTAAAAAATCTTGAGGCAATCCTCATTTCCAAGGAGCTAGATTTTCTTGGAATGTCTTTTTTAAAACGGTCTTGAGCACTAGTTCTCCAGGCTTTCTGAAAGTGTTTCTTTGGACATTGGCTGCTTTTTCATTTTCACTCATTTTCAGTCCAGTCCACACACCTGACCATTTTCACAGGAATGTTTTCTTGTTTGTTAACCCACTTAACCCTTTAATGCCAAGCGATCGCAACTGAAGCGCCGGTTACTTGCCCTTGCAAACCGGCAAACAGCTGGTTAAGATATAGCGTATCAGCGCTGGCTTTTTACCGTAACTCCGCGACCGTTTGTCCTATCAGAATAATTCAAATGGTTCCTGAAAGCTCAGAGATTGCACTTCACAGCCATATAGGGGCATTTTGGAATTCGTTGCCGGACGTCCGTTAACGGCAGCACTTTTGAAGTACGCTGTGTCGTGTTCAACATGTTCGGAGGTAAAAGGTTACCACTGGCCTATAAATCGTTCATGCATTAAAAAAGGCTCCTTACTCAGAGGATGAACCAATGTATACCAGAAACACGATTCCCAAAGAGCTGTTAGCTGAAAGAAAAACTAGCAGTGTACAGTGTAAAACAGAGAAAACTGGACAAGCGAAGGACTAAAGAAGACATGTCAGGCGTAAAATGATGAATCTAAATTTGAATTTTTTTATTTAAATAGTTATCAATATGTATGGAGATCAGGAGAGAGGTACAACAGTGAGTTTCTACAGTGATCTGTAAAATATGGTGGAGGGTCTCTCATGGTTTGGTGCTGCATTTCAGTTAGAGGTGTATGAAGAATGATCAGATTTAGATCTACTATGTAATACCATCTGGAAAGCATGCAATTAATTTTTCAGTACGACATTGACCTCAAACACACTGCCAGTGCAATGGAAATACTATCATTTCATGGATCGGCCTCCTCCAGAGCCCGGACCTCAACATTACTGAAGCAGTGTGGGGTCATGTTGACAGAAAACAGAACAAAAGGCAGAAACATCCAAAGAAGTCTGTGCAAGAGGAATTGCACAGACTGTGTTTTGCTTCATATGTTGTATTTTCATGTATGTTTGCATATGTTTCAATTAATCGCTGCACCTATTTCCCATTTTCCTAGCAAAATATAGAGAATTGTGACTGTTAGATTATGCTTTTAGCCAAGTATTTCAACTGCTAGCCACATTTTAAGGTAATAAAGTTTTAAGTTAATAAAAAGTCCAAGTTTTTTAAATTATGATTTTAGCTAGCTAGTTCAGACTATTAAGCTAACAGTTTTAGCCGCTTATGCACACTTTTAGCAAGCAGTTTTAAGAGTGTTCGTAGCATTAGCTCACAGTCTCAACTGTTAGCCACTTTAGTGAGTTAGTTCAACTTTTTTTTTCCCTTTTGAAATTGGCTTATCTATTTATCTATCTATTGTTCTGTCTATTTGTGCTTTCTATCCATTAATTTCAGTAAACTGTTAGCTATTAAATGAAACTGTAATCATCACGTACCCCCCAGGAATCAATGTACGATGAGACTGCGGCTTCACGCCGCCTTCACCAAACAACATATCTCACTTCTTGTCCATGCTCGGCACATGGAAAAGCCTTGCATAAGCATTATGGTTTATATGACTGCCTAATGGAGGCCTGATGTCTTCTTGGCTTTCAACCCAACTCAATCCCATTAAGTTCTGGTGAGTGGGCACATACTATATCTCTGTGTGAGGCTCGTTGTTACTGCTGCTGGCTCAGCAACAAGTTTGGGAGGAGGGAGGCTGTTCTTCTAAAGGCAGCTAATGGAGAGCAGTCTGATTGTGCTGGACACCGTCATGCGATCAGGTAGATAACTGAGAATTAATTAGTGTCCTTAAATCAATTCAGATTGTGGGACTGCCCTTTCTAGCCTTACTGACCACTCAAATTCATACAGCAGCCACACCTAAGCCCAATTTGAAGCAGCCATTTACGATCATGAAAGTCATTAGAGTGTGGGAGGAAGCCAAGTACAGGGAGGCAGAGGGAGAACATGCAAACGCTTCATTTCTGTGTGACAATGTCCTTGCACAGAACATGGCAACAATATCATGTTTTAAAGTGTACTTAAGGGCCTTTTACTTATGTGCAGCTTTGCACATACAGTAAGAAGCCCCACTTCAAAGCCAGAGCAGTGTGAAATACAAGTATGAAATATTTATAGGTACACACTTGAGGACGGTGATGGCTGCTGCAGTGTGGGCAGCTGCTTTGGGTGCTGGGACGCTTTTTTTTTTTATTTTTATCCATCATTATTATTATATTAATTTCAAAGGAGTCCCCCCCCCCCCCCCCCCCGCTCTCATGCATTGCCCCCCCCCGCTGTGCATCGTCAGCTGTGACGCTCTCGAGCTTCCGCTGGGCCCGTGACGTCCGCACCACACGAGGAGCCCTCCAGGGAGGGAGCTGGAAAGCCCTGCATCAAACTGTACTCCTCAAACTGTAAATGTCACTATAAGACTATAAGGGAAGGAAGCATGGCACACTCATGTTGAGTAATGTTCAAAAAGAATGATTACAAGTGAAATCATTCTAAAATTAGAGGTTTGCGTTTTTTCTCTTTTTTTGTGATTAGGTGACACCCCCCCCCCAAAAAAAAAAAAAAAAAATGATGACGCTCATGCAAGACCACTGCATGAGTCAGAGCTCAGGCAATGCCTCACTTTATCTTTGGTTTCCCTCTGTAAGTCTTCTTCACTGATTTCTAGCCTTAAAGTGGGACACCCCTTCTCCACCCACAGCCTAAGTGTGAATTAGGTAAGGGGATTATTGTTACCCTGTCTTCAATGGGCCGCCACTAACACATCATCTAAGGCATCATCTGTTCGAGCCTTTATCATTTTTTTTTGGTTGGCTATAAAACCAAAAAAAAGTCACAGCCTCGCACATTTGCAGGAGACTCCAAGCCAAAAAAAATACCAATGTGTCACTACCGAAAGGATAGATCACAGCCTTTCTCCCACTCTCCGCTCGCTCTCTCTCTCTCCCAGGCTGTGAGATGAGCTCAGGGGGATGTGTTGAGTAATGGACTGAGCTGATCAAAGCCATGCAGAGTTAGTCATGTGTGAGAGACACAGAGAATATCAAACCCTGTGAGGGTTCAGCGGGTTGATGTATGACAGGTGAGCCGCAGCTGGGCTCTTATGAAGAACATATGAGCGGGGCTGCAGCTTCTCACGAAGGACTGGAGGACAGCATGGGGAGAGAGAGAGGAAGAGGAGGATGGCGTTTCGAGGTGATTTCTGGGCCTCAGTTTAAAATAAAAAAAAAAAACAGTGATTTTTATGTGTCTCCATGAGCGGTTCGTTACTTTTACAGAGGCCCCCGAGGGGCTCCAGGGGGTACTCCAACCTCCCCAGAGCCCCTGGAGTTGAATTTGACTCTTTAACTTATTTAAATCAGGATATAACTACTTATGATCATCCCTATTATTTAAGGGCCCTAAAACATGTTTAATCACATTTTGTCTCTTGCATCATGGTATGTATTTAGGGAAATGGGAAAGCCTCTCACCTTTTCACCCTGATGATCTGATCTCTCATGGGCTTGATGTCCTGAAAACTTTGCTGGTTGACCAGGCTGTAGACCAGGATGAAGCCTTGGCCGTTTCTGATATAAAGGTCTCTCATTGAGGCGAACTGCTCGGTGCCGGCTGTGTCGAGGATCTCCAGCACCGACGGAGAGGAGTCCACCTCGATCTCCTTTCTGTAGAAATCTTCAATGGTCGGGTCGTACTTTTCTATAAATGTCCCGGTGACAAACTGGACCGTCAGCGCGGACTTCCCCACCCCGCCGCTCCCGAGCACCACCACCTTATACTCCCGCATAGCGCTCCCGTGGACTTAAATCCGGCATGCAGAGAATAAAGTGATCAGCAGCGGATCAAAGAAACGCATGCCCGTACACAGGAGCCTGGACTCAGACTACAGGCATGACACAGCCTCCGGTAAACGAGATGCTCTTGCAGTTATAGGCGGGCGAATGGAGATGATGCTGGAGCATTTAGCCCTGAGATGCACGGCCACAGCCTCTACTGAAATATTCCCACGCTATCTGGAAGGGACACCATTCCAGAGGCATCCATAATGCAATAAGGCGTCGGTGTGGTTAAAATAAGACCGGCTATTATTAGAAACAACTAGACGGCGCATCTTTTTATGTGCCGACAAAATAAAAAAAAAAAGGCTAACACTACATTTCCCCTGCACTGTGGGGCACGGCAGAGTTAAAGGCGAAGAAGCCTGTTTGCGTTAGAGAAGACAACAGTGCTGGGAATCCACGCCTCTGCTGTGGTTCATCCACTGGATGCTACTATTTCCTGGAAGATATGGAGGGAGATTAGTGCCACATGGCAACAGGGAGCATAGCGCAGATGTGATGGAAAAGAAATAAGAAAAGGCTGCTGTGACATAATTGTTTTTGACCTCATTTGAGAACGTGGAAATATAAGCTAATCTGTGAGGAATGCCGTCGGCAGCCAATGGGAGGCTAGCCTGCACCATGACAAAGCCAGAGGCTTGGACTTGGTTTCCAGCATATTATAATGTTTCTAGACAGTGACCATATATGATGCTTGACTTTGAGCTCAGTCCCCACCTTAACCACTGCTGCAATAAGTCATCTGAACTGGGGTTTAAAATATAATGTTTGTCAGTGAGTGTCAAGTGCCCTCCAAAGTTACAGAACCACCTGGGGAAGGAGGGGGCCGGGTGGCTGGCTGAGTCAATTAAAGGACTCTCTGGCAATTAAGCACAAATGTACTCCTTCCCTTTCTAGCGGACAAATCCACCAGTTCAGTTCAATTTTATTTATATAGCACCAAATCAAAATAATAGTCGAAGGAAAAATTTCCTTTAACAGGAAGAAACTACCGGCAGAACCAGGCGCAGGAAGGGACAGCCATCTGCTGTGGCCGGTTGGGGCTGAGGGGAGGGAGACAGGACAAAAATGTCCTTGGCGCAGGGCGTTGAGGCCCTTTTTATGTCTTGTCTTGCACCATTTTGCAGGCAGTGAAGCACTTTGCCCTGCCAGTCTCAGCAGCCAGCAACCCATATCTGTATATCTGCTTGACTGCCAACCAAGCAGCAGATTTGACTGGGTGTAATGAGTGTGTAAAGAAGTGATGTAGACAGCAACAAATAATTTGGACAGAGGCTTTGTCACTGGAATTCAAACACATTATAAAGTTTGGGGCATTTGCTGATGCCATTGTTTTACTTGGAAGTCAGCATGAATCTTTTTAGGAACAAAGGTTACGGTTAAAGTTAATGCATGATTGCACTTCTGCAACAACCTGCATTTTGTAATTTGTTACAGTTTGTGCTAGCAATGGCCTTTGCGAGGACTTCTTTCTAGTAATGGTGTAAACATAAAGCACTAGAGAAGGAAGGCTGCGCTCGTGTAATTTGCACAACAGTATTCCTAAGAAGTATCGTAGCCCATCATAATGAATTGAGAAGGTTATTATCTAATTATAATCATTTTAAGTGCAGAAGCTGCTGAAAGGCCACTCACTGCTGTCATCAAAAGCCAGTTAACTACAAAGTACACAGCCATTACCAGTGTGCTACTAATAACCCCTCATATCAGCCCCCCCCTCAGAAAAGCACTACTCCACTGCAGTAACGGGAAATGGCAGAAAATAAATGGAAAAAGCGCTCACTTGTCCCGGTCTTTGGTCTCCCTCATTATTTTTATCATCTCTGGCAAAAAAAACCCCAAAGTTTAATTCTGCAGGTCTCAGATCTGTTTTTAATGCAAGCAGCTTTAAAATCTTCTCATGAGAATCAATGTTTATTTGCTTTTAAGGCAGTGGGCTTTAGGGACCCCCCCTCCCCAAGAGGGCCTCAAAGAAAAACTCTGGATGAAGCAGGATGTTCGGCACTGCTGGCCTGCAGCATACCCAGCTACAGCCCTGCAACTGCTTAGAGCAAACCCCTCTGTGGGGCCATCGAAGAGTCTGCGACACAAATGAGAGCCGGAGCTGCACATTACTTTGATTTTTCTTTATTTCTTTTCAATAGATTTTACACTATCTTGCTGGAACCAAAGAAACATTTGACTATAGAAACATAAAATAGCACAAAATATATGCAAAAAGAATACATTTTAAAAAAATGATTACACTGAAACTGTAAATCTGATCAGGGGCTTCTTGTCAATCTGTGTTCATGTCTTTGTTTTGTTGGCGAGGTCCACTGCAACAGTGATGACACAGGCAGTCACACTTCATAACCTGCAGTCTCCGGGGCGTAGTGTCCTCTGCTGGCTAAAGCTGTGAATTGCACGCTTCAAGCAGTTCCATTGTAAGGCAATGGGGGGGCCAAAAGATTACACCACAGATTTGGGAGACTGGAGGTAAAGATCGGTGACTGTCTGCACCCCACCCCACCCCCCCCACCCCCACCCCAAATTGGCCTCGTGACACGTACTTTAAAACCTTAAAAACATGATTTCCGATATAATGATAATTCAAATGAAACTCTGAAGGGATTTGAGAAGAGAGACCCACTGAGGTCTCTTTAATAAATTTAATAAGAGCTTTTTTTCAAACATAAAACCTTAAGTACGATGGACTCAAGATAAGGCAAAGTGTTTGGATAAGCTGAGTCTGCTCAGTTGACCAACTGCTCAGAAAGTGCTTTTACGATCAGTCAATCATTGCCGACACGTTTAAAACAAAACAAAAACAAACAAATCAGAACAATAAAAGAGGAAATCCATACACGGGGGTGGGGGTGTCACCAAATGAGGACATTTTGTGTACAGACATATTTTTTTAATTCACTAGAAACATTCAGTATCATTTAGTAAGAAAAGAAAATATCGTTTTCTCTCATGCAACGTGTCGAAGTTATTCACCGGTAGTATCTGCTATTTACTGATGAACAGATTCACCCTTAAAGGAACCGAAAAACAGAACAGATCATTAAACAGTATGAAAGTGCAATCCTAAAGTCTAGTGATACATAAGCCTCGAATAAAATGTATCCATGTGGAACCTAAAGGTCCTTTGTCAGGGGGGAAAGTCGTACATCTTATTAATTTATAGATTATTTAGTTCTTATATATATATATATATATATATATTTATATATATATTTATATATAATCTATGTAACATTGATGAATTTTATATCTCTACGCGTTACAGTCACAGCACTATAAAGGCTGCACTAGAGGTTATTTGCTAATGAAAATATTAGGTCATTGTCATCTCAGAGAAGAATAAGAAATGTTCGTATCTTCTTAACAATCTACCGTGTGTACAGTGTTCTAGCAAAGAAAAAAAAAAGAAACAAAAATCAACTTAACAATGTCATTTACAAAAATACCCAACTTTAGTAATTGCAACATCTGGTTGCCACTGCAACAACTTATGTTATGAAATACTATTATACTAGAGTGAAAAGTACATCTTTTTTGACATTTTCTTTGCTTTTTTTGGTAAAATGTTATCTATACAATAAACATTTTTTTTCCCCAACAACACAAGCGACTCTATAATTATGCTCATTACTGCAACGCCGTGATCGTTCCTATGGATGAGAAGGCAAGAAAGGTCCGGTAAGCTTTCCATCGGGAGGGGGCTGTGAGAGGGTGGGGTTGACTTTTAACCCCCCCCAATCGCTCGAGATGTGCGCGACCTCTCGTTCGCCGGCCCGACGGGTTAGACCTTGAAATGACCGACCGTGCAGAACGTAGCACAGCTCAATAAATTACATTCATTTCAAAATAGAATAGTTTACAACAATTTTTTTTTTGTTGTTTTGACTAAAATTTTGACCAAGTTTAACATAAGATAAATTACAACAAAATACAACTTTTTTTTTTTTTTTTTAAACCACCTTCCACAAATATTACACACAGATCAGAACGCGTGTGAGGACATTCAAAGTGAATGGGAAAAGGAAAAAAGAGAGAATAAAGTGTATGATCGTGGATTGTCAATGTTAATCAAGCACCATGAAATTACATCAGAATTTTTTGAAAAAATGTCAAATAAAATTTAGTGTTATGAGTTAAAACACACTGCTAGTCATCAGAATGCAAAAAAAAAAAAAAAAAGACAAAAGAACATTTTATGCTCTAAAAAAAAAAAACAAATGATTGTTCCAGGAGGGGGAGGGGGAGGTGGTGGAGGGTTTTTTTTTTCCTTTTGGATGGGGCGGGGGGGGGGGGGGGGGGGGGGGGGGGGGGGGGGGTGTTTCAAACATACTCTGATAGTAGACACAACACAAACTCTTAAATAACTCTGAATACATTTCTAGAACCGTGAATATAAACTCTCAAAATAAGAGACACTTTACATACATTACACAGTTTACAATACATTTGTTTTCTCACTCACGTTCCTCATGTAAACTCCTCAGAACTGTGGTAAGAAAACGATGGGACGCTGTGAAAGTCACCAAACATTCTACAAAGCTATTTTTGATTTGTCGTTTCTCTCCTTCCGTTCGTGGTGAGAGTCACTTGTGATGTTAATGAGCGCTCGCCAAAGAGTGCGATGTCTTTCCCGAAGAGTCCGAAGAGTTAGCTCCTGACAGCCCAGTGTGTTGTGTCTGTGACTTTTAGTGATACACTCTGGATGCACGTGTTGTTGTTGATGAGTACATTTTTTTTTTTTTTAGGCACTTCTACAGTTTTTCTATAATGGAACAGGATTATCGGTGATAGTAGGGTTGGACAGGACAACCGACGGTCACAGATAGCCCTCCAGTCAAAGTTCAAGTCATCTGTTTGCTTGACGGGTGTCGTCGAATGCACTGTTTGTTTGTTTTTTGTTTGTTTTTTTTGTTTTGTTTTGTTTTTTGTTTTTGTTTTTTGTTTTTTTGTTAAGTCTTAGCACTTAAATCCTTCACCCTCCTCCAGGTAAAAAGCTCTCCTACCAGACTTGGTGTCACCATCACGTGCCAGACCCCCAGTCTGCCGGCAGACCATCAGTCTCCAACACACACACACACACATACTCACACACACGCACGCACGCACACACACACACACACACACACACACACACACACACACACACACGCGCACACGCACAAGGCTTGGCATGTCTGGAACGAACCCTCAAGCTTTGCTGAGCCCTTGGCACAGACCTGAGCCTTTAGGCTTTTTCGGTAATGGCCACGACTATCTTCTGACTCCTCCTGTCACGACTGCACGCGCAATCTATCAAAGATCGGAACCCAGCGACGCAACTGAAAAGGGCGAGTGGGTCCTATTTGCAGTGGCAAAAAGGGGAAAAAAGAGAAAAAAAAAATATTCAAGGGTGTTAAAATGTGACCTCTTCCAAACCTCAACTTTGGCAAGATGTTTCCAGAGATGAAAAGTTGGCAGAGGGAAGGGAGGACGAGCTTCATCATGGCATCTTAACAGCATCAGGGGCAGACGAGGGTCACGGAGGAACCCTCGCGGGGACAATCGCATTAAGAAAGCATGACCTGTCTGCCCCGAGGACATTCAACTTTTGCAGGGAGAAAAGCAACAACCACAAGATGAAAAAAAAAAAAAAAACCCCCAAAAAAACCTTGAAAGCGGTGCTGCATGCGTAGGTGTGGCTGTGCATGGGTTTTCTGTGGCTCTTCCTGTTTTCCACGTCGACATTAAACACTATATTTTCATACAGTGCAAATCAAACATCGGTTTCTTTTCACTAACCGAAGGGCTGAATATTGTGCAGGTTGGTTCTTAGAATAAATATGCAAGAGGAGGAGATCCACGGTATTCTGAGAGAACAGTTGTTAAAATGACCTCTATAGTGTGTCTGCTATGTATGTACTATACATAAGTATATTTTTGACATTTTATTGTTAATAGTTTTTTTTCTAGCAATACATACAGTAAATATCTTTTTTTTAAATGTTTTTCTCCTGTGTGTGTGTGTGTTACACCGGCACTGCAGTTCTTATGGTTAAATTGAAGTGTTACACTCTTAGCATGCAGGTTGCTGGACCTCTATGGGAGAGGTAAGGTAGTATTTACAGAGGGGCTGTTTTGGGCTTCCTAGTGCAGCTTCTTGACACTCCGTTCCCTTTCTGACGCTTACTTCAGGATGATCTGCAACACAGAGACAAAGACGGCCACAAGAAAGGAGAGAGCAGTTTAGTTTACCTATAAGACACAAACTTTATCTACAAGAAAAGCTATTATGATCAAAGTGTATGATACGCTTTACAGTGAAAAATAGTATCACTACAGCTCAAAAGTTTGGCCATGTTTTTAAAAGATTCTAAAATAACAAGAAATTGATCAGAAATACTGTGAAACATGATGTATAAATAAGGGAATCACTTTATTTTCAGACCCCGTAACCTACTGCAGTTTGGGGGGGGGGGGGGGGGGGGGGGCAAATTATGTTTTATTATGAAAATAAAATTCTGCATTGAAGAGCAGAGGATTTTTATTTGTGTGTGCTGTCACTTAAAGTTGTTGCTGGAATCAGCCAAGAAGATTGCAATAATAAATGAAGGCCGTTCCCAGCTGGAAATTGTAATAACAACACAACAGTGTGCATGGGTGTAAGAGGACAGAGAGAGACGTGAAAAACTGAGCATGAGGACAAGTTTGCAGGTCCTCAGCGGGCATCTTCATTAAATGGTATCAGACTGTACTGGTTTCTTGCACTGTAAGCATTAAATTAAGTTTTTTGGCATGTTTTAAAGGTAATATTGAGACTATAATCTTAGGCAGTTGTTTGCACTGTTCCAAATCATTAGATTAGCTGGTTAGCGTTAAGTTAGTACAGGTCTTTAGGTCTGCAGCCAAAGCTGAACAACATGTTCGCGTGTGCCCAAGAGCTGTGGCAGTCCGTCCATGTGGCATATTGTACATAATCATGGCTTTGAAGCAGACTGAGACCAAAGCAACAGGTAGGAGGTGTTTACCGCAACAACGATGTCTGAGAAAGGTCAGATGAGCACAGGTAAGCATTTGCCTCTGAATAATACATCTCTGCTTTATTGATGAGTTGCGGTAACACCACCAGCCTGGTGTTTCATGCAGATAAGAGCAAAAGCTTCTAACTATTTGCAAATGGCATTTGACCCTAGTCCGGCCACCTCTGTTTGTATTCTCTCTTTAAGAGATAAAGACTAATCCATGACACAACAAAGAGGGAAAGAGAGAGTGTGAGATTGCCTATAAGGGCGGGGGGGCGGGGGGGGGCTGACAGGTAGGAGAGCTGCTGCTGGCTGCCATCATGTGGGTGCCACTGGCAGCAAGCCAGCGCAGAACAAAGCTGCATGCTGCTTGTTAATAGACAATGGACAGCCAGCAAAGGACAGAATGCCACTGGTCACGTCACACATCACAGGAGGTCACCACAGTGGGCGAGAGCGTGTGATGTGCGCGGGTCGAGAGAAAAGTGCGCTCCATAGTGCAGTGTGGAGACAGGGGAGGGAAAAAAAAAAAAAATTATGGGATGCCAGATGGGTGGGATTTAACAGATAGGACGATACAAACAAACGCCAAGAACTGTTTGCAGGTCCTGTTTGCCTTTGATTTGCTGCAGTGATGCCAGCAGCACGTTTCAGCCCAGAACGAGTTAGAGAGACGGCAGATGAAGAAGACGTGTTACAGAACCACAGCGGACCTTTAAACTGCTGCAGCTTCTTTTTTTACCCTTTAATATCAGCGAATTATCAGAACTGCACGGGATCTTAGTGACCTAGTTTGCAAATTTCACAAGATAAAATAATAATTAAGTGATAAGAATTAATGCAGGTTCCCCTCTACAGCGAGGTGAAGGATCCGACTCTTGTCCTCTAGCTGAAGAGCTCCTCGATATAACAATGTGTAATTCTACTTGAGTGTAATCTTCCCATCGGTCCAGCAGCCAAAGCGATCCCCTACAGGCTGCAAGTCTTAATACATTGCAATTTAGCGACAGCAGAGGGTGCTGCGACTTCACAATCTCCAGTAAAACGTAGCACTTCCCTATTAGAGACCCCAGCAGTCTTAGCACATGGTTAATATGTGCACGGACATGCAATGATGTGCGCCACGTGAACAGTTCAGAGGGTCACGCATCGACCAGACTCCTGACGTCTTAACGTGTCTGCGACATCCTGGCCTCACGTGGGTGCGTAACACCCTTTAGACACAGATCCCCTCCACTGAACACAATGCCCGATTAATTAGCGAGTTCTGCTCCAACTGTCTCGGCCCAGGATTTATGTTAAAGAAGCGACGCGCTAACTGAGGGTAAAAGCTGATGCCAGCCAGCCAGTATAAGGACAAATGCCGCACTGTTCAGGGCCGAGAGACGTCAGCAGCCTGTGCCCTTAGAAAATGCCTGGGTGTGTATTCTGAAAAACTATATGATTGGGATTGACTGTACTGCATGCAGCACAGCTGGTGATTACAAGGGCTAACTGTGTCCAAGGCCCCGTTCATACCTGGCATTAGCTGGAGGGATCGTTTATATGGGGTGGGGAGGAGGTGAGCGAAAGAGTCGGGGGGGATGGGGGGGGGGGGGGGCACAGACGGAGACAGACAGCAAAGGCTGACGTCAGTGTTTCTCCGGCTCCTTGTCCCACATGCATCTTTAAAGAGCAGCTCTGCTTCCTGCTGCTACTGCTGCTGCATGCCAATTACAGGAAGAGTCGGTGACTCACAGGAAGTGCACACACTGCTGGCCTATGAGGGGCAATAAAGCACAAAGTGGTGGGACCAGACCCACGGTTAATGACGGAAGGGGGAATCTTGGAGAAAAGATTAATTTTCTTTTTTTTCAATTTTGCAATGGAAGCTGTAACTTCATACAGTGGGAGCCTTAATCTTCATTTTTAATTCCAGATGGGTCATAGATAGCACTTTTATAGGCAACTGTTCAATTCCAAAGAACTGATCGTCAGCGTATAAACTTAATTTTAAATATATATTTTACATTGAGGCACTAAGACAAAAGGATAAAAGAAAAATATGGGGCAGTAGAGGCAGAAAAAAAGAGATATTTATAGAAATATTTATATTTGTCCTTTGCGTCTTTTGCTGTGTTGTCATGTTGAATTCACTTAAGATCATTTCCACATGCCGTGTAGCAGAAACATTTTTCATCTGTTCGTCTGTGTGTCCTCAGCGTACCTCTATACAGAACTACCAGTAAATGATTGCCAGCTGCGTGAGGCCGGTGTGCCAGCATTGTGCTGAAATTTCCAGGTTTAAAAATGGGGCACGCATGCGTCACTCTGGCATCCAGAACCTGGCCTTGCTTCCCTGGCTCTCGCTAACACGTGGCAACAGGAGAGCCGCCGATCAGGGGCCATTTTTAGACAGCTTCTGTGATCATTTTTTCCTGTGTCTCTCACCCTGACAAGTGTAGCCTAGAACTGCTTCCTCACATGATTTATTCTCCCTTTTATCCTGCAACCAGGAAAAGGTAAAAAAGGTGAAACTGAGAGGAGTGGAAACAGGAATAGATCCAACATAGCTGCTGTGACGAACCGACTGTTAGGTACTGCAGAAATCACCCTGGTGTGTTTGCTTGAATGTGTGTGTGTGTTTGCAGAGCACACAAGCAGTACAGATGAGGCCCCTACTGCAGATGGAGAGGCTTATTTGACAACAACAAAGAGAAGTGGAAAATAAAACTTAAAAACAGAACATGCGAAAAACAAAAAAAATCAGGAAGTAGTGCAACACAACACAACTACTACTTGCAAATGTGGGAGCTCTGAAGAAGTGCTCGTCAGGTTTGCCTAACGGGGGCTGTGTTTTATAAGAGGTACGACGCTCAGGTGGCTCTTTTGCTTTAAATTCTCTAGAAAACACCCACTCACAGGCTTTCATGCCTGTGTGAGCTTGCCCTGTGCAGGTGCACGGATGGACAGATGGGGATGGGCTAGGTGTGGGTTAAGGTTATGATGGCCCACTATTAGGAGTACTTATTCAGAGCTCCAGGGACTGATGAAAGAAAGCTTTAAAAGGAGCAAACCTGATTGGCTGGTGCTGTTGCTGCGTAGGGGACACTTGTGGCAGGAGTTGTTGCTGCAGAGACAGTAGCAGGCGTAGCACTGTACATCATTGGGACTTTGTTTTGAGGGTAGGAAAGGGGACAGGGAGGAGGAGGAGGAGGAATGGGGGGGAAGAGGGAAGGAGGTGGTAGCAATGGACAGGTAGGTGGAGCATTATGGTAATCATGGTAACAGTTGTGGTGCGTGTGTGGGTGCGTGTATGTCAGCGGGGTTGTTGTTTGTTGTTGTTGGGTGATGTGGTGGTGGTGGTGGCGGATGTTACAGAGAGCCAGCAAGCCATCGTTAGGGTTACACCGGCAGATGGCATGCAACCATTCACAATGCAAAGCAAAGGAAGTCAGAAAGAAAGAAAGAAAGAAAAAGAGAGCATGGGAGAAAAAAAAAAAAAAAAAAAACAAGAGGAGAGAAGCTGATTACAATCACAAGTAAGGAAATTTATGTGGAAAATCAGTTTGCTGTTTTCCCAGAGAAGTTAAAGGGCACAAGACACCAATCACGATGAACAATGATATTTTTGGCAGCGGGGATGGGAACTTTCAATTCGCGTGGGCTGACGAGTCAAATAGCAGGCGGCTGTTTGGGCTGCCGTAGCGTCGCGTTAAGAATTTCTAGTCGTCGTATTACTCTTTGCTGATGCTGGACCTGCTGATGTTATCAGCTGAGAGGGTTTTTTTTTTTGTTGTTGTAATTCCCATCCCCTGTTGGCAGAGACAAATGCTCCAGTTGTGTGTAATTTCTCTGGGAAACTGATTTAAATTTCCTGATCAACACGGCACAGCAAACAGACAGAAGCTATCCTACAGCTTAAGAACAGATCAGTCTGCAGTATCCACGCTAACACTTTAAACATTAGCAAGAAAGTCAGTCAGTAGGGAAACAGGAGCTGAAAAGTCGCAGCTCTTCCAGGTGAAACAAAATGGGCAGCGCGATCTCGTCCGGGCAGCTTGATGAAAACTCAATATTCCAATCGTGTAGCCTAAAACTTTTCATCGCACATCAGGGGGGGTGATGCGATGAAGCGATGACATTTTGTCTCACCTGCAAGGGCTGCAGCTACTGCCCATTCAACCCCCCACCCGCCCCGCCTCCCTCAAACTCCCACCTAAATTAGACAGTGTGTGTGTGTGAGAGAGAGCAAAGGGAAGGTCAGAACCTACCAAGACTGCTAGCAGGAGTCATGCACAACACTGACCCTGTTGTGTTCATGCAGAGAAAGACAGAGAGAGAGAGAGAGAAAGGGGGGAGACAGAGAGGGAGAGAGAGAGAGAGAGAGAGAGAGAGAGAGAGGAGGAAATAAACGGGTTAATCGAGAGGAAGGAGAACAACAAGGTTAGACAAGACAAAAAAAAAGGCTCGAGGACTTCACTCAGCTCAGTTGCTACAGTTACTGAGGCGATGTCAGCTGATTATGAAAGCAAGCAGAGACATTCGGTTGTTGGGTTATTTTTTTTTTAGTTAGAATACTGTTCATATGCAGCTGCAGCAAAGATAAACATAAAGCAAACTCGGGTATACTGTACGAAAGACTGTGGCCAAGTTTAGCAAAGTGCAAATGTAATGAATGTAAATCTTTCCCCTGTTAACACAGTCTGTCTAAAACTGCCTGTTTCTCCATTTTTCTGAGTTTTCCTGAGGTCAGAGGATATTCATTTTTTTTTTTTTTTTTTTCACAAATTGTAGAGCTGGCACAAATTTGTGATTTCGGGTCGCGCGATAATTAAAAAAGACTTGAGCGTGCTGATGTGTTAGGTTCAGCCTTTTACAAAGTTGTTCTGCATGTTTCTAGTTTTGTCATTATTCTTCTTGCATTTTAATAGCTGCACATGATTTAATTATCATATCATATATAAGCAAACTGATGAAAAATAACCAAATGAAGGAAAAAAAAATGCATTTTTTTGTAAAAAGAAAAAAAAATGAAAGAAAACAACCGAAGAGGTGTGCCAGACAGCAGCATCATGCAGAGTCAGTACAATGATGTGCACAGGCTTTCCATCCAGATATGGATCAGATGGAGATACGTGGGGTTTTTACTGCACCCATCACAGAAATAGCACTGTCAAATACCCCCTGAAACTTTTCTTTTGATCTAAACTTTGAAGAAACCCCACCTATCTGAAATTTAACAGGTTAGTAAAAAAGGTAACTGTGAGCCAGGCTACGCCCCACACACAGAGGGAGGGATGGATGGATGAGGGACCATCAGGTATCTCATAACAAAGGAAACAAAAAGAGCAGGTAGGTAGTAAGAAGAGCAAGGGATGGGAGTCTTATCCTCGTGAGTCATGAGTGTGGCTACAGGCTACCAGATTAACTGTAGTTAACTCATTTAGCAAGTGACTCAAAGGCCCTTCAGCTACTGCTAGTTTCTGTGTGAGGAGCAGTGAGGGTGTTTATTTGTAGGGAAAGAATTAATGTGGAATAAGGGAGAAGACCTGAATAAATTTGGGTAAAACTGCAACAAAATTACCTTAAGAACAACAATAATCAGCATATTTTGTATAAGATGGTTACATTTTTGCTTTTTTATTATCGCATTTGTGTTAGACAAGTTGGGCATGTTTTACTCCTTTGTATGCTTGGGGGATTAAACTGGCAGGTGTATCATATTGAGGTGGTAATATATGATAGCTCTCATTGCTCTGATCAAAGCTTGCACTGCCCTTCCACCTGGCAGCAATTATGTGTTTATATTTGCAGGCACTAGATGAAAGTTTAGGGATGGCACAGGGAATAGTGAGCACTCAAATTAATCCACGCCAAAAGATGAAAATTAGACTAAACAGATGTAAACGCTCATGTGAGAATCCCTCTTTTAGCACGTGACGCTACAAAACAACACCTCTGGAGGGTAGCTGTCCATCTGTGTGTGTGTGTGTGTGTGCATACCTATGAATGGCTTCTATGAGTGTGCGTATCTTACCTGTGGGAAAGAAAGCGGGCTGCTGGAGCTGTGCGTTGGCCAGCGCCTGCTGGTAGTGCAAAACACTGGGGTTGAACAGGGAGCTCGCTCCGTTGCTCTTCTCAAGTGCTGGTCTCTTTGGTAGGGGCTGGAGGACACCGTGGGGGAATGCCTAGCCACCAACGCACACACACACACACACACACACACACACACACACACACACACACACACACACAACAGGAGCACAGCAAATTTGAACTGTATACTTACACAAGTCGATACTAACATTTCCTAAATCTGGTATTTGACTATGCACAGCACAAGAAGGCAAAAATGGAAACTTGCTGTAATTATCACAAGGACAATGAGAAACTACACCATAGCAAGGCAATCGTCAACAACAACATTAAAGAAAGTAGTTTGATAACTGGAACTACTTTAACATTACATTGTAGTCATTCAGTTAATAAATGTACAGTACAATCTAGATTTGCCACTGGTGATCATAAATGATACATATTTATACATTAAAGTCTCTTACAGGGTTTCACAAAAACAAAAGAGCCAAATTAAATTTTGTGAGTGGCTACAGTACAATTAAAGAAGCTACATGCAAAGCAAAAGGTGAAAGGTCAAAGTACCAGGTCTACAGTTGCCTCGAGGGGTCGCTTCATTGCTTTGGCAGTCGACTGAGTCTTTAATTAGCAGGCAGCGAGCACATGATGGCAGTGGGCCAATGGGATTCAAGCGTATTAACATACAGGTAACAGCAAGCAGAGGTGCGTCATGGGGGACAGCATTGCATTGTGGATAGGTGAGAAGGAAAAAAACAAAAACAAAAATAATCTGAATGCAAGTATACCACATACAAAACAATAGGCATGCACATAAACAAAAAAATTGGCTTTGTTTACTTTAAAGAAACATTGCTACTTTTTTGAATTAGTACAAAAGCCAAAAAAAAAAGCATCTACATTAACCTTTAGTTAAAAAAAAAAGAGAAATATACTACAGTGTACTCTGCAGCTACTGGGAAAGCATTTAGTAACTACGTCTGAACAGCTGCCTGAAACAGCTACACAAGACAGGAGACTAGTAAGCTAAACACGACTGACTCGCACTACGAATACTAAACTGACACTTGATGCGAGATCTGCGCTGAAGTTCTCGACAACCTTCAAAGTATGACACTACAGACCTACACACGCACAACCGTTACAGCGCTCCTGGAGAAAGCTAACCTATTCGATGAGGCGAGGTGGTTCAGGGGGGGGGCTGACAAATGTTAAAACACACACAGCAGCCTGGGATGTGTGTGAGGTAATAAATAGTCTGCCACTGTAACCAGCAGCAAGAACTGGATACCTTTTGTGAAGGCAAATTTAAAAAACAAACTACAAATTAGTAAAGTTAGTTTAACAATCACATCCTTCTCTGGAGCGTCACATCCTCAAACTACATCTGCGTCGTGAGGGTGTGTGGCTTGTTAGTGTGATTATTGAACTCGGGAAGGTGAGGCAAAGTTATAGTTTAATAACATAATGTGGAGCTCTGTTTATTAAAATTCCTCTAACTCTAAGTAAAAAAAAAAAAAAAGTCATTTTTTATCAAATTATTGTTTTCGCTCATTTATTTAAACAAAAATCCTGATATTTGGTGTTGCTGCTGAGAGGAGGAAAAAAAAAAAGATGACATGGGTGTGATGAACACACAGCACTTCTTTAAGGGTCCATGCACAAGCCTATGCTTCATGTATGTGGGGTTTTTTTCTAATAGTATGTAACATCAATAATGCATTTCTGATGCACTGCGGTTAAACACTGGGGTTAGTTCAAATGAAAGATGCTCTATTAAAGTGACATGAAAAGCAAAGATGACTGCGTTCGCCTTCGCAATGAGGAAAAAGATCACAGCGTGGCGAGCGACACGTAGTGTGGCACAGTGAGACAACATAATCTCAGCGAGAGGCTCTTTTTACTGTAACTGTATCAGTTAATGTGTAACCTTATCTACGGTGTGCTTTATCCTATTTGCTTTAGATTTTAAACAGCAAATTGTGGATAATGGTTTTACCTATTCACAGCAGTGCAGCAAAATGGGCTTTTATGAGTCTCCGCTTCAATAAAACGACCAAAAGAAAATTGGATTAAAGGTGCTGACTAAACAACTCATTGTCCTAAGGTTGGCCCCTCTCACCTCTAGCACAGACTCTGACTGCACAAGGTAATTTGGGAATTGGGTCATAAAGTTGATAAACTGGGGAGGAAGACAGGAGGAGTATGAGCAAGACGATACACTCCCAGCATAAACTAAATCTTCAACTGTGTTCCCGATGAGCAAGTCGATGAGCTAAGTACTTGTAGTACCTTTAAGAAAACAGCGCTGTCAGGTCAACGTCAGGTTACAGCGCCTTTGGGTCTCAAGGCCTTTTTCTTATTTATGGACGCTTCAATTTGTTGGTGTTTTCCTGCCTGCATGCAGCTGCCACTATGTGCACACACTAAACCTGCCTGATCATCCACACTGTGGATTCATGAAGGAAGAAGAGGGGAGAGCAAGCAGCAATGGAGCCAGCCGATGAGAGGTATGTGCGACGCACAAAGCATGCTCATGCCATGGAGGGGAAAAAAAAAAAAAAAAAGTCAGTGAGCACACTGGCGCAGTGCAAGGTGTGCGAGTGCAGCAGCCACAGGGTCATTCAAAAGAAGCCGCTCAGAGGCTGGGGAAAGGCGGGGCGCAGCCGAGATATGAAGCCAAACTCTTCTCCCTGTCTGTCTGCCTGCCTTGAATTCTGCCTGTCTGCCTTTTCTGTCCCTCAGTTTGTTGGAGAATTATTTATTTTTTTTGTTCCAAATAAAGGCAGAGGTGGGTAACCACACCCCCTCCCCCCACCCCCGCCCACCCCACCCGTGATGCTACATCCTCATCCATCCCAAATTCAATTTGCACTGATCTGCAGAGAACCGCACTTATCATTGAGAGCAGTGGGGTGGGATGAGGGGGTGAGCCAGGATATTGTCTTTGTATGAAACAAGGGCATTGGAAAATAAAAGAGGACTGCAGAGAGATAATAACAGATTGTTCTTGCAGCGTTATACTGATTTGTTTAGGTCTCACTAAACCCTTTTTATTGTATACAACGGCCACTCTTTGGGATGACTATTGTTGGTGAATTGCACACTGGAGTCCACTAGAATAAACCCGGCAGAGGTGGGTAGGTTTTGTGCAGTAATAAAGCAGTGCTCCACATTTTATGTTACTGTAGGTGACATGGTCAGCAACATGTGTTTAGATATTGTGTAAGTCAAGATGATTTGTATTAATGTTCTGCTTTCAGAGGGCCTATGTGTTGTGTACTAGCATAAACTTTGCTCAGAAGGGTCTCTGATCTGAAACCATATGTGCTTTGCATAGAGGCAGGCAGCACTAGGCACAGCAGTTTTATTACCAGTTGCCCTCTGCTATAATAAATTTTACTGCATTGGGATATACTATATATACTACGTTGCTCTTCCTACCTATAGCCATAAAACTTCCAATCATCATTTATTTGATGCACAAATAATATAAAAAAATGTATAAAAGTCTTCCACCATCTTAGCTCTTATTAGAAAGGTATACTGTATATAGGAGCTATAAAACAGCCCACCAAATTGTTACAAGCTCTTTCACTATAAACACTAAACACGCAGAAACCTTGTGAATCTACTAAGGTGCCGTTTACACGAGGCCGTTTTCACTGGAAACGGTGTCGTTTTGATGCGTTTCAGCCTTTCGTTTACACGATGGCATTTCAGAAACGATCCGCGTTTACACGAGGACATGTGAAACGATGAAAACGATGTAGTTCCCATGCCAGGCCACAAGTTGGCGTTGGTTTTCTCTTTGCAGTTTGTTTACGCAAGACGCGCATGCGTGGAGTGACACAGTAGGTAGTGCGGCAAATTGTTCATTACTTACAAAACGGCCAATGTGAGAGGTTTTGTGTGGACAGATGATGAGGTTGGATCGCTGCTGCACACAACGCTGAATTACAAAACGGTAAAAACACAGGAAAAGCATAAGAAGCACTCGTGAATCCGCGAGTACTGTTTATCAGTTTGCGCGTGCGCGAAAAACTGGCCGTCGCAACCATAGTGCGCATGTGCGAGTCGAGCGTTTTCAAATCACCCCGGTTTCAAGTGTTTACACGAAAACGCAAGCCGGTGCGTTTCTGAAACGCTCCACTCTGGACCCCGTTTCTGAAACACATCGTTTTCACTCTGTTGTCGTGTAAACAGAAGGGCGAAACGCATCAAAACGACACCGTTGTCGTGTAAACGCAAGGCCGAAACGCATCAAAACGACACCGTTTCAAAATGAAAACGGTCTCGTGTAAACGGCACCTAAGTTTGTGTCTTTCCTGCTCTACCGCTGTGACGGCACGCGACTCAGTAGGTGGGCTGTGGCTCTCACCATGGCTGCAGCTGTGGCAGCAGCTTGCGCAGCCACAGCTGTCTGGTTGGCCTGGTGTTGGGCGGCCTTAATCTTGGCCTGCAGGTGGGCGGGGGGGTGGAAGTACTTGCACTTCTCGCGAGAGCAGCGGCTCTTGATGTAGTCCATGCAGACGGTGACCGTGTTGTCGCTGGTGTCGATCATGGGGCTGTCGCTCGGGTGGGCGAAGCGGCAGTCCGTCTCGCCGCGAGCGCAGTTGCCCCGCTGGAACTCGCGGCAAACCTGGGAGCGGGGAAAGTCAGATGGACGGACGGACACACACACACACACACACACACGTATGTATGCGTGCACAAAGAGAAAACAAATACACACAGAGACAAAACTGTGAATGCTCAGGCTTTCAGTGCATCTCAGGAAACTAAATAAGGCCGTTCTCATTGCATTAGCCGGCTCCAGTTCCATTTGTTTCTTGTCATCCTCTTACTGCAGTCAGCCCACTACCAAGGTGACTCAGGCAGACAGCAAAAACTTGATGAAATTATTAGATTTCTTTTTTAAGCTTCTGACATTTTGACATCTGACTGAAACATGAGGGATTTTCCAGTTGGGAAAAACTTTTGGCCAAAGGAAAACCACCAGCATATGTTTTAAACAGTATACTCATTCTGGGTTTCATTTACTCAAATATTATCTACACTTCTGTTAATAACATGATATAAAAAAAAAAAGAACAGAAAAATGCATACATTTCTATTCAATAAGATAAAGCATGCTCACTGCCTGTACTGATCATGCACAGTCAACCTCTATATGCATATTTTAATACTGCATGATAGAGCCAAAAGATCTTCTTTCACACAACGCCTATATGATAGCAACAATAACAATTAACAGCACATAATGAATTAGGCTGTGTATATCACCTATATGGGAAAATATTAAAAGCATTCTGTATAAACATTTGGCATATAGATCTATTTATAGTTGTGCACTCCTGTCCCAAAAAGATCTATGCAGTAACGCTGCTCTCCCAAACTTTATCAGCAATACAGGATTTCAAAATAAAACACATTATATGCGTGATATTAAAAGGGGAAAAAAAAAAATTCCCAAACTTGATTTTGCTGCAAAAATCTTTTCTGTAAAAAATTAAAGAAACCAGACGTGTGAAATATTTCCATGCACAAAAACTTTTTTTTTTTTTTAACAGACTATGAATTAGTTTTGGACAGTGTGAAAAGGACTCGACAAAATGTAAGAAAACCGCAGTGATTGTGGAATCGCTGAACCGGTCGGTGTTCAACTGCTCAGAGTCTTGGGCGTAATCACAGGGGGATCTGCTTTTGACTTGCACTCTGGGACTGAGACGCACACGCACACATTTGCAGGCACACACAGACATAGACACACACACACACACACACGCGCGTGTGCATGCACGATGGCTTTGTGGGGGAGTGTAAGTGTCTCAGAGGGATACTGTTTCATTAGAGGCTGCTTCATTCAGTTGCTAAGTGATAGCACTCTGCAGAAAAACACATACAGGCACACACCTACGCATCACCTCTAGGTCTTAGGGAGATTATTGTTTATCTTTATAAATATAGTGGGAAAAAAAAAAAAACTGCACTGCTTCACAATTACCGAGCTATTCTCATTCAGCGTTGTTTGCCAGGGGGCAGATGGAGACGGCTGAAGTTGCTGAAAGCGTCCCAGTCGATACTGCGTCTGTCTAGCAAGTAGCAGTTTATCTTGAAAAAATTCCAATTAAAATATCTTCAACAACACTATCTTATTTATGACTTCTGTAAGGGATAGTGCAATCACGTCTCTTAAGTCATGTTCAAGGACGTAGCTGATATAAAGAACTATGAGGTGAGGAGCCTAAGAGTGATGTTTCTATGAAGAATTATCTCCTGCTGAAGACAAAGCCCGGACATGTGGTGGTTATAAAACAGCTACTGCAGTTACAAATCTTGCAGGCTTTTTTTTTAAATAAAAGAAACATGATGTGAGATTTAATTGTTTTGCTCCCACTTGACTTTTTCGGAGCCCGAATTGTTTATTTGGGCTTATTCCGAGGCAACTTCAAAGCGTATTTATTCATGTCATTTATTACTTGCTTATGTAACAGAATGCTAAAAAACTTGTTTCCCCTTTCAGGTCATTATCTAAGGCAATTTATACTACAAGTAGCTGCATTCAAAAAAGCAAATTCAAAGAGGAAAGTTAAATCTTTTTTAAAGGTTGTTGGAGTGCTTTAATGGTGCTTTGAATTTCTATATGGCTGTATTGTTTTTGTTGAAAACTCTTGTGGTAATTAAGGAAGTACTTTGCATTTTTTTTTAACAGTATAAAGAAAATCTTTTGAGAGAATATGCATGTTTTTGGAGCTTCTGCACCAGAGAGGGTCCTGTAAATGCTCCTCAACTATAAAGGATACTCATTTATAATCACAGTAAGATGCTACATTAATTACACTTCGTAGCCTCAAAGAGCACATTCACTATGATTAACTGCCATGCACGGGAATTCTGATCAGGTGGGTCACCTCCAGCTTGTCAGTACGCAGAAGTTTCTGGTTGGCGGAGGAGCCGGCAGTCACGGAGACGGGCGGGCTGCCGGGGACAATAACCGGGGTGCTGGGCAGGATGTCTGTGGGCACCAGACCCATGCTGTGGGACATGGGAGTCAGGTAGGGCGTGTAGCTTAAACCTGCGCTGGACCCCAGCCCCTGGCTGACTGGAAACGTCTGCTGCAGATAGAGAGGAAAACTGCAAGTTTATGGCTGCTCTTTCAGTAGCTATTTTCCACATCCTTAATTAAAATGGTACAGATAGATAAAAAAAAAAAAAAAATAGCAGAACTGTAAGATGATGGATGTAGGCAGGGATAGTGGGAAGCGGAGGGTGAAAGGCAGAAAGAGGGTACAGAGATGAAAAACAAAGAGAGAAGTAAGGGGAAAGAGCAGCTGTGCAGAGAGATTCAGGAGAGAATGTGGCAGGTAGAGAGAGAGAGAGAGTGGGAAAGCTGGGGGAACAGAAAGGGATAGGTATGAGAGAAAAAAGAGAGAGAGAGAGAGGAAACGTGCGAGTAGAAACAAGAGAGGTTGAGCTTTTTTTTTTTTTTTTTTTTAAATGTTCTGTATACTGGGAAGATTTTGCTGAGCGTGCACATTCTTTTTCAGTTACACCTAGCCCTACACTGATGCAGTTAAACACAGTCGCACCTGGCAGCTGCCCAGTGCAGCCGCTGCTGACTGCTGAGCAACTCCCAGAGGGCAACTGGGGACTTTTGTACGTTGCACAAGGGCATTACAACAGCAGCGATCCTAAAAACGAATCTCTGATCTTCAGAGCCTGGGATGCCATCTAAAAACAGTCAAATCAGAGAGTTTAAATAACAATAAAGCACCTAATCAAAATGCTGTGTGACTGTACTTTACTGAACTGTATTTTCCTCAGTGAATCACAATGCTTGCCATTTAAAGCTGGCACTGGCATGAAGGGTAACTGCGGTCAAAATTCTTTTCTGGCAACAACTTTAATAAATTAAACCAGTTATGACAACAGGCTGCATGTTTTAACAGGACCAATGCCAAAACTTTTAAAGCTAAGCACAACAATGGAATTCACTGCTGTTTTCTTAGAGAGGCAGTCAATTCCCACAGCAGCGAGGCCACACTAACCACAGGTTGCATGGTGGTGCCGGGGATCATGAACTGCATCTGTTGAGCCAACATGGCGGCGGCTGTCTTCTGCTGGATCAGGTTGTTTCGCCCGTTGATCTCCAGCTGGGTCTTCAGGTGAGCGGGTGGGTGGAGGTATTTGCAGTTCTCTCGTGTGCAGCGACCCTGAGAAGAAGTAAACAAATGTGATAGAAGAGAGGAAGGGGAGAGGGAGAGAGAGAGGCAAACCAGGTCATTATTGGACTGAAAACTTCCAAGTCTCTCAGCAACAGAATGCACTGAAAAGAGGCCAGGTTTTTGTTGATGAACCTCACTGTGGGTCTGCCTGAGGATGTGGCAGATACGTGGGCACTGACTCCAAAACATCAGGTGCTTGAAGGCAGCATACATATTCATACAGAGAGTGAAATATAAAAATCATGGGGAATGTTTGTGCTTTAGAGTAGAAACAATGTTATGAAAGATGATTACCATTTGATTTGCTAGCTTTTTTAACTGGCAGGTTAAAAGGTCATGCTTGCAACATGGACACACTGACTAGCTAGTACTCATGGCAGATAAGAAAATGACAGGGGCAATACACAAAGGCTCTACTTCTCTAGGAGCAGTTTGTGATCTAGCCATCACAGCTAAAATCTCTGCAGCTTTTTGATGGACAGATTCTGTGATATTCTCTGTGGAAATGCAAATGCATAGTTGGCAGGGTCAGGCTTTCAGAGGCCCTGGTGGACGAAGGCAATTACACTGTCAACCCAGAGGCTAACGGCAAACACAATAATCCAATATGGATCCAGGCTTCTATGCTTGCTGCAACGAGAGTGGGCAGAAGAGAGGAGAGGTCATGTGGGAGTGACAAAGTGAATGGAAGTGGGAAAACAGACTGTGGAGCTGTTAGGAAGATGGTAAGTAAAGGTAAGGAAAGAAGCACTGGAAAAGATGTGGGCAGAACAGACTGATAGCAATTAGCGCAGAGGCCAGTGGCCAAGGAGACAATAGGAGAGATGACATAGCTGGCATGACACAGCAAGTCTTGGTGAATGTGAGGGAGGGAAGAGGCAACTGAAGCTAAACTCAAAGCAATGGGGCTGCTGCTTTGTCCAAATGACCCTTAACTCCATGACACAGATGAGCCTCAGGGCAGTGGCCTGATTAGTATCATGACTCCTCTAATTTCCTCTTATATAGAAGTATGACAGGTCTGCCTAGTTTCCATGCAGTGATTGGTTATGACTGAGTTTAATTACTCAAGTGCTGCACTCAAACACTATTTCCAGTCCAGACTCAGACAGACAAAATGACAACAGACCACCGGGCACAGCCATGCACAGGATGTGTCTCATGCACTGTGGCGGTCTGGTGTGTGCAATGATGTGTATTATATTTGACAGGGTATGGAGACTCCAGCTGAGCGGTGCAGTGACTTGTGAAACTGCCAATGAAAAAAATAACCCAGCCAGTTTCAAGTGAAGTGAGGAATGTATTAATATTATATCGATATCCTGATATGATTATCAGTAAGCTGTAAAGAGTATATGTGGATGAGTTGAACCCCAGTGCAAATTGTTGCTGCTAATCCACTTAAGTGTGCTTCACTGTTATCTTAAAGGAGGGCTATTATGCTTTCCCCTTTTTTCTGTCAGATATATGCTGTTAAGTTTCAAATGATGAGGTCAGTGTATGTACAAGTAACTGACACGAGCCAAAAGCTCAGGTTTCAGACTGCTCTAAATACTCTGCTTAAGAAAGTTTCTCCACTCTTGGGTCTGTTTGATGACAAGTGTGGAGATCCTTAAAGAAAAGACGGGAGAAACACCCTTCAACCAACCTTTGCTGTTGCATAGTTTGCCCTCTAGAGGACACTCTACAATTTCCAAGAGTCCAAGAATTAAAAATATATAGTTGGAAATAAGCATATTAGGTCCCCTTCACATGCCTGGGTAGTTTCAGGGTTCCTTTTAGTATTTTGAGTTGAACCTGAACTCTGGAGGTAGATAATACATTATTCCAAAGCATATAACCGCAATAGATCCCGTGGAGTGTGATGCAAATGCACAAAAGTATGATATGGATCGTTTCTATTAGCGCAATGGCTTTAAAGCTCAAATTGTGGGGAATTGGAAATTGAAGCTCAACTTGTCCAAGTCTATACATCCACAATGAGAGCCCTGATCTTCTACATTAAGTGGGCGGGGCAAACAGGGAAGAACTTTTAATCAAACATGGCTCAAGCTATGAGCTTGGCTCTCAGTAAATAAAAAAATTGTCTTCAGGTCTCATCAAAGCAAAAACCAATATAACTTAGCTATAGCATTCTTCGTGACAGTTATTAAAAGGCACTCCCAAACACACTGTTAGTGTTGTTCCAATTACAATTGATTGGAAGCCCAAGAGAGACGTGCCACAAAAGATATTAAGTCTGTAAACACCACAAGCTCCTTTGCAATCATTTTTTTCACATGAGTAATAAAAAAGGCAGAGACCAGGTTCAACACTCACCGAAGACCTCGGTGCAGCTCGGTAATCACGAGTCAGAAGGGACTGACCTCCAAAACCTGGTGTCAGAGATGCAGTGAGCCAACTCTGGTCTCTGGGCTGGCTCACTACCTCCCTGCTCCTTCATGGCTCACATGCACAAAAAAAATCACACCTGCCCACACATACGCATACTAAATCACTCAATTGCAACAAGCATCACCCACACACACACAAACACCGGCACAAGGATACAGGCTCACAGACTTGCACTTAGTTCTGTTCAGGCCTGTCCAGATCAGAGGAATAATGTTAGCACTGGACCAAAAACCTCAGAGGTGTCCAAACTAATTGGAGCCGTATGCACCGTCACAGTAAAAAGTGACAAAAGGTGTGTGTGTGTGTGTGTGTGTGTGTATGCTCTATGTGTGTTTTGTGTATCTGTGTCCGCAAGAGGGGATGCGTAGGCAGGTGTAACTGTGTGTGTGTGTGTGTGTGTGCGTGTGTGTGTGTGTGTGTGTGCAGGAGAAAACTGTGTGGGCGGGTGTGACTCTGTGTGTGTGAAAGGGAGCTGGTGCTGAAGCTGAGCTCTGGACAGCATCCCAAACTGAGTCTGCGGGGAAGCGCAGCATCAATATCGCGCCCCACAGAGATCACAGACACAGACGGACACAAATAAAGAGACACGCAAACACACACACACACACACACACACACACACACACACACACACACACACACACACACACACACACACACACACACACACACACCACAGAGCCTCACCACACACCTTGTCGCTCAGTTCACTCTAGACCGCACTCTGGAGCCACTGCCTCCCCTTTTGCTTCACATTCAGTTCATCCACAGCCACTGAATGACATACGCTTTCTGCAACAGCTCATCATCAGCCCTCACTTTAGGGTGATGAGGTAAATGGAGGTGAAGCTGCTTGTTTTATAGTTCTCACTAAATGCAGGCCCTGAAATTGAAGAACTTTCTCCTTTTATCTCGTCAAAATTTATTTGAGAGCCTTTTCTTACTGATGTATTCATGATCTCTCACAGCACTGTGCTTGGTCTTTGCATAAATTAGTTTTAATTTATCCTAGTTATTGTCTAGTCGGTAGGTGGAAGAAGCAATAAAAGTAAGTAGCTTCACAAGGGCTGCTGCAGTGAGAGAATTCAGTGAACGAGTTTATTATATAAACATTCTTTATTTGCAGGCGATTGCGGCATACAGTTTGTATAAGTTATATCTATCTCCACCCATATTTACCATGGTGTTTAAAGCAGGAAAATCTGTGTACAGAAATTTCTCAGTCAAGAAACTTGTGTTTGCTTGTAGGATTACTCAAAAACCTATTGAGTGATTTGCATTCACATTTTACCAGAGGTGGAGATCGTCCCACCCTAGAAGTGACATGTGGAGTCGATCCATATCTGGATCCAGGGATTTTTTGGAAGTATTCTTCACTATTGCAAGACAGAGCAAAAACTGAACATTTGGTGCCACAGCTTCAAATCAAATACAAATCATATTTAAAAGCAAAGAAATCCTCCTGATATTCTCAAGAAAATATTACAAACTGATCTGAATCCAGGTAATCTTCTGGAACCAGAGACACAGTTTATGCATGGGTGTGTCTCTTTTTGTTACAGCACCAAATCTTAAAATATGCTAAAAGTTAGCGTTGACACAAAAGTCATAGAACGTATATAGATCAGTGAGAGTGGGACTGAAGCAGTTAATGCCTCAAAGGTTAGCAGATGTTAAGACATGCTTCTGCATTGGTGTGGGTGTGTTGGGACTAAGGCCCCCGGGCAGTTGGATACCTTTAATAAAAGTAAAAGTTCACTTCCTGGTTGCTAATATGAAAATGTGATCCAGGAAGACCAGTTTGAGTAAATCAGACTCAGTGGGGATGCACTGATTGTGAAGCTCTGTGCTGCAACACATGTCTAAAATAACAATTTAGCCACTAATGATACCAATTTTTTTTAAATTTTTGCTTTTGTTCTTATTTATTACCCTTCTTGTTTTAACAAATCAATCTTAATAAGATTAATTGACCTGTTTTAAAATCTTTCTTCATCACACAATTTTTGAACGCAGCCTGAATAAATGATGTGAACGTCAGCAGGGCCGATACTGGGTGATACTAATATTGGTGCATCCCAATTGCACATTGCTATGAAACATGGCAACACTGAAAAACTGTCCCTGCAAAAATAATGTTATCTGTCTTGATTACTGTGTGGTAAAGGGTGGCAATGTCCTTTTAAACTTGACTACATGTACAATGCACATACACCACTGTAATCTGTTTGATTGATTACCAAAGTTAACATATCAAAGTGTCACATTTGTGTTATTCAGTGTCTTTTAAGAGCTTAACCTTCTGCAGGTCTCAGTGAAATCATGAGGGGGGATGTGGATTGGCTATAGATATGTTTAACTGAGCCTCTTGGGTTGATAAAGCATCAGAAGAAGAGATGAGCTCATTTAAAAGAATTTCAGTTGCGTTCAGACTGAAGATATAAGGTGAGGGAGTCTAAAACTATATTATGGGCTAAATCCAGACATAATAGTTCATGTGGAACAGTTCAAAGCAAAAAGAATGCTAATAAAAATGTACACCCCAAGACATCTAATATTCATTATACACCTGCAGGAGGTAATTTCAGGATATTGGGCACAGCAGCAAATAAGGATAAAGATCTAACATATGCCTAATTGCACACATAATAATAACAATTCCTGCTTAAATAAAATATGGTGAGGCCAACTGCAGTTACGATGTAGTGATGGCTATACATAGCAATTTGGAGCGTGATAATGATGCTCGTGAATGAAGGGTCCGGGCTGCAGTTTGAAATACCACACTTGACGATTCAAAGCACATAAGATGAGGTAAGCTTTGTGAAAAGGCGCCGCTGCATCACACATAAAAATGGAGAGTGTTTATGGCTTTATGGTTTAAGCAGTGAGGTGGTTCACCAACACACCGATGACGATGCTAAAAAGCTGTGGCTGATGACAGTGCTGTGCCATCATCTGGTTTTAAGCCTTCATCCTTTGAGAGGGTGGCAGACACATGCAAATACACAAACTCCCACACACACACACACACACACACACACACACACACACACACACACACACAGAGTGAGTGCACTATGCCTTCTGTCTAAGCCACCCACTCAGAGCGGCGCACAAATCCATTCATTGTGGGCATTGCGTTCGAGCAGCTGTCTATGAAAAGGATCTTTGAAAGCACCGTGGCACCTCTGTGATTCGCGCGCCGGCCGCCGGTGTGTAGCCATAGCTACACAGCGAAATTATACCTTTCTCCAGGATCGCTCACATGGCAATTTCTTATTACAGGCTGTAGGGCTGCCCCTGTGTGTGTGAATGCTATGATCCATGCTTTGGGATACACTAATAACTGCTTTGATTCAGATTGGATAATTATCTGCGTCGTAGTGAGAAACAAATGACAGTGAAGGAGAGATCAAAGAGAAATTAGGGGTTGCTTTCACCTGACATAAAGCCTCAGTTCAAGAGCTGATAAAACAACACATTACTCACAGTATGTTCTTCAAATCCCTATAGCCAGCACCGACAAAACAGCACTTACTGTTCGCCAAATTTTCATATAGCAGTATTGTCCATAAACATGCGCCGCACATTAAGGCTGCTCCGGAGGGGAAAGGGATAAAGGCAGCTAATTTCATAAGGATTATACTCACTTCACCCATTGAGGCTCCTTCAGTCATTTTTGTAATTAGGGTGCCTTAATTATTTCTGGAAATCAAACATGGCAGAAAACATCTTCATTGTTTTTAACCTATAAAACAAGCCTCAAAGTTAAATGCCTTTTCTTTTCAAGAGGTTTTGTTCATGCACATTCCTTGATATTTACTGCTGATATGTCATTTTCACCATATTCTCCTTTTAGTTAATGTGGATAAGTCTGAAAGACCTAACACGCCGTTTTGCATTCCTCTCACGCGACTAAACAACATGTAGCTTACTTTAATAAATATATCTACAGACTAATATATAATTAAAACATTTGCAGTCCTAAACTCATTCATGACACTGAAAAGAAGGATAACTCATTTTTTTCTCAGCAATCCGCTGATCGTGCTCCAAATCAGTCACGGCCGCACAGTTGACAAACCTTTAGCAAAGAGGGAGAGGGAAAAACGAGGCAAACATTTACTGCAGCAAACATGCTGGCATGAGAACACAGAGCACACACACGCACACACACACACAAAACCCTTTTTACACAGTGACAGAGTGCTGAGGAGGGTACAACAGTTCTTCTACCCAAACATGACAGAGCTATCACAGCGCAACACTCAAACTACGGCGCGCAGATATACAGAGGCAGGGCTAAGCCCACAGAAAACATCCTCTGACCGTGTGATGCACATTTTAAACTGCCACTGCTGAGAGCTACTTTGTTGTGATTTTTGTCCTTTTCTAATTTTTTTTTTCAGTGTCGGCTTTGGATGTCTGGATGTAGCTCCGCAGTCAACAGACATCAATTTAAGGGCAAATGTTTTCATATTGGCAGCCAGGTACGGTGCAACAAAGGCTGATTATCTTGTGAGTTAGTTGTGGCTGCTGAGCACCTGTTTCAGAGCCACACTTAAATGAATTTACTACTATTGTCATTTAAAGTGATAAAAACCTAACAAAAGGTCAAATTAAAACTATTTTTTTAATTCCACACAATAATTACTTCTACAATTACAAAGCCATAATTACATTACAGCAACTTCTGGAGGAGGCACACATAAACCCACCCTCAATATTATAAAATAAATTCATAATCCTGGCACCCCCTTCACCCTGGCATCTTCGTGATTGGTAGAAACCCCTTCCACGACCCCCCCCTGTCCCCTTTATCAGCCTGGCTGAATGGTCAGAGTGATGACTGTTGTGTGTCTGTGGGTGGCACAGACACAGAGGGCCAGTCTTCCACCCCCTCCGCAGAATAGCGCTTCACTTGTGGGCCCCTCCGTTCACCACTGTAACATTTGCATTTTACCCTCAATGGGCGCTCTATGCTCAGCGCTGCTGGAGACAGAGAGGGGCTGCCTATAGGCTGCAGCCGACAGAAGAGCTGAAAATGTTCTCGTAAAGACGTCTGGAAACGCGCCTTCATGTTACACTCCTGTGGTTTCGATCACCAGTAACAGGTAAACAAGGGGCCTGGTGCTTATCCCAGATTGATACGCTACAAATGAAGCATTCCTTTTCTTTCGCACATCAGCACTTCAAACCAAGAAACAATATTGATCAATTAGGTAGTGTGGAATCTTAAGCGTCCTGCGATGTGAGTCTGCACGCACGTCTCCATTAAGCCCCCCATTTTCGCCAGCAGCACAGAGAAGCTCGGTAGGCTTTACGTTTCTTAGCCCTCGTGATGTTTTTTCTGATGCGAGAACAGCTCTCAGTGACACGATCAATGATCAATGACTGGCAGTATTGGCAGACTACAATCCTGAGGAAACAATGAGGGAGGAAGATCATAGAAGAAAGAGCCTGAACACATGCAGGGTCAGCACAAACCAGCCACTGGCTACATGTTGGTCGAAGGCTTTAGAGGTGAGAGGTCACAGAGACGGGACTGCGACTAGCAATATTTCAAGTCCAACACAACTACCTGATTCTGATGAACCCCAGATGTATAACAGAAACATTAAAATGCTTGCAAAGGCATCTTTTGTGGACCTTGCTTTAAAAAAAAAAGCTTCTAGCTTTTGGTGGGGTTACATCCATCAGAGAAACTAACAATGTCTTCATCCCCGCATTTATCCGATTGCCCTTCTCAGCATGAAAGGAGGAGGGCTGCTGTGAGAAACTGACTCAAATTATTCTGACGTGAAGCCTGTGATATGTGTAATCCCTTTACAGCATAGCCAAAGAACCTGTTGTACCCCAACTGTCCAGCAAAGAAGGGGGTGGAAAGACACTCGTGCTCTCTGTTCTCTCAGTATTCCCACATATCTGCTTCTTTTTCTCTCTCCTTCTCTGCCTTGTCTCAGCAGTATGCCATTTATATCCAGCCTTTAACGCTAAGCCATTAGCATTGTTGAGAAATGACTTGTGGTCTTCCTTTTGCCAGGTGTTTTGCTTACAGGTATTTGTACCTGCGGCTATAAATATCCAAATGAGAACATTTCTTGGCTTGCAACACTTACAGTGCTGAAAGCTTAGCTTACTTTGAACCCGAAATGTTCAACACATTTTGCTTTTTCTAAGGCATCAATAAAAAAAAAGAGTTGTTGTTCTTGTTCATAAAGTCCTTCTTTCTCTCCCTTCTCAGTTTACTCTAACAGTGTCTTCTTCCAGGGACTCTTAACAGCTGGTTATGGGTCAGCCTGTAACAGTTAGAGGAAACCACTTTGGTGAAAGCCCCCAGCTATGAGACGCCAACAGGACAGGCACTCCTGTGCTCAGAAGACCGAAAAAAGAAAGAAAGAAAAGCAGACCCAGTGATCCCAGCAGCCAGTAAAGTAGTGAAGTGCTGGATGCACATGGACAGGGCTTCCCCTTATCCTTGAACCCACAGAATGCTCCCTCTTAAGGATCTTGTTTTGTTTTTAGGCTCTAATGGATCTGTTTGGGCTAATGGGCCTGTTTGAAGCGGTGAGGCCCCGGGACAGCAGGAAACACTGAAAATCCATTATGAAATGATAGCCGGAGGCTTTTTGTTTACATTTAGGCTGGTAATGGAGAACAGGAATCAATGGTGAACAGCGGGAGAAAACTAGTCATTTAAACCTAAAACTGTGGCATCTCCAAACTTCTGTGCAGCTCTGATTACACTCTGCTCACCTTTGTTTGGCATAATACATACTAAAAAGAAAAAAATGCCATTGTAATGGAAGGAGACCTGATATTTTAGAAGCATCTGCTTTCTTCACCTTCGTCTAAGACACACACACACAGCAGACACACATAAGACATGTGTTGCCTCAGCAGTAATTAAGTGCCTTTGTTTCATGAGCTGTAATCCCTCAGATGAACGAGTGGTAGTGTTGCTGACACGCCTGAGATTACACAAGGAGAGGGAGGGGGAGAACAGAGAGTGGGAGAGTGGGATTAAGGTGATATAAAGTGTGTTGTTTCTTCCTTTCTTGTTTGTCCTAGGATGCCTGGATATCATGAATCTTTCTCCCACAGGCCATAAATCTAAACACTCCCACCTCCATCTGAGAAGTGCAATAAAGCCTGTCCTTGCTGATCAAGTGTCTTAAGAAACTGGATGTGTTCTTTGTTCTTGTTTGAACTAAAACATAAACAAAGAACACAATCTAAATTTCATCACACTGTGTCCTTATACGTCTGTGTGGTAACATCACTGAACAGTTGCAGCATGTTGTGCATCAGCTGAAAATCACATGCCCGTGTTCTCACCACACAGAAATGCACTGGGAGTCTTCAGTAAACTCAATCCATAAACTGTATATAAAAGAAGTGCCTTAAACCTGCATTATTTCTAAAGGCCAGCAGGTGGCAGCACCTCTAGTTTGAAAAGGATGTATTTAAGTATACGGGCAAAAACCCTTTAGCGCGTTTGTTTGTGACTTTCCCGATGACTTTATCATCTCAGCCACTAGTTTCTATTCTTATTGAATACAAAAGTACATATATTCTGTAATTTATGAACCATGTTAGAGGTAACAAGGAAGATAAGGCAAGGAGTATATATATATAGTATATATATATATATATATATATATATATATATATATATACTCCTTGCAGGTTGTGAAACAACTTAAAGTTTACCCGTCAGTGGATCGAGGATCATAACAAAAGAGCTTTCGTGCAGCAGCCAAAAAAACTGAATGATGGATGGCTATAGTAACTACCCATGCTGGATATGAGTGTGATTGTTGTAACTGTCTTTTGAGGAGGCAATGTTCAAAGTGCGGTTGCAGCAGCACCGTCGTGAGGCACCTGCAAAGCCCCGGTCCCTGCTGCTAATCCAGCTGGAGGCTGAAGCCTTGCTTCAGTTAATCTGATCATCTGTGACCTGCTGAGACATGAAACCCACCCTGCAGAGCTCATTTACTCGCTACGCACAAAACCTAAACAAGCATCAATGCAACACACACAGGGAGACTGGCATGAAGCTGACACAGACGCTCACAATCATACAGCATGTTTGAAGTGAAGCAGCTGTCTCACTTTCCCATACACTTCTTCGACTATATATCCTGAAGAAAGGCTCAGCTATGACATTGCCACCTCTCAGTCTGTTGATAAGTGAGTCACAGTTAAAAGACTGAGGCATTAACCTGCTTTCAACAAGCTGTCATTTCCCTATGCTGATCCTGTTAGCTCCGCAATGATACAAGGGTAGCCCTACAGCTAACTTCAACTAGCCATAACAGTGAAAGATTTCATAGAAATAGGTTATATGATATTGATGGCCTAGTTTGAAAAGAACTGTGCCACATCCCCAAGAGGAAACAGCAGAAAGCCATTAGGCCTTTTTTTAAATTTCCTAATTTTGCATTTGTTAACAGATACAATTTCAATCATTCTCTAGCGATCAAAGGCAAAACGGCTCCACGGTGGTGCAAAAATAGCACCAAATGGCTACAACTGCTAATGAGACAAATAAAATAATGTGAGAAAGTGGGAGAAAAAAAAAGGCTAGCCTACATCTTATTTCTCTGCTGACACTATCGACCGCATGTCAGAACATGTTGAGGAGTTGTGTAAATCCATAAAACAGATAAAGGAGGATAATGAGATGGAAGGGAGAGAGGAGATCTATTCATCAAAGCCTCTTTCTAACACACTCAGCAGATAGGGGCAGAAACATTGGACGGCTGCTTACTCTCCTGTTTGGAGATTAAAGCTTTGGTTGCTGACAAAAAAAGTTGAGAAGTGCAGGTTTATGATTCAAACTACAAAGAAACTCGACAGTTCTTTTGCTCAAGAATGAATTTACAATCATAGTAATATTTCAGTTAGGGAATATAATCTTGTATCTTTGATCATATTCTCTATATGTCTCAAAGTTACTTATGTCTAATAAATATACGGTAAGCGAGACAAACCACACTCTTTCTGTTTCTCTGACTAATCAAGATATGATAAAGTGGACCTCTTACTGAAATTAACACATTCAGTAAGGGTGGGAATACCAGCAGAAAACATGGCTTGGGAGTGGTTGCCAAGCAAATAGGGCAGCATATTAGGGCGATACTGGAAGCACGATCCACTGCCAGAAGTCTCGCCTACACCGGAGGCGAAAGCCATTCAGGGTGCTCCACTGATTTTATTTTACATGAAGATGCCTCCTTGTCAGTTCTGTTTTTCAGACAGAATTCAGAAAGCTGAAACACTGTTTGCAAGTGCCTCAGTTAACACAGTACCTTGCTAATAAGTAACTAATGCCTCTTTTCCACTAGTACCTACTCGGCTCGGCTCGATTTGACTCAACTCTACTTGGATTCGGTTGTTTTCCATTACAGCTGAGTACTGCTCCAGCAAGGCGGCCTGAACGCTCTGCGACATCAAAGTGTCGCTCCGTCTAGCTGCCACTGGATTCTGTAGTCAGCCACCGAGGACAAAAACGTCTGTGTTGGTTAGTATGTAGCCATTTCCCTCGTTACCGGGTTTCAAAAACGGCGCATTTAATTCTTCATGTAGTGACATCACTGCCTGGCCAGTCAACACCATGCATTCTGTTGACGTCACATTTTTGGCTCAACTTAGCTCGCTTGGAACCTCGGCTGAGTAGGTACTAAAAAATACCTGGTACCAGGTACTTGATGTCGTGAAGTCTAACTTTTAACCAGCTAAAGGATTGCTCTTTGTCTTTCTAGGCTCAGTAGCATAGTGTTTTCCATTTCAATAGCCAGAGTTTCCACCTTGTACACTGTTTCTGTAGCAATGAAAAAGGAGTACCCATACAAGAAGGATGAAATAACAAAAGTAAGCATGTGTTTGAGCTCAGTTTTTTATGACAATCAGGCAGCTAGCAGCTAGCTGTGTAATTGTTTCTAAAGTCTCATTTTACATATTTACTAGTGTGGATGCTAGATGTACATGTAGTGATAGTTTACTATTTGAAAACAAAAGCATATTAATGTGGACCCCAAATAAACCAGACAGGGACTGAAACTGAGGCATCATAAGTGCACAAATGTCCACAGTTTACAGACAAGTTTTGTTTTGTATATGCAACCATTGGTGAATAAGGTGTTTGTTCAATGTGGTGATGAGGCCACTGAGGCCTCTTCTCCCTCCTGTGGGCTGAGGAGACTCTAATCCCATATGGAGATGATACAAACAGTCCTCATAAGTTTAACAACGCTGGTGAAGAGAGAGCAGAAGGAGTGCTTATGCCTGGTTAAAGCAATAGCTGCCCTTTGGTCAAAGAAATAAGCTCAATAAACCGCGGTACAGTGACTCAGCCTATGAGCTGCAGGGTGTGTTTTATCTTAAAATCATCAGAATGAAGCAAACATATTGATCACTCTATTCATTCATGTCATCACCTCGCCCTTTTCCTGTTTTCTCTGAGGTGAGCTTTGACTTACCTCAGAGAAAAAAAAGGAGCGAATAAGTCCAAAAGAAAGCAAAAGCAAACCGAATTCAGTCAGAGCTATGGAAATGCAAACAGAGCAGGATTAGAGAGAGGCAACATCTGTTTGTTTATCAAACACACACAAAAAATGTGTTTTTGGGGTAAGATGGAAGCAGGAATGAATCACAAGCAGTGTGCACCTGATCCGAGCGGTTGTTAAACCTGACACTCTTCCTACCATGCATGTTTTAACAAATTGCGGTGCCAATTTATGCTCACCACTGTCACCGCTTCTCTATCTCTCTCGCCCTCCTCTGTACCACCTTCATTCCCTCACCCACCACGGGTTGAACCAACTCTGCGAGGGTGCGCGCTGCCAATTAGTGTCTCCCACCTGTCGCCATGGGTCACTGGAGCAGGCATCTGCTGGGTGTGAAATTGGTCATCTCACTTTCGACCATGAACTTTTCATGCACCCCCCCCAAAATCCTCTTTGGCTCAAAGACACACCCACAGGCACAGAAATGTTGCTATGACCTAAAGTTGACCTTTATGGTATGGCCACCCTCTGTGATAAGGGAAAGAGGCGAGAGAGTGATACAAATAGTACCTCTAGCGTGGTTTTTAAATAGAATAGGATACACATCGACATATATGTTTTGGGGCATCAAGGGATACACAAAAGCTTTCATTCCTAGAGGTCAAAGATAAAATGATGTGCTTTGTGTGCTATTAGGAATGACAAACCAAAACTACATAAATAGGACACAGGTGGCTGTAAACAGGGCTTATCCTTTATTAACAAACATCGATTTCATTGTTGCTGTGGGAGTTCATACTGAGCCAAGCCAAGAAAAGAAGCATCGACAAAGCATCATTTGAGAACCGGTACTGAATAGGAATAAGCTGAGCATGAAAACATTTGCAAAACTCATCTTTCCCTCTAAGTACGCAGCTATAAAAGGAACCTATTATGCCTTTCCTACTATTCTGCAATATTCTACAATGATGGAGATTCAAAAATAAATAAAAATTCAGCATATGTATACATGTGAGCCAAGGGTTTAGGCTTCAGACAGGAACTGTATGACATTAAAGATAGAAGATATCCTAAATATGGCCATCTCAGGCACAGCAGGCCAACTCACCCACTATTCCAAACTTCTGTGTGCGAGGGGCAGCCAATCAGAAGACAGCTGGCTTAAAGGGAGGTGAAAGGAGGCTATAGCAGGTGGTTTAGACAGTGGACGAACTAAGGAGCAGCACCAAGAGCCTGTATAAGATACATAAGGATGATTATTAACTGTGAACCATGCAAAGCTACTGCATTAAAGTCCAACAATTAAAGAGAGGTCCAGTTTAAGCCCTTCATTCACTAATACAAGAGCCATTTACAGTGACGCCAAGACTTTCATCTAGACAAGCTCTATCAAATTACTCCAACATGCAGCTGCTTTAGTCTGGCCTATTAAGCTTGATTTTCGAGACAATAACTAGACTGGCCTTGAAGTAACAGCCTACTTACAACCTTGTGCCACTGACTGCAACAGCATACCGGTTTGGGTGATCAGCCATTTTAGACATGATCTCATCACTCTGATTCAGTCCATATTCCCATTCAAATAAGCGATTATCTCTTTATTATGTATACAGTGAGGGCCCTAAAGATTGGGTTCCTAGTACAAAACACCAACTATTTAAGTGTCTTTTTTTTAAAGATGAGGCCTCCATTTAGCTCATCAGTATCTGCAGCGCAGCAGACAGCATAGGAAGGCTTCAAGAAGTAATTGTGGCAGTTTCCACTTATACCGCGCAGTCCATCACTGCCACTCATCGAGCCTGAATAGGATACGTATGAGTCAGAACACTCCTGTAATGGAGTTCACACAGGGCACACTCCATTGTTGCTCCTCTTTTTCAAATGCAAGCCCACGTCAATCACTGTCAGTGTAGTTTTTACTTCTTACTTTATTAGCAATGTGATTTTCACAGTGACATACCAACATGTAGGCTTTGACATTCTCAGCAGTGCCATGTCTTCACATGGGATTGGGATGTCATGGTAGGGCTGGTTTACAAGCACAGCCCAATAGTCATTTAAACAAAAAAAAAAAGTGGAAGGCCTCTAAAGATTGCCTTTCTGTTGCCTCATTAGATGAAGCCAATTAAGGAGATCTTTGTCTCATTATAAAGGCTGGCCCCTAAGAGACAGCTGGGCCTGTCTGTCTAACTGTTTGTAGCTCCCAAGGTGCATGCGCCTACAAGCTGAGGGTGGCTGGGTGGAAGCATCTTGAACTCTGTGCCTCTGTAAGCTTGTCCATTTCCTGACCACTAGAGAATTAAAAGAAGCTTGAGGGAGCAGTCAACACATTCCCTGTGAAATGATTAATTCCAGTGTTTAAAATGGGCTACAACAAATGCCATATGCTTCAGTATACTGGCAATACAGTGAACATACTGCGGCTAGCAGTAGGAATCGCTTGCCCTTCCAGGGGGAAAAAAAGAAAAGAAAAAACAAAAAACAGAAGGCCGAAGATAATGATTTTCCAAGCATGATATACAGTAGATTTGTAAACTAAGGTTAGGTTACAGTGAATAAAGCAGATAAATACATGCTACTCTCAGAAATCCCGAGTCCGTCTCTCAGTGATGATGAAACTGCATATCAATAATTAATGGGACCAATACTAAAGGTCAACCGCACAGCAAGGCTCCTGCCTCACTCTGCCATAGATCTGCCTTCAGCTCCACTGCAGAGGTGCTCACAACAGCAACAACTACTGCAGCAGTAAGGGAGATTGAGTCCAGCTGGCTTTGAAATCATCAAATGTGAGGACAGCATTGATTCTGCAGCACTGATTTAAGTTGCCTTTTTTTTTTTTTTTTTTACAGGCAGAAAAAAAAATAATAATGCAGAAAATCGAGTACTTTATCAGCACTGTGGGCAGCAGAGAGGGATGGAAAAAGAGGATGACTCAGAGGTAGTGGGTGGACTGAGACCAGGTGAGACACTGGTACAGCAGATGGGCAGATTTTCAGTGCTCAGTATTTCCATCATGTTGCAGGCAGCTCATTGGATAAAGAACACCTACTATTCAATTTGACATTAAATAACAGTAGTGCTATACATTTTTTTTTTTTTTTTGTTTAAAAGAGAAGCCATAATAGGCTTCAAGATCAAAACTGTAACTCCATTACGTGACATAACAAAGGCTGCACATTAGCAGAGAGGGAAGTAGGCAGACAGTGCTACATACTGGACATGCTTATCAGCCCTCATTATAGGACTAATTGGAGCAATCTAAAGTAGAAACCCCCTTGGTGTATTCTTGATAAAATAACACAATTTTCCCAACTATAGCCTGACATTTAGTTTAACAAAAGTAAATACCGCTTATTCTCATCTTTCTGATGTCTGAAAATGCATCATTTGTCCAACAATTTTCATTTGGCTCCTTATTTTATTTTTAGGTTGGCTGCCCACATCAAAAGGAAACATTTTCACCAAAAAAAAAAAAAAAAAAAAAAAATCTTGTTGCTAGAGCACAAGACTTGTAAGCAGCAGTGCCAATGGCACCCCAGCAATCGAGCTCTGATTTCTCACAGCCTCAATAAAGCAATCTCAAAGCAGCAAACAAGAAATATAGAGCTGATTTTGTGGAGTTCATTGGCTACAAATGAGGGAAAAAAATCAAATGTGGGGAGTGTGGGCAGACTCGCGTAAACGACGACGCTGAAGCACATTGACCAACACAGATGTGGGTCAAAGCAGTGGCCCAGTTAAAATATCAGCGTGCGCTCTCATGTGTCAACGTTTCTGATCAGCAGCAGCAGCGGTGCAACTTTTTGAACTGATGTTAAATTAGCTTCAATTTAGCATCAGTTAAAAGAAAAAGAAAAACGTGAACATTTTACATATGAGGAAGACAGAAAATGAAAAGCTATGGCAGTACTAGGGATGCAGTGCCCCCATAATAATATTCATTATGAAAGACTCTCAGCTCTTCATCAGATTATCTTTAAATATTTAGTCAGCACAAACCTTTTGTAACACAACAGAACAAGCAGAGATCGGCCACAGACATCAGTAAATGTCGTGTTATTATACCGATATCAGTCAACAAGCATCCATTACAAATCACACTATAACAGTGATCTATGACTGGGGCTAACATGCTTTCATTTACACATAAACAAATGATTTTATGGTTTTTCTTTTAAATATAAAACATTTCCAGGCCTGTATACAGACTGATCAGCCTGACTAACTGGCCCTGCGTCACAAGACAGCAATCTGATCTGACTTCCTCCTCCCTGACTCTCATTTCTATACCTTTGTAGATGTTTTCAGATCAGACAGACTGAGGCTGTGGAGGGGGGGTGAAATCAAATGGATCAAATGAAATTTGGCATGGTTTGCACTGGCAAGACAGTGCGTGTGCACGCATTTTGTCTGCGTATGAGGAGGCCTGTTTAAGGAACGGTAGCAGTGGGGGTCTCCTAGGGGGCTCATCAAAGCGTCCCGCATTCACTGCAGCCCCACATTAGGCTCAAGTCAGTGCCTCATTGTGTCTGTGTGAATGACCCTGAGGGGACACCGACTCCTGCTGCGCTGCATACATTCCCCTCCACATGTTTGCTCTGCCCAGGGTGTGGCCCAGTTCGGGAGGATTACACTGAGGAATGCAGCCGAGCCCATCTTTTAAAACAAGAGAGGAGAAGCAAACTGAGGCCATGGGCATAAAGTTCACGTTCACTGAAGCTTCCTACGTGAATTCAAATGAACTGAGCTCGGGGGGAGTTATGGTCAAGTCACAGAGCCCTTAAACTTAAAAAGAGGTCTTTGGGACGCATTAGTGTTTATGTTTCACTGTCTTGACAGGTTTATCTGGAGTAAGAGATTAAATCAAGGTTGTAGGCACATTTCCCTTGAATCCTAACAAGAGTCTTTGATAACTGGCTTAAAAATTTTGCTCTACTTTCCTCCCTCGAGAGAGCCGTCCCTTGCAGACAGGAAATGTCCTTACATTCCCACCTTCACAGCTTTACTCCTGTACTTGTGCCCTCTTAACCATTTAAATATGAACACCTTCCCTTCTTTCCAAGTTCCCTCGCTTCTTTATTTACTGGTTTGAGCCGTCCCACGCCCTCCAATAACACACTTAGAGCATGCTCTTTTAAAGCAGAGTCCGGATTAAGATGTTCTTACTAAGTGAGGGAAACCAGGGCGCTTCGTCCCCATGGGGACTGTGCCGAGCTTGTGATACAAATGAGAAAACACTCTGCACACCTGAAAGTAGTAGCTTTTATTGTCTGTCCTGCTTCACCGCTTTCTTTTTGACAACTGCAACTTGACGAAACATGATCGCGCCGAGATGCAGCAGGCCGCCCCCGCCCCAACTCCCAGACTACCGGAGCTCATTCAGGCGTGGTGGTCACCTGGTAAAATGTTACTGGTGCAAAAAAAATGTGGGGGAGGAAATCTAAACATACCACATAGTCAGGCATCTGATCTGTTTTTGTAAAGGCTTCAAAGTCTTATGTTCTTTGAAAGCATCTTAAAAGGCTGTTAATTTTCTGCAGCATCAAAAATAGCTAATTATTATACATGTGCATGTTATGCAATAAAAAGAAACAAAAGAAAAAAAAACATCCTAACAAGTCAAATATGGTCAGAGGCAGCACTAGGCAGAGAAACTCAAGCACTGACATAGGGCTGATGTCTAATGTCTGCACAGTCAATGTGACATCATCACATGACCGGCGTGATTGCATTTACTCCATTATGGTAGGTATTCTCGCTCATTTACTACCCTGCCGCCCTCATCCACTCATCACTACCATCACCACCACTCTATGATGGTTTCCATGGTCACGGCGCAACAATTATCAAAGAGCTTAAAGGAAATGGATTGAACCACAACACATCTCTGCAACTACTGGAGACAAAGAGCTGCCGCTCTTGATTTTCTGTCACGTTTCGTCACGAACTAAGTCAAAGTAGCAACGGACGAAATGATGGGACAAATCAAGTTTCAGATGACTGCGCTGAATCAAAGTTCTTGATCTGACTTACTGATAGAGCTCCACATTTATATAGTTCAAATCAGCTATCTGTATGGAGGTAATCTGCTGCTGGTAATCTGCTCTACAACGATTTGCATTCATATATAAAATTTTAATGTCGTGTTGTGTCTGGCAGCCACCAAACCTGTCTGAACTTGTTTCATTTGAATGGCATTTTCCTAATGCACAAGATAAAGCAGAGATAAGATTGTTAACACCACTAATGTATCGCAAAGCCACTAAAACTATGGATCTGGACAGTTCTGGAGAAGAGCTGGCTTATAATTGGTCCCGTAGCCAAGTTGGAAATCTGACACACGGTTGAAAAAAAAACAGTTGACATATCTGAACAGCTCCCACTGCGAGGTCACCACTCTCACATGTTCATGTCAGGTCTCAATCGAAATGGATGATACTTTATAACCCCTCTCATGCACGCTGACTAAATGTTGGTTCATCTTTAGCCGGACACGGATGAAGAAGCTTCTATTTTTGAGAGATGACAAGTGTATCATAGAAGGGCTATTTCTAAAACCAACAGAGTAAAGCAGAGAACAAAAATAATTCTCTAGACGTTACACTACAGAAATGCTGAGAGCTTTACGAGTAACCGAGAAGGAGTGATCCCTCGTCACCGTTTAACCCATGCAAAGTGCACTAACGGAAAATGCAAAACCAGATATTTTAGATAAGTTAAACATGTGCACGTGTCTGTTTGGTCACACTACAAACATCCCCCTCTAACCTAGCCATGCATTTGCCGCAAACCTATGGTGCGGTGACTTCACTGCCTGCTGGAGAGTCAGATTATTAGAAATCTGAAAAGCCGTGTTGTTCTTCAGGTCTCTTGGGTAAAGATGGACACAATAGCAATAACTAAATTATGCTCTCAAATGCACGTTATATCCAGCAGAAATACAAGGCATTCAGGTCTTACCACTTACTTGCAAGCAACTACAGGAGTCATCCTCCTTTTTTAAGCAGCCCTGCTTAAAAGAATTACATCTTTTAGAAACTGCATTACAAAAGACAACTCAAAAAAGTCAGAGACACCTGTATTTTACATAGTACCAAGACACAAGTCATTAGATTTTTTTAAAACACTGTGCAACCAAAAGTAAAATATGCGCAAGAAAATTAAGGCATAAGGATTCATTCAAAATAAGCACCGATATGAAGATAAGAAGCAAATTCTTTTATTTTGGTAGTGGACTGCAAAATTTAAGATAAGACTATATGATGGTTCAACAAAGAGCCACTGTGGGCACAGGAGTGTTTTTGGAAACTGAAAACAACAACCAGAACAGAAGAATTCCTTGGAATGCTTGCCTACCGCTGCTTGACAAGCACAACAGCAGTGCTACACCTCCTACTCTGCTCCTTTCTTGAGCGTTACGTGTTTATGAAAAAGACCGTTCTGATCATTGGCCAAGTCATGCCTGGCAGCACCCAACCCTGGCACGATAACCCTATCAGATGAGAAGACCCAGGAAGACGATACGGGCGTAATGGGGGGGGAAATCAGCTTGCCATGGAGTGAAACACACTTCCTAATGCATAATAAACCTTTCATTCTCTTGTCACGAGGAAAGTCTTTGCGAGAGAGGGGGTGAGTTGGAGTTAAAAGTACAGAGGAATCCTGTATTCTCCTTCTGTCAGTGGGTTGGATGGGGAAATGGGCGCGAGAAAGGCTGAAATTGTGTCTCTTTGTCTGTACGTTTAGCTATTTAGCTGCATTAGGATTTTAGCTGGGTTGAGAAGCAGTCTTCGATGACACCAGAAGACCCTAAACGAACTAAATTACAGGCAGTCTGCCAGACAAGTCCAGGCAGTAAATGCAAGAAACATTGCTGTTTTCCTATAACCCTGCAGTGTGATGCAAACATATTAAAGAAGGAAAAGAGCCCAACCAAAAACCTCTATATCCCATGTCATCACACTCATTTTGGGATAGATTTTTAAACCCCTCCCCAAGCAGTCAACCAGCACTTCTAAGCCTTTCTAGCTGGCAACAAACAGCAGTTTCAGCAGTGTGGTGGCAGGCTTATATATTTGTTATAGTTCCAGTCTATGCTTATCAAAGTGAAGCTATGATAGGGAGGTGTGCTTACCATTATTCTGGGCTAGCATGAATTTGCATGTCACTGTTCTGAGTTCTCCCTATACATTTAGATAGGAGCGTCAGAAGAACTGCCCCAGAGGTTTTGTGGGTAAGTGAAAAGACTTACTTTGTAGATGGACTTTGATCAGGCCACAAAAGAAAGAAAGACACTTCTGGCCACTGTGGTCAAGAATCACTTGAACAGACAAATGAGAATCAGTTGAGAAAGCTTTTAGTCCCTACCATGGAAACCTTAAAGTGTTCTGTGCAAAAACTATCAAGACTGTCAGTAATAACATAAGTCATAATATAAAGGCATTTTTAAACAACAGCATGTCATTCATGGTAGTAGAGAACAGGGGTTGTAGTACAACTTGAGGCTCTGACAGATATCCCAAGTGCACGCATAAGCTTTTCTTTTATTCTACAGATTAAGGCAGAGCTGAAGGATGAACTGTCAGTGGTCTGACTCAAAGCCAGTGTTTACATAGGAAATGTCACTGAGCATAGTCTAAACTAAACATAGTTTGTGGCACTAGTATGAGGTTGAGTTCTAAGGTCATTTTAGTTCCACTCAGCCAGGAATGCCAACTTGGAGTTGTTAAGGAAATCATAGCGATTGCAGAGATTCCACGTTAGGCTTAACCTTGCTTGGTGCAACAACAAATCAGTCCTGATTAGAGTCAGCTTTTTGCTCATTAAACCATCACGGCATAAGAGCTCAGATGATCTGGCAGCTGGGAAAGAATGTCACTCAGTGGCTGACTGCAAGCAAGAGAGAGCCTCACGATAAGCAAGGTCTTAGCCAAGGAAGGAGCTGGGAGCAACATAAGAGCAGTTCGTTTTTTTTTACTGGATCAAATAAATAAGTGATCACGAGCAACTTGTAATGAAACAGAGCTTTTACACATTTTGCTACGTGTTTCAGGAAGGGCTGCGATCGTGATCCATTAATTTTTATTTTTAATGTTTAGTGAAATGTGCCACTCTAGGAAAACCACTCTCTGCATGACGTAGTCTAGTCTTTTGGCACGGACCTCATACACAGCCTTGAAAAATGTGAAATACACATTACACCACACATTATACTGTTCTAAATGTGAAATGCAGCTACAGTTCATACCTAAAAAAAGACAACATCCTCACAGTTCTAGTGTTCTGCTCTAGTTTCTTTGGCTATTTATCATTGTCACATGTGTTTTTTTTAGTTCTTTTTTAACCCCCCTGCACAGCCTGAAAATAATAAGGGTGCTCTTGGATCTTATTTGCAGTGTGAGGGGGGCATGTGTGAATCGACCTTGTTATGTTTGGGTTGACATTAAAGTCTCTGGTGCTGAGCTAATTTAAGTGATGTTTTACCACTATGAAAACTGTGTAATAAAATATGCTTCAAACATACAAATGATAACAACTTAACTTCAGATAAGAGGGGGGTCAACGAATAACTACAAGCCTTATTAAAGGGATAAACACTTCAGCGTGGCTTTGAGGCTTCTAGTGGATTTCCACTGAACAAAATGTAGTACAATGTAATGCCGCACATATTCCATCCATGTATTCAGTCTGGCAAAAAAAGCAGATTATCCACATTTTGAAGAATGTAACGCCTCTTCTTGGATCTGTGTAAACCAATATTACAAAACAAGCAGTGACTGTTGTTTGTTGGTTGCATGTGACAGCTGACATGCATCCAGGAATAGAAGCCCCGGAGTGACTCAAGGCGATCAGATGTTCACCCACAAGTACTAGTGATGGAGAAGACACGGTAATATTAGAAGAACTGCCCGTGTAAAAAAAAAAAACAAAACAAAACGCACACACATGACAAAACCTCTGTGGCCTTTCGCTTCATAGGTCAGACTGGTCAGCTAACAGCAGCGCAGCATGGGGACATGACACACACGCTAATCTGAGCACATCACCTCCACCCGCTGACCATTAGAGAGCACAAAGCTGTAATGTTTTATGTCAGCTGTTATGTTGCTTCTGGAGAGATGTAATCCAAGCACTCAGATCTAGTTTACATCACATGACAGATATAAACTAACAAGTAGATACAATGATCATTTCTGCATGCCAGGGACCGAAGGCAGCAAATCAGCCTGATGAAATCCTAGGCATCATGAGCAGAACGCTGCAGTCCTTACCTTTAACGAGTCAAAGCAGGCGATCACTCTCCCATTCTCCACCTGGCAGCTTTTGGGTGGGTGGGCAAATTTGCATTCTTCATCGCTGCGCGAACAAGTCCCGCGTTGAAACTGCCGGCACACTTCCAGGGTCAGCCATTTTGTGTCCCGTATAGAGGCAATGTTTAGAGCCATGTCAACAGCACTGGCTGTAGAGCCGGGGTGGAGCTGAGCCACTTGGTTTATTGAGGAGGTTATCCTCTGAGGAGGAGTGCTCCAGTTAAAAAAAAAAAAAAAATTAAAACACACACACACAAAAAAACCCCAAAACAACTAAAAGCGATGGAACATGTAGCTATAAATGATCTGTTTCAGGTCAGTGGATCAGGCTTGTCCTTGCAGATGGGAAAGCAGAGGTAATGGACTGGCAAAGTCTCTGTGACCTGAGCATGGGAGTGCACTATGGCGCTATTGTGGAGTTTGTCAGTCAAACAGCTAATTTTTTAATCAATCAGCAAGTCTCAGGTGTGAACCTCTGAAAAGGCAGAGGGGGCATGCTCGGAGACAAGCTCTAGTCGATGCACCAACGTCCCCAAAATGTCCTCTGTATGAGTGATGATATCTTTGCAAGGGGTGGATATCGGGGAAGATAGGTGGGGTTATTTTGAGGTACAATGGCACAGTTCAGGATGATACAAAGTTTGTGGCTTTTTACTGTTACTCTCTCTGAGCTTTGGCACCTTGGCCAGCTATGCAGCAGCTCCACCAGCTCTTTACTTTTCCTTCACACAGATCACAGGCAAGGGCAAACCTAGGGTCAATGATGCTTGCAGCTGAGCTGTGTCCTGTCACTGCAAAAAAAATCCGGAGCTCTTCGGAAACACTCAGTAATCTTCAAGTAGGGATGTTGTCTCACAAGGCACTTTCTGTCAGTGATCTGAAATTGAGAAGTGAAAAAGAGAAAAGCAGAGACAAGAGACAAACAGAGTGAGGCTATTTTCACAGTGAGAAAATGGCTTGCTAAATATGATGGGCAACGATTTATCTAACAGGCTTCAGCAGGCATTAACAGTGTTTGTTTTATGCACGTCAGTCTGAATTTCTGTGTATGCTGCCCCAGAGGAGTGCTAGCTCCTAAGGGGAGACGGCTGATAAACCAGAGAAAAGGCAGTTAAAAGGTTATTCAGAAACCATATGAGTCTAAGTCCCACAGTCACTGCTGTGTGCCTTTGTATGGGGTGACTACAAGCCCACTGGATTTCCAACATATTGCATACAAAGTGGTGAATGGCAAAAGCCTCTGTGCTATGAGACAGTGGACAAGAACGCAGAGTCAGAGCAGAGATAGAAAAAAAGCCCCGGGGTCCAACCCACCCTGTAGAGCCATGCACAGAGGGACGGTTCAGCCAATAGAAAACCGCGAAGAGCAGCACTATTCCGGGCAGTCATCCAGCAGCCGGAGAGGGACCGAGACAGATGCATATGCCAGTGCCAGACACGATTATGACGCTACCCAGTGTCCGGCAATATTCACTGGTCTCCCACCATCCAAATTAGGTACCGGCTCATTGACGGCAGCCTGTCAATTTACATTCACGGGAGGGAACGTGTGTCTGTGTGTGTGCTGCCTGTCTCATCCTGTAAGGACACTCGTCCCTGTGTCTGGCTGTTGTCTGGGGAGTGAGGAGGGACAATTGGTAGAGCAACAATATGGGGAAGTGACCTTTAGTTTGAGCGTATGAAATCCATTACGGAGCTACTGCGCAGGGAGCTCTTTCTTTGGCACATCTGGAAATATTTTTCTACTAAATGAGGGCGGGAAAGGGGCTGAGGACACAGACTGAGGGAGGAGAAAGAGAAGGGCTGTAAAAATATAGAGTTCTGGTTAAAAGATTACCCCCACTGGAAAACATCTTGACCAATTTCACAAGGTGTATGAAAGGCTCCACTTGTTAATGTTGAGAATTGTACACCCATGTTTGCACAGTTTACAGAACAAGAAATCCTTCAGACGTGTCCCCGACAAACAGCTGCCCTACAGGTGTACTGCATAGTACTTCAGGTACTAACAGAACACAGAGGGCTGAAGCCAGATGTACTTAATTTTATTTTATGTCAAAAATAAAGAGAAGCTCAAAAAAGACCATATGGAGAATCTCATTTATCCATAATTTCCCCCCTGTTATTTGTTTCAGTCGTATAGAAAGGTAGATTTTTCTTATGCTCCCCCTGAAATTACCCACCAACCTTTGTCTAGCTAATCTTATTGTCCCACTTCAGAGCTGATCATGTGAAATGAGATCAGAAGCTTCCTCGCCTGATCATACTGACGCCCAGGCTCCACTCTCGGAGGCTAGATTTAATTTCACATCATCACCCCAGGGAGAGAGCCAATCGCTGCAAAAGAGACAGTCAGGTAAGAATCATGTCAGATCTGACCTTTAACAATTAATCCCTTCTTATTTTTAGGAGCCATAAGAAGTGTGTGATCAAGCTAACCTACTTTGTCAGAGAGTGTGAAGGGATGATGGCGCCATTTCTCTATGAAAGGACTTTGAAAGGTGGAGCAAGTTGTGCTGAAATGGTTGGGGAACATAGCCACCAGTCATTTTTCTATTTAAAGCAGGGGTTTACGGCAATCAAAGCTTTGATGAAAAGAAACAGCCTGACAGTGTGGATAACGGTTGGTCAGGGTCATCTGAACACTCCGAGGGGTCTCAACAGGCAACATTCAAACAATGTTTGCCAAGAAAGAAATTCAAAACAAAATAGTGAGGACTAGAGATCAAAAAGAGCCTTACGTGGGTGGTAGTAAGACTAAAAAGAAGGAAAAAGAAAACATGAAGAAACATGAGCAAAAGTCTGTTCTGATACTGTATAGAACTGCAGTTTTATGCAGTATTACTGAGGTTCAAGGAAAAAACAATTTTTTTTTTCAGTTTCGATCTTCCATAGAAGGTGCCTCCAGAGTCGATGATTAGCCAGACCACAAAACATATGAGCCTATCGTGTTATTGCATTGACATATTTCAACTCAGTTGTGGCATATATATCTACACGCTGTACTGGTAAAAAAAATTTAGGTAAGACTTCTTGGCTCAACCATAAATAGAAATTTGATCAGGTCCTCCATCAAGATTAAGCTCGTAATTAGAGCCCGACTGATATGTCGTGGGGCCGATATATCAGCCAATATTAGCCATATGCCCATATAACAGTATCAAGATTTATAACGGACAATAAATCTTGGAGTCATTTTTGACCAGGATATGTCCTTCAATGCACATATTAAACAAATATGTAGGACTGCTTATTTGCATTTGTGCAATATTTCTAAAATTAGAAACATCTTTTCTCAGAGTGATGCTGAAAAGCTAATTCATGCATTTATTACTTCTAGGCTGGACTATTGTAATTCATTATTATCAGGCTGTCCTAAAAGCTCCCTGAAAAGCCTTCAGCTGATCCAAAATGCTGACAGGGACTAGAAAGAGAGAGCAGATTTCTCCCATATTGGCTTCTCTTCATTGGCTCCCTGTTAAATCTAGAATAGAATTTAAAATCCTTCTCCTCACCTACAAGGTCTTGAATAATCAGGCCCCATCTTATCTCAAAGATTTCATAGTCCCATATCACCCCAACAGAGCACTTCGCTCTCAGACTGCTGGCTTACTTGTGGTTCCTAGGATACTTAAGAGTAGAATGGGAGGCAGAGCGTTCAGATTTCAGGCCCCTCTTCTGTGGAAACAGCTCCCAGCTTGGATTCAGGAGACAGACACCCTCTCTATTTTTAAGATTAGGCTTAAAACTTTCCTTTTTGATCAAGCTTATAGTTAGGGCTGGATCAGGTGACCCTGAACCACCCCTTAGTTTTGCTGCTATAGGCCTAGGCTGCTGGGGCGTTCCCATAATGCACAGTTTCTTTTCATTCACCTTATTTACTTTGTTTATACTCCACTCTGCATTTAATCAGTAATTGTTATTAATTTCTGGCTCTCTTCCACAGCATGTCTTTTTTTTCTCTCCCTTCAGCCCAACCGGTCGCAGCAGATGACTGTCCCTGAGCCTGGTTCTGCTGGAGGTTTCTTCCTGTTAAAAGGGAGTTTTTCCTTCCCACTGTCACCAAGTGCTTGCTCATAGGAGGTCGTTTTGACTGTTGGGTTTTCTCTGTATTATTGTAGGGTCTTTACCCACAATATAAAGCGCCTTGAGGCGACTGTTTGTTGTGATTTGGTGCTATATAAATAAAATTGAATTGAATTGAAAATGAAAATTTAAAAAGTAGAGATCGGAAGAAGAGATCGGAGAAACACCCTTCAAGCATATTATGAGTGTTGATGTTGCTTACTTTGTCCACAAGAGGGCACTCTGCGACACAACCAGCTGATGTGAACACAGCCAAATGTTTAGCAGACAAATAAAAATGACTAATATATAACTAAATAAAGGAAATAATCAAGAAAAGCAGCCCTAGTAGCATTTTTAAACAGACAGTACATGTGCTTTGTTAGTGTAACCTTATAAGAGATGGGATGTCTAACAGTGAAGTGATACTGCCATAAATGCTAGCTAATGCTAGAAACTCTTTAGTGGTGACGACTGAGGACACGCTTATATTCCCAAAACATACCAAAGCCTCTGCTAGAAAGTAAACTGTCATCATGAGGGGGGTGAAACACTTATCTGTGTCATATAATTACACCCGGTCCTAAGACCACGAGAAACTCAAGCACATAGCAGAAATAAATTGCTTTGCGATAATAACTACTATGGAAAACTCTAGCCTAAGTCAAAGGCGGTGCACACAGTGTAAATTTAGGCTGCTTTGACAATCCTTAACAGTGTGACTCTGTCATGTTTCAAGCTACCTTAGCTTCTGCTCTTGCATTACACCAAAATGCAATATGACTTTGTTTACACTGAGCTGAGTAGTCACACTTTGAGGACAATGCTACTGATATGAAAGGACGGAAGGGCAGATGGTCAGCAGGTAGGAAAGATCCACACAGCATGTTCTGTGCAGTGGATGTCTACCAAACACTAAATCCTTTTAATACCATTTCAAGGTAAAATTTGCATTAGAGACGAGCCTTTGTGCAGACCCTCATGGCTGAACCAGTCTGTGTTTCTGCAGATCTGCGCCCTTCCAGGGGCAGAAAATTGCATTGTTGCTTTTGTTCTACAGAAATGAAGCCCGTGTGAAGGACTAGTATAATAATGTGGCCCGAACAACACAGAAATATATTCTATTTCAATGTTACTGTAATAAAATGGATGCCGTTTTTTTTTTTATATACCCAATACCCAGAGTGCATGAATGTTAATAAGACTGTTCACTTTGTTTTCACTTGGTGGCTAAATCTGAAATTCTGAGTCCACCATCCTGTTTCAGCCAGAAAGGGCCAGATTTTAAGTGAAACCCAAACTAAAAAATTCTACACATTAGTGTATATGTTAGTAATCTTTAGTTCCTGCGATGGTGCGAGAAGATTTTATCCCCTCTTTGTCCTGTACAAACAGTGGTCAGACAGGGTGACCTAATAAAGCAGGATAGAGATGTGAAGAAAAGCACCACAGTACTAGACTTTATGGATTACTGACGCTTACCAAGGCCAGCTGGCTGAGGCATTATCTTGGTCAGTCTGCTTAATTGAATGAGAGTCAGAGAGACTGGGGTGTCTCGAGTGAAAGTCATGGGCTTGACCTCTGAATACCACGTATGTAACCCATTATTCTGGTATCTGTGTGCACTGGCTGTGCTGTGCAGTTTATCTCCAACTGCATGTATTTGTTTAGGACAGACGATAAGCTGCCTGGTTCCTATTGGTCCTAAGCTTTGTGGAAAACGTTTTCCATGGCATCAGCCAGGTGTTGCTAGCAAAATAAAGTCAAAATACAAATGACTGTGACAGATGAGTGCATGCAGGGTGCTTAAGTGGCTGAATTTCCATTTATTCCCATTTTGTGCTGGCAAACTGCAGTTGCATGGCCATTTGCATGGCCAAGAGGAACAAGTGGTCAATGTTTTTCAAGACTGTGGAGAGAGGGCCTCATTGTAGAAGGGAAATAGGAAAATGTTCAGTTTCCAGTGAGTAATGGAAAATGAGTGAGCCTTTTAGTTAAGGCTTTATCAAAATGTTCTCTATTCCTGAAAAACCTAACCGAGCCGTCAGTATGACATCATCGTCATGTTCCTTTGCGAAATGTTCCTTTGCATCTTCCAGAGAGGATCAAGAGCAGGGCTATAACCTGTAGCCTAATTCGTATTTAATACTATGGAGGCTCTGATGCTTATGAAATTGTTGTTGGCATAAGCTACAGATCCTTGAGTTCAATATCATCAAATGACATTAGTGATAAGGATGGGTTAGTGAGCTCAGCAGAGGCTATACCCAGACTAAGCTACTGTTCAGAGGCAACAGAAGAAGCATTTCACAGAGTCAGCAGATAGGTATGTCCCATATCATAATAGCCTTAGCTAAACCACACTGACCCCAATAGCCCTGCTCATGGTATGGGACTGGGCTCTCTCCTCTTGTCATCCGTGGTCCCCTTCATAACTGAATGTCCATCCATCCATCCATCCATCCTCTTCTGCTTATCCTTTTCAGGGCCGTGGGGGGGGCTATATTTTTATAACCACTTAATTAGAAACAGGAGAAAGTTTCAGTAGATTTGACTGATCTCGACTCCTGTGCTCAGTAAATGGATTTGTTTTCCTGCTGAAGTGAACCTGTCCACTCCCCTGGTTAGCTACAGGGACCCAGGCAAGTCAACTAATTATTGTGCAGCTGGCAGCTGTTGGTGAACAGTGCTGTTGAGATAAATATGATGATTAACAGCATGTCCAATCCTACTCCGTGTAGTGAAGCCGACACAAAGTGCACCTACTGCAACTGGAACAAGTTAAAATCTTACTTGAGCACTTGAAAACACAAGAGCTCAATGATTCAGCAAACTCACCCTTGTATCACAGATCAATTAGAAGAGCTCTTTTATGCGGAGCACTAAATCCTTCTAAAAATCATCTCGTGGTTCACTTTATATCAGTGTGAGAGAAAAGGGATTTCTAGCTGACGAAGTCTTGAAATAAGGACATGTCTGAGATTTAGACTCCATTCTTTTCTCATCAGGAAGGGCTGGACTGATGTTCCACTTTAGAAAACACCCACTTCCCCTTGATCTACAGCCAGATGCATGACACCACTCTGGCCTTTTCCATACAGGCAATGATGTCCACTGCTTGGCCTCCACTGGCCGAGCGTCTATTGCAAAGCTAAATCTAGACAGACAGCGGAAAAGCTAAAGACACGTCAACTATGCCTCATCTAACTCAAAGGTTAATTATGATGTGGGTCTTATTAGAACTGTGAACTTCCAGCTCATTCGGGCCGTCAGCTATTTGTGTCCACAACACTGGCCCGTGCTCTTTACAAACAACCTTTGCCTGGGGAAATTTGCACAAGAGTCATGAGGAAAAACTTACACAAAGTGAGCAGTGACAGGACAGATGCCACACAATAGGAAAGTTTTTCTCAAGGCAGTGAAAAATATGCAGCCCATGTGGCAAGAAGGAGCTCTTGACATTTGTACAGAGGAAGGGGCAACTGCTGTGATAATGCCTCCTCCCGCAGGAGTCGAAAAAGAGAAAGTCCATTAACAGAGCTGAAAACTGCAATGAGGACAGTTGCTGCGTGGCTGCGAGCTCCCAGTGCTCCTACGCATTTATCCCACTCTGTCTGCATTTTCTTCCCTTTTCCTTGTTTTTAAGCATTGCACTCTTTCTCTCACACAGATAAAACATTCCCTCTGGTCCCTCCCCACCCAGACTGGTATGCAGCGCACTGCAGCAAAACTCCTGAAAAAAATCCTGAAAAGAAAAAGAAAAAAAAAAAAAAAAAAAAAGAAAAAGCCAGCCAGTATGACGGTTCTTTCCCACCTCTTTTCACCGGGGGTCCCGTAGCTCTGTGTCTGTCTGTCTGTCTGTCTGCTGTCCCAAACGCAGGAGGCGCCCGGTGCTTCTCTGACACGGAGCTACAGTGCAGCTCTCCCCTCAGCCTCAGTGGCAGGAGTTAATGACCATGTGTACTGCTGTCATTCCTCACGAGCTCCCAGCTGCTTCTGCCGGAGGTCCATGCCTAGACAGGGATTTTTCTCTCAGTGTCTCTTTCTCAGCCACCGAGCAAGCGAGCGAGGCAGGCAGGCGGGCGGGCAAGCAGGCAGGCAGGAAGCAAAGAGTGTCTACTCCAACTATCTAGCTGAAACACTTCCAGCCAACCCCTCCGACACCCCTAAAGCCAGCCCCTTCCTGCCCACCAGCCTGTGGCAAGGACCTGCCCCTTAACATTCTCAGCCAATGAAACAAGAGCTACTGCGATTCTGTGTCTCTCTATTGGAAGAGAGCAGACTAAGTGATGGGGTAAAAACTGCTTTACAGTAACAACCCCTGAATGCTGATCTTAAAAGGTATTTCCCCAATTTCATCCCCCGCTTAACTATCACATTATTTATTATTTATTTCTTGTCTATTCTGGTCATAATATTTATCGTCACTCCTTGAAGTGCTTTCAATAGAGTATACATGAATATAAATTTTAGATGTATCTGAAATACAAAAAGGCAATGATCAAAGTGTAGCTGCAGATGTATGCTAAATATCAGGCCATCATCACCCCAGGTAACAGGATCACTACGCTTCCTCCCTCTCCCCACTCTCCCCTACCTCCCCTCAGCATCTGTCCTCTAAACTCATCTATGACATCAACCAGACAGTCAGTCTCTCCTCCTCTTCTCTTAATCATCTCATCCCCCCCCCTTGTCTCTTTATCCCCACCTGCATGTTTTTCCACATTTCTGTAAGCTATCTTTCAAGCTCTATTTCAATCCAATTCCTGAGTTTGCTGGACTGGAAAATTACACAGTAGTGAACATTTCTGTTATTGTTGTTGCATCAGAATTAGCTTCGAGAAAAGGGAGGGTGGGGGGGTGGGGTAACATGACGGTGGCTGGAATTGGAAGGTCCCTCTTCTCCCCTCCGCCCAGCTGATGACATGCTGGTTGGCATCATATGAGCCGTGAAACTGAAGCGTCACAGAACTGATGAGTCAGAGATCCAGCTTCATGACTTTTCGATCCAGATTCAATAGAACAGCTGTACCGTCTGTCTCTCTCTCACTCTCTCTCCGTCCATCCATCTCTCCCTCTCTATCTCTCACATACAAAGGTTGTGAATGACGTGGCAGCCTGGGTGTTTCGTTGACATCAATGAGGATAAAAATGCTTTACAGTTCCACAAGAAACAAACCTATTAGCTCTGTGATTAGGCTTTGACAGCTGATGCTCCACAGGCAAAACATTTGTCAAAATGTTGTGGGAAGACAGAGGCTGGGGTGATTAATCCCATTCAGCATGAAAAAGTGTCTACTTCAGCAAACGATGCTGAACACTGACGTCATCTTAGGGATCAGGGCACCTGTAGGCAAATAACACAGACAGGCGCCCTGCCGCTGCACGAAGCGTGGACTGGGAGGCGGGGAATGTCAGGCATTGCTAAAAGCAAAAGTGCCACCTTACACCCTCAGTGAATGTAGTCTCACTACTATCATGTGCACAATAGCAAGAGATCAAATAAGCACTAATGTTCCTAGACAGCGACAGCTGAACATTAGTTATAACCAGAATATCGAGTATAAAAAGCAAGAAGCAACTTGCTTGAAGTTGAACACTACTGATGAATGAAGCTTATTAATCTCTAACTTGCCTGCGACCAGCTTCTCAATGACCATAACTTAATAACTGTCAATAACTGCATAACAAGCCCTGCTCATTGCTAATTTCCACTGGCAGACCTCAGATAGCCTACCTCCTAAATAGATTTGTCCGACAGGAAAACAAACAAAAGCCTGGCAGCCAAACAAGCTGAGCTACTTCCTTCCCGCATGGTATCCCCTCCCCTCTTATTATCCCTGTCCTGTTTGACCCCAAACGGCTTGGCTCGCTCACACACGGCCAGATTTAGGATTCTGCGGCCCAAATCGCCTTCATATTCGAATACAAAAGGAGAATTCTGAAACAATGGCTAATTACAGAAAATGAAGAGTGATGGGTTATAAATGTGTTTGAACAATTCTCCCATAGCGCAGAATACTGTACTGTATTTTCTGTTGGTTACATGTGACAGAAAGGAAAAAAAAAGGGGGCTCAGAAATAGGGCAGCGAAGACAGATCAATGAAAAGGCAGCTGTCCTTTTCTATTATTAGCTGTAATCAAATATCAAGCAGGAAAGAGTTGTGCTTCCTTCCATTTGAAGCCCATTCCAGTCTATCACACGCCGAGTCGGCGTTTGAAAATATAGAAGAGCTTAATGGATGCATGAGGTCAACCAGGGCTTGTTTAAAATAAAATACACACCAAAAAAAGCCATTCAAGTACATTTCATTCTGACTGAACTCCTACTTTCTGGCAGCTAATCTAACGCTTGCTTCATGCTTTTTACAATTATTGGCCACATGTTAAATTTCTTATTATTCAAAGCCCATTTTCTAGCAATTACACTGTGCTGTTGAATGTCATGTCTCAATCTAACTTTATTAGACACAAACCAAACCCAGTTTACATATGAAAATAAAGACAGTGGTAGTCTCTTATGTGGTGCTGCTTTGCATCTTCACAGAGATTAATTATTGTAAATAACCTAACAGATCAGAACTTATTAACCTTAAAGGTGCAAAGGCTCCCATTAGGAAAAACTGCAGTGACTTAAAGTTTGCCTCCACTTATGTCAACAACCCATTAATCCAGGTAGCGCTTAATTTATTGCAAATGCAGAAGTAAGTTCATTGTATACTGAAATACGACATCAATGTTGTAGCCCCCAAAAAAAGAAAATCACCTGCAGAATTAATAATAAATTAGTTATTGTTGAATCTATTGTCAATAGGTTATGTTAGGTCATTTCTTATTCATAATGTCACATAAAGCCCTGCACTAAACCCTTCTAGATACACAGAGCACGGAGGTGCAGCGTCCATGCATTTGATTTATTAGGGAGCTTTCACTTGTTTTCATTAGCTGTCTGGGCACAGATTGGCAGCGAGCACTGCCGAATCATTTTTTATGATACTGGAGTAATACCATTAGCCACCTCTGCTGTTCCAAGGACTCACTACATTTACCATAACGCCATAACAAGTATGTAAAGCAGCACCAGAGGCGAGGAGTGCTAACATTACCTGCTAAGCTAACTACCTGCCGCTTACCTGATGACGAACCTGTCACATCCAGCTGCACTTCAGCCGCTACCAACAGCTTCCCGGGAGCGTTATTTCAGGTTGGTGCGGGACTCACGGTTCGGCACAGGACGGTCTTCGACTAACGCTTGTCACTATTGGCGTTCAGCAGCGAACTTTTTCGCTTTCCAAACAGATGTCAGTGAAAGTACGCTATCACTCGCTACACGCTAGCTCGCTAACTACTTTTAAGGCTAGGGCAGGAAGCAACAAGCGATTTTGACAGTTCGAGGAAATGTTGAATGTGATTCACTTTGGAGGGGGGTACTACTACGCTGTAAACGCTAATAACCTATTTATTATCAACTGTTTGAGCAATTGTTAGCTGCTACTAGAAGAAAAATTAAATTAAAGTGAAATGTTGCATTTTGCCAGTTTTAGCGTGAAATTCTACTTCTATTCGATCGAGAAGATACCCCCCCCACCCCCACCCTAACAGTAAATATGGTATCATCCAGACAAAGCAAGGGTAGGGGTGGGGGTGGCTGTTACCTAGGAAACAACAGTGAATCTCCCTCGGGTAAAAAATGTGGCCGCTGATTTATGAACCAGTGCCCGTCTGTCTGTCAAAGTAGCCTCCAATCGACAGGATGAAAACACTGAAGGCATTTGATAAAGCATATTACAGTTTATCCTGTAAGATGCTCTGGTAATCCAGATAAGTTCTAATACTTTTTGACTCCTATAACCTATTGTTTCTCGGATAAATATAATTTTTATTATTAGCATCATTTTTGGGATTTGTGCAAGAGTGATGTCAGGAATATTACTTACTTGAATAACACTTTCAATCAAATAATATATAGGTTTTATATATATATATATATATATATATATATATATATATATATATATGTACTGAATGCTGGTGCATTGATTCGTATAGGCTTATGCTGTTGACATTTCAGATCTGTTGAAAGAAATTCTGCAAAAACGATCATAAATCAGCCCATCGTCCCCCCTTCATGTGCTGCAGAGGAGCCTGCGCATCCCCAGCATTTTGCAGCGTAATTGCATACAGCTGGCTGGATTTAGCACTTTGTGACACACAGGGACCCGTTGTCAGCAAGGAGCGCAACGAGTCAACAAGGAGCAAGTCGCAAATATCCCCGGAATGAGCAGAGAGGCACAAATTTAGCCCCACTGACTGCTGCCCACGCCATGTGCTGCCTATTGAGCACATGAACAATGAACATAGCCAGATTGCAGACTGCCCTGTCAGGGCCAAGGCCTGCTTCAGTGGAATGCTGCTGGGGATAAAGGCATCACAGTTTGTCAGGAGGCAGCGTAATTAGTTGAAGATTTTATTTGTGGGCTATGGTTTGATGACAACTAATAGTCAGAAACATAAACAGTTGTGTTAAGTATGTATATTTATGTGCTCAAGTTAATATTTGCTATAATAATCTGGGGGGAGTCCGACTGGGAACTGCACATACTTTCAGATTGAATTACCTCCTGTCAGACACCGGTCATAACACAATTCATCATGTGACATTTAATACCATCACACTGCTGCCATCTTCATATTTACAAAGCATAATCTCAGAAGGGCAGCAGTAAAGGTCTCAAAGAGAACTGGGAGATTTCTCTTGATTTTCTTTTCTTTTTTTTTCTGAACTATAATGCGAACCCAGCCCGCTTCTGTTCTTGTCAGCATTTCATCAAAAGAAAATATCACCATTAGCTGGCATGCCCATCCGGCACGTTAGCTTTTCATCTGAAAATAACAAGCAGAAAAAGTAAAACATATCAAATCGCAGCGCCGCAATCGCGAGAACTTAGTGATTATGAAAAATTGCTCAGAAAGTTCAAGTTCAAACCCCCAAGACCTAAAGTATCGATCCCGATGCAGAGGAGGCATTTGTAAAAAGCAAAAAAAAAAAAAAATTGCTGCTGCTGGCATACTTTTTCTAAAAGTCCCTGAACACCCACACACTTCAAACACACTCACTGAGTGCACACTGGGCTCACGCTCATAAAAACACATGAATAAATACAGTGCAGGCAGCAAAAAATATCAGTTTAACAAGACGCTTTCTTTATTTGACATGTTTGAAATGAAGTTGGAGGTTGAAAAATGATGGAGGCGTAGCATTGAAGTGCTTCTGTCATTTTCTGCTCCTGTGTTATACAAGACAGAGTCATTTAAAGCCTGCAGTCTGTTGTATGAGTGCGAACGGCATTTTGGATGTTATAAAAAAAAAAAAAATCTGCTCAAACAGGTGGCTTCTTGTCAAAGGAGATGCCGATTCATCATAATTTATGATAAATTGATTTGGGGTGAATACAGATATCCCAAAATAAAGAGCTGAATGCACTCATGTACACATTTAAGCACATAATGTATTTTAAACAGGCACATATGCACACACAGGAGCAAAAAAAAAACAAAAAAAAAAAACCAACCCAAAGCAGATGTCTCTGTGTGTGCCGGGCTCATTAATGGGTTTTGACTCTACATTTGTTGCAGTAGCAGTCTGTAGAGTGGACCTTGGGATCAACTGAGGAGGCGTCAGGCAGAAAAACAACCGCAGTATCTACAGGACGCCACTGATAGTTTCTCTCACACAGAGAATAAAGAGACCGCTGTAGAAAACAGTTTGCCCCCGCAGACAGAAAACAGTAAACAGACACTCATACGGGGAGAATACATGATACATGCATGCACATTATCTGCAAAGCTCTGACTCTGAGGTGTTCTTGCATGTGCACGTGCACACACAGTGGGCAAAAAAAGCTCAGAGTCAAGGACAGTATTGATCTCCTTAAATGAGAACACACCTGATTATGAAAGCTTTTAACCCAAATGCCTAATGCAGCGCAGGTTTAATGGAAAGAGCTTAAAGCTGATACAAAGCTCAGCAGAGAGGGAGCGCTAGTCTGTGTGTGTGTGTGTGTGTGTGTGTGTGTGTGTGTGTGTGTGTGTGTGTGTGTGTGTGTGTGTGTGTGTGTGTGTGTGTGTGTGTGTGTGCGCACTCTCATTGAAGTGCAGTCAATTTGATTGATTGTTGAGAGATCACCTGGGCATTTTACTCGCACTATCACGAGGATTTTACTGATCAAAGAGGCCTAAGTAATGATGGATTGAAGATGGTCCTGCTGTCATTAAAAAAAAACAAAAAAAGGATCCCAAAAGCGTGCGCACTGCACTGGGCAAGGCTATTCAAAATGCTGAGAGGGAACCATTTCGTGGCAGACTCATTTGTTCACTGAGAAATGACCACTTATGCATCATCATAAATCATCTGCTGCAGCTGTTTGTTCATATTGCTCCATCCATTCCTCCTGGATGCCTTTCAGCATAAAGGCAGATGCTGCATAATCCATAATGAATCAGAAACGATGAAATTCACAAGAAAGTGAAACGTTTGACTCGCCGGGTTAATATGCTCCAAATGTTTAACAATTAGCTGTTATGTCAGATATGAAATGCATCCTCAGTAAACAGTGAGCCTGTGCATTTTACAGTCGTGGATGAGAAGACTGTTCATTTGAATTTTCAGATAAATGTGACTTCGTATGAAAATTCAAATGGAAAAAATGTACTTTTCACAATGTTTTTGTTGTTGTTTGTTTTACAGGGTGGTGTTCGGGAGGTGGGGGTGGGAACACTAGACAAATGAGGCTGTAACAATGTGGAGCCTTTCTGCTCATGAAGACCGTGAAACATGGCTAAAAAGCAGCGTGGAAAGCTAACAAATGGATTGTTTGTTGAGGTTTTGTTGAACTTTGGTGGTCGATATTTGGTGTGACCACCTTTATTCTTCAGCACAGCCTGAACTCTCTGAGGCAGCTTCGGGAATAGTTCTCCAGGCTTCTTGAAGGACATTCAAAGCTCTTCTTTGGATGTTCTTTTCTCTGTCAGCATGATCCCACACTGCTTCTATAATGTTGAGGTCCGGGCTCTGGGGAGGCCAATCCATGACTAATAGGGTTACACTATGTGTTTTTCTATCCAGGTATGCTTTTGCTACATTGACTGTGTTTGGGATCACTGTCATGCTGAAAAATGAAGCTGTTGCCAATCAGATGCCTTCCAGATGGTATTGCATGGTGGATCAAAATCTGATGGTACTTTTCTGCGTTCATAATTCCATCAATTTTGACAAGATCCTCAGCACCACTGGCTGAAATGCAGCCCCAATCTATGATGGAGTTTTAAAGATGGCTGTAGCCACTCACTGTTGGACCTCTCTGACCTCCTCCGTACAGTAATTTAAACCAAAGATTTGTTTCATCACTCCATCAGACCTGCTGCCACTGATTTTCAGTCCAGTACTTGTGCCATTTGGGATCCCTCAGCCTTTTCTCCCTGTTTCCCTTCCTAAAGAACGGCTTCTTGACAGCCACCCTTCCACTGAGACCATTTCTGATGAGGCTTCAGGGAACAGTAGATGGATCAGCTGAAAGGCCAGATGCATCTTTCAGGTTTTTGATGGATTTTTTTTCCTGTTTCTTAAGGACATGACTTTCAGATACTGTTCCTCCACTGTAGATTGTTTTTTAGGCCTGCCACTTCTTCTTTTGGCCTCCACTTGTTCAGTTTCCTCTGATTTTTTTTAAGCATGGCCAGATTTTCAGCTAATAGCTGTTTGGGAATCACCTTATTGGTGCAACAAATCCCATTGTATGCCAGCCAAACTGTATTATCTTTGGGATTGTTTGTAGAATCAGCAAAAGAAATGGGAACTAATTGTTTTTTTGCGAGTTAGGTGCCTTTTTATGTCCGAATGATCCATAGGGCAGTGTTAAAACAACACAAAACAAAGCAAAAATTTCTATGAAAATGGTCAGGTACAAAGACTGGACTGAAAATGAGTGAAAAGCAGCCAACGTTTAAAAGACCTTCAGAAATGTCGGAGAACTATTGCTCAAGAAAGTCTGTCTCCTTGGAAGTAAAATAAGGAAATGAGGGGTGGCTCAAGACTTTTATATGCACACACATAGTGTGCAAAAGTCTTGACCCAGCCCTCATTTCCTTATAGTTTATTTCCACTGTGCCAGACTTTTTTTGACTTGTCACAGCTGATATCTCAGTTCCTTTAAGTCTACCACCAAACCATGACAGATATGAACAGAAGCAGGATCTGCCTTAAAAATCAATTCAGCCATCATTAATACACCTGAGCTTTCCTATTGTCACAAATCTGCTGTGAAAAATGTCTGTTGTTTGAAAGAGTGGCACATATAAAAAAAAAAAAGGAAATTCACAGGAATAATGGGAGAAATTTAAGGTTAAGGTCCAATTACTTGATCATTGTTCAGCCCAGAAGTGTCACAATTTGTGTTAACTTTCCACCACAGCTGTCTTCTATTTTAGATGTTTTACAGTTTTAGGATCTCGTCTCACGAGAAAGTAAATTCAGTAACGAAAGGTGGCCTTTCGGAAAAGAAAACATACCGGCGGAGTAATTGTGAGAGATGAAAATCTTGGAAATGTCAGGAGAAATGGCATATTACCATGACAACCCGGCTATTGTCTCATCAAGGTTGCAGTGCGTGGAGCGTGGCAACAAAACAAAACCGTGACTGTTGTTCACCATCAGGAGTGATTGCAATAAATCGGCTGTTTTCCTCGAGCCGTTGTTCAACACTAAAATTGAATTGACTCATTCCCTGAAATTGCTCAGCCGAAAATCAATCTGGTGTCATCAGCTTCCCCCCACTAGAGTCCAAAGTGCTTCCAAATACAGTAAAGGAATTTATATTATTCATGAGCTCAAGGTTCACACAAGGCCACCGGCGGGGCCCAGACTCCTTAATGGCTTAACCGCCCTTCATCACAGCCAAACTGGCCCTGTCATCCTGGCTTGGCAGTCACTTAGCCCGAAGGACTGAGGCGCCATTGAAATACACTGTTACCCAAAAAAAAAGCTAGTAATATTCTGGCAGCAGCGGAGCTGGTAAAATACTGTAAAATAATGAAAAATGCACCATCAGGTAAGAATATAGAAATTTTGAATGATTAAAATGCAGTTTTGTACCCTTTCAGATCTTACGTAATTTAGAAAATATACTTTTATGTGTAACTTTACATAAATATCTTGCAGATTTATTGTTAAAAAGGCATTCCCACATATGAAGTTCATGGATTTACCTTTTTAAAACTGTCCAGAAAATGTTATTGTAATTAAAATATAATGTTAATCTCAAATTTTTACATGCACTTAACATTTGTTGTTCCAACTTGTAAAATTTCTCAGTGCCTTTCTCAGTACATTTATTATTTTTATTTTTATGTAATTTCCAATTTTAAATAATTTTAAATGATGTAGAACTATTATAAAATACACCATCCACAAAAATTACAATATTTATAACTGTTTTTAGTCATTAAAAATGATATTTTGTTGATGTTCTTGTTGATATACATTTTTTGAGCTAAAATTAATTAACTAATTAATCTATGTAAAATTACAGAAAGTATACTTCTTTTGATTTTCACTCATTACATCAAAATTTACACATGTATTTACATTAGTAAAGTAGATCTTAACAGTTTTTTATGTTTGTTTCTTTAAAAAAATATATGTTTATTCATGGTTAAAGGTTTTTCATGTTACTTACACTAGACGTGCTAATTTACAGGATATTTTTGTAATTTTATTGATATTTTCATGCATTCAAAAATAACAAATCTGTAACATTTATAGGAAAAATTCTGTTAAATTACATTTTTTAAATTTATTTATTTATTTTTACAGTGTACTAAAAATGCATTACGGATCACAGACAAAAGTCAGCTAAATATGTTTCTCCCTCATAAACACTGAGGCAAGTTGGAAGCAGTAATTAAGTATTTTGCTCTCTGATAAGCTGTAATGATGTTGGAATTTTTTGTGAATGAAAAATGAATGCCTGCGCGGCGATGGCCTGTTATTCTGTCTTCCGGTGTCTGTGTCGAGGCTGGTTGATGTGACAGCAGGAAAAAAACGTTTGCGTTCATGTGTTCCCCTCGGTGTAAGAGACAATAATAACCTATCTCAAGGCAACCCATCAGGTTGAAATATTGATGCCTGTGCTGCAAAGCTGCTGCAGCAGGTTACAGGGCCACTTCCATTGTTTTCCTTCCATTAGCAATGAGATGCTGACCTCCAAGAATGTGTAACAAACAATGGATATCCCTACATTGTTTAGGCTGGTTCTACCTCTTGATCTCTGCATTAGGAATGTTCAATATTAACACTAAAATTTTTTATCAGTTCAAATATCACACTATTATTTTCAGAATTATAGTGTGTTCGGGTGCTCTTCATTTATACTCATACAAGCATCACTTGTCTTCACAATCCTTTAAAAAAAACCTGTTTATGTCTTTTGGCTATGTGACTGGTGACATAAGCTAATGGCTCAGTCACACTAGAGCAAAAATAGGACATCAACCTCCTTGGGACTAGAAAAAATTGCACTGAATATTTTTGTGCTGTTGGTGACTGATTGCAAGAAATTGCAGCTTGAGCGTGCAACTCTGGGCAGCCGCTTCCAATTGTAAGACGATTGCACGGGTCGCCCGGTGGGAGGCAACCTGTCTCCAAACAATCCTGGTCTGACCTGGACTGACCGTCAGACAGGTTGGCAAATGTTTACAAATAATTACTGTTTAATTTATAAGTGCAGACAGATTATAACACATCACAATCAGTCTGAGTCCATCTGCACCAATGAGCACAACTCATTTGAATGTGAATGTGAGTGTGAATGTGAGTGTGAGTGGTTGTCCGTCTCTCTGTGTGAGCCCTGCAACAGGCTGATGACTTGCACAGGGTGTACCCTGCCTCTCGCCCTATGACAGCTGGGATAGGCTCCACCCCCTGCAACCCTGCAAAGGATAAGTGGAAGAAAATGGATGGATGTTTCATTTTTATTACTGCTATTTCTTCTTGTTTATTTATTCATTCCCATTTTTTTTCACATTCACATCATTTAACCATTTCTTGTTTACATATGTCTGCACTATTTCTCAGGACCCACCTCTACAGGTGGTATTTGCTCCATGGGGCCGCTGACCTGCAAAAGGCTTGCAGCTTCCTCTAGGCCTGTAGGCAGCCTAAGGCAAGAGAGTGAAGGAAAGAAAGCATAAATGTAAAATTAAGGACTAAATATGCCATCTAACCTTCACCATCCTTTCCCCTGGGGCCCTGTCTCACTTTTCCTCTTCTCTCTCTCTCTCCCTCTTTCCCTTCCCCAATTCAATTAGTTGTTACTCTTTCTCTCCATTTTGGTTTTTCTCAGTCCCCCCACATCCCTCTACACAATTCCCAAACCACCTGAACACACAGTAGCGCAGATGAAGCAATTCAAATCCACAACACGCCCTTTTACTGTAACAAGAAACGAAATCTATCGAGCAGAGCTTCAGGTGAGTGCCGTAAAAGTCCAATATGACCGCTAATGCTGAGTTTGCATTACAAAATAATAAATGAATAAACAAGCAAACAAACAAATATAAGACCTGTATCTGATTTATGACCCAAATCAGAAGTGAGCAGATCAGATTCCATGTTTTCTGTGATTTTTACCACTGTCTGTAAAACACAGATGATTCATATATAAGATGGAAAAAAAAAAAAATCCAGTTTGGGTCTCTCAATGTAGCTGTTCACAGCTTGTTTCTGCTGCCCCTGACTGACAATGATAAACTCGGAGTCTCAAAGCCTGCCTAATTGATTGAATTACTGAGCTATTAGTGCAGAAATGGAAATAAAGTAGAAACCACTACATGAACATGAGCCTCACACTGAACTCAAACAAGATCCTGAAGTGAAGAAGTTTAAATTTTACTCCATGTTTCAGCCTGCTTCAGCCTGGAAAGGCCTATGATAGCACGATGCACAGTCAGAAATGTCAAATATCCAGTGGTCTCCAATCTTATCACCGCATCCTGCTCAGTGAATCAAGCAGACATTCAAACATTCGCTCTGCCGCTAAACGAATCCGGCACAGTGCGATACTTTCACTGTAATTAGCGATTTCTAAGTGGCTTTACAAGCGGCATCAGTCAAATACAGCAATTATTACATTACTGTAACCATGGTGATTTATTTGCTGTATGATTTGCAGTGGAAATGTATTTATGGATTGGAGTAGGCGGAGGATCAGCAAGTGTGTGTGAGTGTGTTTGTGCACAAGTAATGTGCCACAGGCTAAATCAATTAAATACCTCACCAACACACACACACACACACACACACACACACACACACACACACACACACACACACACACACACACACACACACACACAGAGCTGCTTTGACCTCTGAGCTATAGGCACAGATTTATAAAAGAATGAGAGGTTGGAAGAAGTTCTCAGTATTTATTCATAATAATCTCATTGCTATTTGCAGGTGGTTAATTGGAAATAAAGGTTAAGTTGATTCTCTGCTAATAAAACAATAAAATATTCATATAGATGAGCAGGCAGGTATTAAAAATTCTCTGACTTAATTGTTCTTCAACCATGTCTGTTTATTTTTAAACTGGTCAATGTTTTCTATCAGTGCTGCAAAATCTGTTACTCGCTGAAGTTCTTGAACCGCAACAATGGCTCTATTGCGCCATCTAGTGGGCATACCTGGCGGAAAGCTGTCCTGTAATGCATGAGCTAAAAGCCCTTGTGAAGATATTGAGTGGACTGGTGCTTTTAGATTGAAAGGTAAGCTTCCTGCCATCCATCCATCTCCCCCTCCATCTGAAGAAGTCTTGAGTAAGAAGTTCTGACCTCCATCCAAAGATCAGGAAGAAGTAGTACCCCAGCATTATATTTACATAATCAGTATTAGCATATTATTGCGCATACTGGCACACCATATGGATAACAGAACCACACACACACTCACTGTGCTCTCAGGTGCCACTTGAGGTTAAAATGACCAAATTTACAGCATTAAAAATCATGTTTAAAGCCGGGAGCAAAAAAATGTTTTTGGCTCTGTGGATAGTTTGCCCCTTCATATCAACCCTGAGTGGGGTGATTTTTTTTTTTTTTTGTAGTGCATCCACATGGATAATTGAGTCAAGCGCATGGTACCGTATATGGACAGGTAACAGGTGACAGGTGTCTTGACACAGGCAGCTGGAGCCATTTGGAGTTGGCTCAGCTTCATCTGCTACTTCACATTATTAAACTGAACCTCTTCACTGTGTATTTGCACTGTTGTAGCCTTTTGGAGCATTTTTAGTGGATTACCTAGTATTAGTAGTAAAGATGAGCACAACAAATATGAGTGTATCCCTTATGAGTGCCTCCAGTGGTGTAGTGGTTAACACTTTTACTTGGCAAGCAGACAGTTGCTGGTTTGATTCCTAGCCAGAGACACAAATGTGAAAGAAAGGGCATTTTGGCTTTTAAAAACCAGCCCGGCAAGTTAGAAATCGTGGTTCATGATGCTGTAAAACCTTTTGCAGAAGCAAGTAATTTATTGACTCTCTGCACTCTAAGTCCAAAAGCCTGCTGTTCATCTCAGTAAATAGACCAGAGAGTGGATCCATCCCAGTCCAGAAATTTAGAGAGACGTGGGCAAAAGATGATCCCCTGCACTGGAAAGCAGAAAGCAGTTTTTGGCACTGGCTTTAATTTTCAGCTCCAGAGGTCGCCACTTAGTTTCATCACTGAGTACTGGCAAGATCTAGGCAAGTTAAATATTGCAACAACACCTGGGTGGATTCATTTTCATTGCAACCTGTAACCATCTTTTAATTCAGTTAACCAATGTTTGACCCTTTGCCTACTAGATCTAAGCCAGTGTGGCCCCGTCCTACATGAGTGCCAACATCAGCTGGAAAAGTCAGGCTGTCAAGAATTAGCCACATTTAACTAGAACCTGCTGACATTTGTTGAGTTCAAAAAACACCCACACAGGCCTAAAGAAGCAAATAAAATAGCATTCTGACAGTAAGATTAAAAAACACAGGTGACAAAACTGCACAATGCCAGCACTGGCCATCCCATACTGTGCCCTACCCTAGACTGCCACCAGAGTGCAGCATAGTGATTCTAACTATATATTACATATTAAAGCATTCATTTAGACAAGTTTCTCAGAAGATAATCCTTGAACACAAATAACACAATTTTGAAAAATGTTCAACTTGAGGGCACTGACAATCTTACACCCTCTATGTGAGCAGAGACCACCTAAAAGAGCACTCATGTGCTGGAAATCTGCTCTGAGAAAAATCCCTCTCTGTGTTCGATTGATCGCGTCTGATGCTGAGCCAGGCTGATTCTTTCGGCTGCAGGTGGCAATGTTGCTCTGCCACAGAGGGTCCCATTTGTGAGCCTTTCTGCTTTATTGTTGTTCTTCTGATGAATGGGCAAAAAAAAAAAAAAATCTGTAGAATAGAGACTTCATGGAGGCACACATCATTAAAGGTAGCAGAGATTATTCTTGACAAATTGGATTTGGCCTGCGCAGACAACAAAATCATTGCAGCGGAAGCGCAGTCAGCAGAGACGTGGGGCTAGATGTATCAGTTTATTTTCCATTATTTTAAAGTCATGCATCCAGAGATTTGTTAATCAATAAAACATGTTAATTTCAAGGCTCTGCAGCACATAAAAAAAACACAATTTCTTGATTTTGGACTGCAGATAAATCTATGGTCTCCTATCCACAGCAGCCACAGGTGTCGAAACAGGGGGAGGGGGAGTACACAGGAAGCTAATGGTGTAGAAACAAGTAATGGCTAATATATCTTACAAACAGGCTTTACAGCCTGACAACGTGGAAAATCCTGTTTTCTTTGTTTCTAACCTGGAAATTTCTGCAGTGCTGCCGATTCTTCAGCCACTGACAGATATAGGCCCGCTGCAGAAGATAAGCAGGAAAGAGGGATCATGTATGGATGGTGTGGCGGGATACATACGTCTCACACACATGGAGGGGAAACGACTCTCCGGGGGATTGAAAAACCAGGAGGATGGGTCGGAGAGAAAAACAGGATTCTGTCTCTGTATGAGGCAAAACGGCAAAAGCAAAAACAGAGGCGCTGACGGCTTCCTCCATCCAGACCCAGTGGGAGCGCTTATCCAGTTTTGCATTGTGAGATAAGAAGGGGATTTATTTATTCAGGTTTGATAGCTCTGGCACACTTTGAATGATAAAGGGGTGTGTTTGGGTGCTGTGTGTGTTCATCCACTTTCAGCGTGCCAGTCAGGATTAAAGGTCATGGTCTATAGGACAAATGTGTGTATATTAGAATCCACAAATGAGAGGTGTGAGTTTCTTCATTTTCTTATCCCTCTGTGTGGAGACTTGTTCCTGTTTTGTGCACCTGAGAGCAGCGATCAAACGTTGTTCGGCACATTTCCATTTAAGCACATGAAAAACACAAGAAATGGGGTGGAGGGGTGGCTCACATCAAACGTGAAGGCCAGAATATTTTCATCCATTGTCTTCCAAAGAAAACCACATCTAAAGTGGGAATAAACGGAAAAGGGGCCTTTTGTTGTGGTTATCCTCCTGGTGGTTGAAAGGAAGGTGTTGGGTTCACTGTGCAATGGATCTAATATTATTTCAGTCAGAAAAGACATCTGTTCAACCGTAAGTCACGTCCGTGCTAACTTCCCTGGTGCAGATGCTTCCCAGCGTGGTGATTTATTTGTCTCACATGGCGGGGAGGGGGTTTGGGCCGGAGAGGTTCTGATCGGTCCTGTTGGCACAGCTGACGTGGAGCCACGGGGAGAGCTGGCCTTCAAGAAATCCTTTATTTTCATTTTAGGAGATGTTGGCTTTGGCTCATGTATCGCATCTACGCGCGGTTAAGGCCAGAGCTGTGTTTGAATCACAGAACTGCGAGCCCAAGAAAAGCTCTCAGTGAATTAATCCTTCCTCTGCTCTCCCTGTTTCGCAATCTTTAGCTCTGAAATGGCTGTCCAGATGTGGAGCTTTGCTCAGCACTGACACCTTAAAATTTGCAATTGGCTGAGATTTGTAGACGCAGGCTCTCTCTATTTTTATTCTGAACATTACTTCACATGTTTTTCTTGCCGCCGACATGAAGAGCTGGAGTGAATGGCTACGATCTCTGAAACACTGGGAAAAGGCTCGAGACTCACGAGTGTTTACCAGATACTAACGACCACAGTCCTTCCTCTGCTGTTTGAAATCTTGCCAAAAGATGGGACAGCTTTCCCCTCAAGGCTCTCAGCTAGATCTCACGGTCTTCATCAGAAGTTGGACTTCACAGAAAAAAGCAAGCAAGGCTGCTATTTGTGAGCGGGGTGGCGTCATGGGAAATATGGGATGTAGAAGGATCCAGAGCAGGTCAAAATGAGGGGCCAATATTCAGAATATCTCAGCATTTCACATGTGGATTATGGGTATTTTTGTTTATTTTTTTATCTAACACTGGTGGAAAAGCAGTGGTGCAGTAGTTAGCACCTCACTGCAAGATGGTCCTGGGTTTGAATCCAGCTTGGGGACTTTCTGTGTGGAGTTTGCATGTTCTCAACATGTCTGTGCAGGTTCTCTCCGGGTACTCCAACTTCTTCCCACAGTCCAAAGACATGCAGTTAGTGGGGTTAGGTGAATGGGTCATTCTAAATTGGCTGTAGGTGCAACTGGTTTGTCTCTCTGTGTTTGCCCTGCGACAGACTGGTGACCCATCCTCGCCGTACCCTGCCCCTCGTCATATAACAGCTGAGCTAGGCTCCACCACGACCCTGAATTGGATAAACAGAAGAAGCTTTTATAATCTGTCTTAATATGTCATCAGTCGAGAGTTAAAAAAAAAAAATGAGGCTGGGAACCACATGAAGGTTTGTCTGCCAGCGCCATAGGTGGCCCCGCGGGACCCTCAGAACTTGAATGAGAAAACAAATCTCACAATAGCATCAACTGGAAAAAAGAGATCAGAGACAGCGTGGCAGCCCCCATCAGGGATGTTTGGGGATACATTATGGGGGGGAGTGAAGGTGTGGCACCGCAGGTCAACCCACTGCTTCCCTCTTTCCTCCTCTGGGAGGGACCCCAGTGTCTCTTACAACAGGAAGAGACTGAAGGTCAAAGCACAGACCTACGGTCTTCCTGCCTGTGTGACAGCTGCCTGTCTATCTTACTTTATTATCTCTTTCTCAGACACGCTTACCAGCACCTTTGCTAAACCTCGTGCTAATCTATCAAACAGTTGGTGAGATATTTCACTCCGGAACAACATGCAGACCTTGTAGCAAGCATGGCTAGGAAGTCACAAAAAGAAATTTATTAGAATTTTATTTCTTATGGAAGGTTGAGTTGGATTGCATGCTATCACTCAGCTATTTTGTAATAAACACAAATCTATGGTCAGGTCAGCACCAAAATGCATCAATCCTTTGAAAAACTAACTAAGATAAGATAAGATAAAACTTTAATGATCCCACGACAGGGAAATTTGGGCATTACAGCAGCTCAGTACAGAGAGAAAAAATGAAAAGGATGAGTAAGAACAAATAACTAAACCAAAACTAAAATAGAATAGAATAAAATAAAATAAAATCGCAAAAAACTATACACATATACATAAACACTATATACATAAAATATATATATATCAATGTCAATACACACATTTACATATACACACACATCAAAACACTATATACATTTACATATACACACTATACACTATACACAGCATTATTACTCTCACAAATAAACGTGGTAGATAGCCATTCCAGCCCTATATTGGATTGTAATAATAAAAAAATAATTTTAAAAAACCTGTCTGTTTGTGTAAAAACTATTTAAATGCTTGCAACGATGTGCAAAATCTCACCACTAGATGTCACTAGATTACCCCTCCCAATAAAGTGCATAATTCCAGCTACGGTGGCCGCTATAGGACCAACAACTCTGACCACCGTTTATGTACTGAGTGTAGACTGTCAGTCCATTGTTTGCCTCAGCTAGCGTCGTCTTTTTACTCTGGAGGAGACTGTAAAATGGTGCGAAAGGAGTCCGATACCGGTCGATGAGTCAGTGCAGCTCACTTCTGTCCAATGGCAGCGATACTGACGTGATCTGTTGAGGATGTCCTGAACTCTCCTGTCGGTAATCGCTGCTGTTAGCCGCTGTTAGTCGGCGTTAGTGAAACCTTCTTTGAAGTGGAGCTAACATTGTTGGACTTAGTGAAGAAACCCTCATGCGCTGTGAGAGTATAATCAGTTTATCAGAGGGAAAGTAGGACACTCGAGCCTAACATTAGCTGGTGTAGCGTTAGCTTATAACCTGCTGTTGTTTAACAGGCTCGTTTTCAGCTGTCTGGAGACATGAGGGTCGCACGTCTATGGTCAAATATATAGTTTAAAAGAGCTATTTGTGATCTTAAAATTAACAGTAACTTTAAGGCATACATACATATGTGGCTGGTCTCTAGCTGTATAAAAAAGGTGGTTATGTGGAACAGTGATGTTTACCGTATTCAAGATAGCTGGGGCAACATGACGGCTTCCACAAACTGGTACCTGCCCCTATGTATTTTTAATGGGTTAATTGTAAGTTTGTGACAATGTGTCATAACCTCAAAAAAGGCTTACTGTACCTTTAAAGAACTGTATTAATGTAAATATGTTAAATGCTATATATAAAAATAGATAATATGCACGAAAATGGGTTTTAGTGTGCTCTAACAAAACAGACAAACTGCACCAGCAGTTTTACAGGCAGGCTGGAACTTATTGGACTGAAAGGCAGCAGGGGTTGGTGACACACAGTCAGACAAGCAGACAGATCTACACCCCTCCAGCCACCATCACTCCTCAGTCTATTATCTTGGCTCTATAATGCCCTCAGCTGTACAGCTTCATAGGCATTTCCTCAGTGTGAAAGACACACGTGCTCCCTTTGATAAGATAAACGCCAGAAAATAAAGACACGGTGAACTGAAACCTCTTTTTGCTTCTCCAGCCAAACAATTCAAATGTCTATTTTAGCAGATAAGGTCGCACAGACAGACCGCCACACCCCTGAAACCTCAGAGACACACACACTTGTCCCTTTGTGCCCCGATAAAGGAGTCCGGTGGATGCATGCAATCAGCATATTATTGATAGTCTTAATAAGAAAGGCTCTCTGAATCACTGAAGCCATTAGCCTGGATAAAAGAGGCTTAATTGTTTTGTGTGTGTGTGCACACAGGTGCGTGTGTGTGTGTGTGTTTTACGGCGTGCACATGTTCCTGGGCTAAGATCAGGCTAATTAAATCCATTTCCTTCATTTGCAACTTTTTTCCACTCTTAATTAAGAGGGTTAATTATGGGTCTGGACAGAGGTCGCGTGCATGTTTGTGTGCACATGCATTCTCTAGACCAGAGTCGGCTGTAATGGTGCAATCTGTATGAGAGGCATATAATAACACAATGAGTATTCATGGATTAAATTAAACAGCCTTTGATATTTATCTGCTTTCCAAAAAAAAGGAGCGAATATTTTAAGTCAGATGGTATCTAGTAAATGATAGAGTCGTCTGCCTTGAATTTCAAAAGCTGGGAGTAATAACACATCACAATCTCTTTGATAATGGTCCCCTGTGTCTGTCTTTGTTAAATTTAAAAAAAAGAAAATGCAACAACACATAAGTCCCAGCTCCATTTGAAAATAACAGCAGTTTTCTTGTCTCAAGGAGGAATCCACATGCTGTGGGTTCTTGTCAAAAACATCAACCAACAGGTCGGGGTGGTAATACCGACTTCTGTCATCACCACCAATGTGTGGTACGAGAGGACGTCTGCAGCATACCAATGGTGTGGAACAATATTCCCCAGCACGCTCCATCTACAGCAATAATATCGTTATGGCTGCCAGACATGAGAACATGAGAGGACTCCCTGCCTGCCACTGGACACACACCATTACGTCTGATGGCCCGTGTGTGTGTGTGTGTGTGTGTGTGTGTGTGTGTGTGTGTGTGTGTGTGTGTGTGTGTGTGTGTGTGTGTGTGTGCGCATGAGAGTAAAAGTGGCTGTGTGCTTTGAGCGTGTGTGCACTTGTGCCCTTAGGGTCACACATCCTGTTGGGGAAAACGGCTGATTCAGGACTCTCAACCATTGTGCTTGTCAACTTGAGTCCATGGCGCCATAACCGTTAGACATCTGCGGGTGGGCAACCATCTCCAGGATGATGATGATGATGATGATGATGATAGTGATGATCTGCTGTGGCCATAACAAGTTTTACGCTCTGTTGACTCCTCCAAAAGCTGCAGTCTTGTTTTTTGTTTTTTTTTTTATGTTAAAAAAAAAAAACACACACACACACACACACACACACACACACACACACACACACACACACACACACACACACACTTGTCTTTGCAGCCTGCATGTGGATTTTAGGACATAATGGAAAAAAGCGCCCCATGCCAGCTAAATGAAACACGGTAGATGTGCACAATTTACCAGAATGAAATAAAGCAGCGAATCATTTCAGTTTATATTACAAGCATCGATGTAGCTGGGATTCTAATTTATTTGCCACCTGCTAACGTGAGGCTGGGCTACACCTGTTACCTGTTACTGAGACTAGCCTGGGTAAAAAGTGTAGTGAATGACGGTCTCACTTTTCACATTGCCTCCAAATGGTCAAAAATATTAATACTGTTAAACCAGCAAATATGTTTACTAGTGAGCCAGAATAGGGACAGACTGCAGCAACTTGTGTGTCCTCGTACTGCAAGAGTAAACCATCCTGACAGCAGCCGTGGCCGGTGACTTCTTGTTCCCACCTCTTTGTTCTCTTTCCCTTTTTCAGAAAGAAGCTTGTGGGTTTGCGGCCATCGCTGTGCCTCTTGAGTGTGCATGCTTGTCGCTGTCATGTGTCCTGCTGGTGCATCATTAGGTATGGCTTTTTATTAGCCTCTGGTGTGTTGGAGATGGGAGGGGTGGAGGGGTTGGGTCAGCATTGCTCAGGCAGTAAACTAGCTCAGCCGTCAGCCCTGCACACAGGAACAAACACCCCATTAAACCAAGGCCTTCACATATTACTGTAATAAAAGCCCCTGCTCTCGCCTTTATGGGCTTTTTAATTATGTCTATTCGTCTTCCTGGGCTTGTGAGCAACAGTTCATGATGAGCCCCATTTCGTGAATACTCCACCACTGGCAGAAAGCTGGAGGGGGTGAATTAAAGGGGGAAAAAATAAAACGAAAATGGCTCGAGTCTGAAAATATGACTACTGTTCCTGGAATGGCACTTCATGTTTTACCACGCAGTGTGTCGTCAGTGCTGCTACTTTTACATTTTTCTTCCCCCCTCCCTAGAGTTATCTTTGTTTTAGATGTGGATTATTATAAAGATGGAAAAATCTCATGCAGCTCAAGCGAATTGCATGGCAGCTTGATAGTAATGGTGTGTATTAAATTAGCTCCCAGAGATCAGGGCAATGGCTGGACAAGCTGCAGGTTCCCTAAAAATGAACCGAGCAAATCATCCATGCGTGAATTGGACAAAAAGGCCTGCACCCGGGTTCGTTTTATACCTGCTGTACTTCTCTTTGTGTTGGTACAGTTCTTGTTTATTCAAAAGATGATTGGATTTACAATAAAGATAATTCAGTGGCCATATTTAAAATCCTCTTGCCATATCCACGCACATTATGAAAAATCTGTGCCATATACAGTACAGGTATTCACATCTTGAACCAGGCTTAAAGGCAATGTAAAACCCTACCTGGTATTAAAAGTAACTGATTGATAGAGCAATATAAAGTGCTTGATTGTGTAAACAGTGTACACTCTATGGCCAAGTCATTTTCTGCAAGGCTGGACATTGCAGCTTAACCTCTTAACCATAGGAGTACCTAAGCTGGAAAACAGTGGAGAAGCATGCGAGCATCACTGTGGATGCCACTGAGCAAAGCTGAAAGCAGAAAGATTATTAGCTGAGGAAAACCTGGGGATAAACAGACCCCTGGTCCTTTATCTCTACTCAAAAAGGAGGGGGAAAAAAAAAAAGAATGAGGCATGGGTAGAAATGCTTTATTTTCTTAAATCAGGTGCAAACAGAGTACCCGACGGGCTTGCGAAGTCTGCTGCAAATCACAGCGCCCGTGAAAACTAACACCACAGCCAGCACTGCAGACACTCCACACAGCAGGGCTACTGATGAAAACAAGGATGAAGAGGGAGGATGAGGAGACAGAAGACAAATATTACTGGTTCTATTAGCGGCGGAGAGAAAACTCAAGGGAGACAAGTGCGAACAAAAGTCAAGTCAATGAATTTTTCAAGGTTGTCTTGTGTGGGGGAGAGACACCAGCGGCTGTCTCACCAGCTTGAGTCACATCTTGTGTCTGTAGCAGAGAAACTGGCTCTGGAGGAAGCTCAAACAGCTCAGTCAACTCCTCTTCCGGAACGTTCTCCTCCAGCAGGATGGGGCCCAGAGCAGCCGTCCCCTCCCATCGCAGAGCTGCATAAAAATAAGCAAGTCCGATATGGGTTGGAAGGGAAAACCTAACAATCTTCTTAGTGCGTTTAGCCAGCTGAGTAAACCATTCCCGACACGACTGATTGGTTGGACAATTAAAAGGGATTAACTCAAAAATCAATCCACCACATAAACGGGCGTGTGTGCCAAATGAGCGCAGGCAAGCTCATCTAAACATGGGTGGAATCTGTGCTTGTGTAGGTTTGTGGCTGATTGCATTATACTCCAAAAGCTGTTTGTGTTTATTCCTGAAACATGCATGTTTGCTACTTTTATGACCTTTCAGCCTCGTATCAGTTAGGCACAGCCCCTTAAAACAAAACAAACCAGCAGATACTGCATATGCAAACATTTTTCATAATAAAAAATGCTTAGAACAGCTAAATTCCCTGCCCCCCCCTGGCCAGCATCATATGTTCAGGAGCTGTCCCAGGTCGTCATGTAGTCACTTGTGCAAACTGTACCATCATTTGCCGCGAGGCTTCTTTTCCATCTCTGCTCGCCGCAGCTGGTCTCACAGCAGCTACACACCTTATTGTCTCCACCTGATGCCACCCATCTGTCCAGAGCCGAAAATTCATTTTGTTAGAGGCAGCGAGCAAAATTTTACATTAGCATTAGAACCATGGCAATGAATGTGAAGGCAAACACCTGTACGCTGCGGCCGCCTTTGTATAAACTAACCTCTTAGCTTCGGTCAGGAATGAGCAGGCTTTGTGCTGCCAGTCGACAGGAGCAGAGACTGGTGCTGCTTTCAGGTGACATGTGATGTAGAGCTATGAGCAAGTTAAATGACATGGAAATATATTAATGTTCAGAATGTGTTTGTCATTGCTGGGCAAAATATGGCAGACAGCATCAGTAGTCTTGATATGTATGGAGGGCCAAAACTGCCAGAATTTATAGAAAAAAAAAAAAAATAAATAAGTATGCCATTAAATGGACTAAATTTGATTTTAGCTCTTAAAATGTGACGTTTGCATTTGTGATTTCAAAAAGGTACCAGTTGAAGTGGTTTAGACATCCGGGTAGGAGGCCTCCTGGACAACTCCTAGGTAAGGATGCAACACTGGGATGAGACCCCAGGGTAGAGCCTGAAAACACTGGAGACACTACATCTATCAACTTGCTTGGGAATGCATGCGTGCCCCCTCCCAAAAAAAAAAATGAGGACCTGGCTCAGTGGCAGAAAATGGTTGGATGGATTAATGCCTCTAATCTGTTTTTTTTTTTTTTTTTTTTTTTTTTTAAAGTTGAAAAACTAACCTGTGGCATAGTTTAGAAATACTAAAATAAAAAGCTTAAAAAGGGAATAAGTTAGGGGAGGAGAGGAAAGACAAAAATGAATAGAGGGGAAAATAAAAAGCAAAACAATGATGAGTCATTTCTTTACAGGCTTTTATTTTTGGTAGTTTTTGTCCCCCATAGCCTGGTGCATCCACAAACAATGTTACTCTGTTTTGCATTAGCACATCAATAGCAGACTTTTTAGGCTCTTATGGATTCAAAGTGGCTCGCCGCATTTGGGAAGTAAGTTTCTAAATGGCAAACTGATCAAAGTTAATGTAATGTTAGGATCCAACTCTGACGTCAAAACACACACAAAAAAAAAGTTGATCCTGGCTCATGTTTATGGCAGAGATCCTAAGCCTATATAATGGTTACCAAGTTCAATATTACCACAAATGGCATTCATTTCCTCCATTTCCACAGAAAGCTTCTAAGGATATTGTAGCCGTGAAACAACACTTTTAAATGCACCTATTAGGTGCCAACTTGCTATATATTTAAAAAAAAAAAAAAAGTGGTTTAACTAACACCTCAGGTGCTGCAAATCACACCTCTCTATAGTAGCTTTATGTTACATGAGCAGTAGTTTCAAAACTGCATAAACACATCTTATACCAGCTCTACTTACTGAATTCCTGTCATCTCGGTGGAACCTGAAGGCCTTCAGCTGGAAATGAAGTTTATCCTCCTGGCTCCTCTGCATGAAGTAAGACTTGGCTCCCGTCAGCTTAGCATCGGTTAAACACCTCATGATCACAAGACACAGACATGGGATTCATATTCATGAACTTGCTCTTTATATGTACTGTACAACCAGTGGCTGTTTATATTTAGTGTCACTTTAAGCTACACTGTTACAGACAATCCACAGCTTCTCACCCGTGGTTGCTAATGAAGCTGTAGCTTGGTTGAGAGTGTGGATCTGGGCTCACAGTGGCCACGCAGCTGTCCACGTAGACCCTCAGAGGAATGTGGTTACCCCGGTGGACCGCCGCCTCGATGTGCATCACGTCATTCAGGAAATAAACACTGGAAGGCCTCTGCGACTGCCAGTCCTCTAATCAAATACAGAGGAAAAAAAAAAAAGGTACGAGTGCAATGCTGGAACCATCAATCTGATTAGATGAAACTAAAATGATGCCCGTGGGAGAGAGTGTGGAACTGCTTCAGCAGACAGTAGGATATAGGTACTGAAACGATAAGACAAAAGTACTTTAAAGACGACGATAAATGAATCATTAACCTGGGCAGGAAACACAAATGAAGGTCTGTGCCCTTAAAAACTAGTTTAAAACTTTTATAATTTCCTTTAGAACTGCATGCAGTCCAGGCAGGTTTACAGTAAGCAAATTAAGGTTCTGCTCATATGAAGATGAACGCCAGTCTGGTGCAGTGACTATCTGCAGTGCATCACTTAGAATTAATTAGAAAAAACATAATCAGCAGCGTATTGATCGCTCTATTGTGCGAGTGACCCTGTCCGGTCAGCTGCAGCTTTAGGAGGCGTGTAATTTCAGCTCATCAGCATGTGAAAGTTTCACTCCTGTTTATCAAGTCAGTGTTTAGCATCTTCAACAGTCGCAGCAGAGCCTGCGAGGCCTCGAGTGATTGCAATTACGCCGGTCGCTGGGGAAATTAGCCCGACCGGCTGATGCAAATCAAAGTACCCCCCCCAATATAAGCTCCAAGTTTGTAATTTTTGACCTGCCCCCACCTGTCATGAGATGCAGGGAGAAGTGCAGCTGCTGTTCTGCTCGCATGCTGGAGGCCAACGGCTTCCAGGTAGGCCTCACGGCGTTGCTGTTTACATAATGCCTCCTGTGAAGACAATTACAGGAAGAACGGGTGTGTCACTGGAGAGAGCCTCATCAAGGACAAAGAATATTCACTTCACTCACATGGAAAGATAGACGAGTTAAACATCTACAGGTAAACAGAGCCATAAAAGGGTCTCTGCAGGGCTCACCAAGGTAAATTTAGGACTTTGAAGGCCTTTTTTGGTATCAGCTTATGGTCTCAGTTGTGTGGTACAAGTTTTATTGAACACAACATGATGCTCACTTTGTAAATAAGGTTCATATTTAGAGAAAAATGACACTTGATAAAAGCAGCGGATGCCTTAGGGCATAGCTTCCTTGAGTGTCCACCTATCCCATCCAGCAACAAAGAGATAGCTAAAATGCTGACCTCAAACCAGTGGGTGACATCACAGTCCCTACATTCATCTTTTATATTCATTCTAGCCATTAGCCATCTGAGGAGTGTAAACCATGATGCGTTACCTTCTGTAGTGGCACTGAATTACCACCTCAGCGGGGTTGCTCTTTATAATGAAGGTGCTGCTAATTGGTGTCGGCGAGTACATCAGAGTAAATGTGTAGATGAGGGTTTCTTCGGTCATCTGGAGAAAGAATTAAACTGTTAGAGTGAACTGAAATACACAACGGCGGATAGGCCCGAGGAAACAGCCACACACCGTCACTGTGCTGCCGCAGCCCTCCAGCTCTGTTTGAAACTGCAGGATGAGCTCCTCGGCGTTTACCGCGGCGCAGCCTCCTAAGGTCAGATCACTTGGACGGATCAACTGACCGTTTCCTGAGAACAAAAGCAGAGGAGGCACAACTTAAATCGAGACCATTACCTGAGGCCGTTTTATCCTTCTCCAGTCAATAACACTCACGGGGAGTGGAGGTTCAGCCACAGGACACACACAGAGAAGTTTCTTAATGCACTGCTGTAAAGTCAGCATTTGAGCACCCAACAGACAAGGAGAACGCCTCTCCTCAGAGTGAAGAAATAAGAGGAAACAGAATATTGATCAGCGAGACCATTGTCTGTGCCATTTGCAGTAATCGGCACTGAGTGTCCCATCTTCGCTGTTCCATTCAATTTTCCAATTTGGGCCTCTAATCTGAACCTTTCCTTTTTAGACATCGGGGCAGAAGGTATGTTAAGTGGGCCTGAGCCGGTGCCACTGCAGATAAAACCCCTGCAAATTCGATCAATTCAAAGAAATAACGGGCAGCCATTACCTAGGAAGTTCTGCTTGACCTCGATGGTGACCTTTACTTCGCCGCAGCGCACCGCCACACTGTCAGCTGGCACAGGGAGCCGCTCCTCAAACTTTACTGGCACCTGGAATATCATTCAAATGGATTATGTGGCGCAGAGATTTGAATAGACACTGTAGCTGTCCCCCCCCAAAAAAAAGTTAACATAATTTCTCACACTACCTTTGATTTCTGCTTGGCCACTAGGTTTATATCTGGGTCTTGATCCTGCGATTGTGATACCTCTTGAGCTTGGACAGTTTCCGTCTTCTCCAGCTGGGAAGACTTTTGTTTCCTGAGCTGGAAGCTCCTGACCCGGTAGCTGACAGGAAAGCCGGCCAGATCCTTTTGTTCCATCTGGTTTGAGTGGTGTCCGGTTGTCGGCAGTGATCTTGGCAGCGCTAAGCTCGCTGTCACTTGTTCTTTTGGGGTTTGGCTTAAAGTCTCATTGGTGCTAAAGTTTGACGGGTTTTGTGTAGCAGAACAAAAGTTTCCACCTGAGAAGAAAAGCACAAAGCTGAACACAAACCCCAGCTCCATTACAGCTTTTCACAAAGAAAATCTGCCCTCTTGGTGTTTTCCTGGTGTTTCTTTACCAAAAAAATCAGGCAGAGGAAGTTGGCACTGGCTCCACCTACTCCTAACGACTTGATTGGATTCCAGCCTGGAGTATTTCATCCTTGTGCAGCCATCAGCAGTATTAATGGCTGCACCCTCCGTGACATGCTTTAACTTAACAACAAAAACAATTTCTTTAAAATAATTATGTGTATATTTGTAATGTGGAAAAAAAAACCCATAAAGAGCAAAAAGGGCAAATATTACCATCTGCCAAATGTCCACCAGTCATGCTGGTAATGAACAAAGACTTTCATAAGCAGAAACAAACCTGACCCCTCCTAACAGTAAGTGGCTTTCATGGCCCTCATGAGGCAAATCAATCAACACTCTCAGGGAGTTTGAGCCCCCCCCCTCCATGTTTTGGTGCTGCGTGGTCTTGAATGTCAAGGCGATGCGGTCAGCAGTTAGAGTTCAGCAGAGACGCTCATAAAACTTGAGATTTATGATCATCCACTGAGAGACTTCACAAATGTCACCGCCGCCACTACCAAATGCACGAGTGTGTGTTGGTCAGCGGCGCGCGTGATGTGTAACGGGAAGCAAGGGGGGGGTGTCTTGAGGCTGTGCCAGCAGGCATGTCAATCATGCAGACGCTCTGGTTTCTTTTCCACCTGTAGCGAGGCCTGTGATAAATATGCCCTAGCAATGCTTTTTGGTCTGTTTAAGCTCTTCATTTTCTGCATAATTCTGCAGTTTTGTTTTGTTTTTTTTTTTTGCTTGATGACGAAAGTGTTGAGAGTCAGGAATTATGGGGAAGGAGAGCAGAGGCCCCACAGCTATCAGGTTGCCTTCCCACTCAAACTTTATGCATTTACAAGAAACATTTTCCATTATATCTTTACATATACCTGGGTGTGTGTGGCTCAGGAGGTAGAGCAGGTCACCTCCTAATCAGATGGTTGGTGGTTTGATCCCTGGCTGCTCCAGCCTGCATGCCAAAGTGTCTTTGGGTAAGATGCTGAACCCCAAGTTGCTCTCCGATGTGTTCATCAGAGTATGCCTGTTAGATAGAAGTGCTGGTGTTAATGAGGTATGTTGTATAGAGAGCTTGAGTAAATAAGAACCAGTCCAGTTACCATTATATTTACGTGAAATGTTCTGGGTGGAGTGTGAGTGTGGGTGTGGGTTCCCTTCAACTGTCCCGGTGGATGGGAGTTTGGCTTAGGCTCCAGCCCCTTCTGGAAGGTTTTGTTTTATTCTTGTAAGAAGGGACAAAATTGGACAGCTTGTGTGACATCTTCACAAATACATATGAGATTGGATTAAGGAAAACTGGGAGCTGTCCCCTTGATGTTCTAGCATGGCTTATTCCAGATCCTGATATCAGTCTGGATGCTGGGAATTTTCTGCCTTAAGTGAGGGGATGGTTTGAATTCGACCCCAGTGCCAACATTTCATCCAAGGGTATCCTTTTTTTGTGGTCCAAATTCAATTTTGTATATTTCCTAAAACAAATCTGCTTTAACCAGATGTTGTTTTGTCAGATAAACCTTCCTACAGCTCTTTCGCTGTCACACGGGGGGTGGGGGGTGAGGGGGGGCTTTGCTTTGCCTTTCTACCCAGCAGCTGTGCAGCTTTCAGATCTTGTTTTGAGTTCCACAGTTCTCCATAACTGACATTTCTTAAAACAGTTTCAGACAGAAGCAAGCTGAAGACACCGTGATATCTTGCTTCGAATGTCATTTTCAGATCCTCGCCCGGTAGAGGAACCCGTGGGTCTGGATCGCCAAAGACGCTAATTTGACCTTTCTAGTCGCTTCAGGACTAAGAAGTCAATAAAGTCTAAGTGTTGCAGAAGAGCGAGCAAACCTTCGCACATTTCATGTTAGCGTGCGTTTCTTTCTTTTTAAGAGTATGACTGACACTTTGAAGAAAGATGGTTAACTTCTTTTCCCTTGCAATTTGGATATATGTGACTAAATAAACCCTAATTATGCAAAGCCATAGCTTTACCTCTAACAAAAACCATAATAAGATCTTGGAAAGAAAAAAAAAACCCTGTTTTAAAAGCTAAATGAGTTTAAATAGCCTCCCCTTGATACAGACACACTAATCCGTGCTGACCTACAGGAATACATTATAGTTCTTTTTCTCTCTCAGGATCTCCCTGCAGACTAACCAACAGAGAGGCTGCTATTGTCAGGAACTGGCTTTTATCTTTTGCTGATCACTGGCAAAACAAAGAGAGGTGTGTGTGTGTATGTGTGTGTTAGTTCGGGGTTGGGGGGGGGGGGCTAGAGTGAAATGAGTCCATCCCTGCCAGTCAGACCCCCTCTGCCGCCGATCTCTAACTTGGTTAGCTGCCTCTAATTTGGCCCCCAGAGGGCCCTAATGTGGTTCCCCGTGGGGGTTTGTGAAAGGGTCTGGCAGCTTCTACCACTCTACACACACACACACACACACACACACACACACACACACACACACACACACACACACACACACACACACACAATCGCCACTCCCACCAGCTTCTGTTTCCAATATTCCTGATGCATTTTGAAACAAGGACAGCAATGATGCAGGTAAACAGGGCGATCCTCTCCTAAGACAATAAACACACGCATTCTCCCACACACTTCTACCAGATGGAAAATCGTCAACCGCGATGGCACACCGACAAACACAGATGCTCGGCGACAGTAACACAAGCGCACATACACACACAGGGAAACACACGTGTCCCCTGTCACATTTTGCTGACAGCACAAAGTCATGGAAACAGCTCGATTTGGCCTGCGCTGCACTGCGCCATACGGATTACGGTTATGGAGGCTCATTAAAAACATGTAGTGGGAGATGGATTAGTTATAGCCTGCTGTTGTGGTGGGCGAGCAGCGCTCAAGATCAGCGGATTTCTGCGCGTTTTGTCAGCGCTCATGTGGCGGTGAATAGGTTTGCGTGGGATAGGGAGATATTTCTGAGGGATATTTCGCCTTCCAACACGTACTGCCATGTGCTTTTAAGCGCTGGCATCATTTATGGGGCCATTGCTTCAAACTATCTTGGTAGATTGTCAGATTTTTTTTTTTTTTTTTTTTTTAGAAGGAAGCAAATATGTGGATCTCTCAAGAGGGTGAAGTTGAAAATGAGGGGGGATGAGGGGGGGAAAGACAACAAGCAAGAAAGTAAGTGTGAGAGTAAGAAGAGAAAGTGAGAAAGGCCTGGAAGAAGAAAGACGGGGGAAGGGAGGAGAAAGTCAAAACAAAAGAGGGAGAGAAGAAAAATGTGGCTGGGGTCGGTGAACCTTGGGGTGAGGGATAACAGACAAGCAGCTCTGCGGGTCCCGGTGGGAGCAGCGTGAAATAACAGCACGCTGGGCTCTGATTCACGGCCCATCAGTGGCCATACCCAACACGTCTCCGTACAAGCATGCGCAGTCTTTTTTTTTCATACACTCTCAGGGCTACAAACACACACACACAGGGATCAGGCACTAACATAGACACACAAGTAAGCCTAGATACAGGCACATCCACACACACACACACACACATGCATGCAGGGAGCTAATGGACTGTTATTAAAAACATGCATCACACCGTGTCACCTACTGACCACACACAAAGCCCCGCACACATCTGCACATTGCTGCCACGCACACACGCCAGTGGGATAACAATCTCTCAGCACAGCAATAACAGCTGATGTATCATTTAGTGACACAGACGCGCGCTCCACGCTCTGACATCGGACACCGCTGCCCGTACTCCACACACGGCTAACCTCGCATTTTAAACACAACACCCGTGACATTTCTCGTGAAGACAGCGTCGTCTCCCTCAACAGCCCGCGAACGGCCTTTGTCACGCTATAAAGGTCTCCAGCGCTGCTTGATTGACAGGTGTCATCACCCCCCCCCTTCCCACGCAGAGAGAACAATGCGGCAGAGGGAGAACCGTGAGCTGACCTTAAGCCTCCGCTCAGTTCTACATCACGAGTGCTCGAGTTCCTCTCGGAAACTTTCCTGATTTAGGATCTGATTTGCGTGATTTTGTGCAGCCTCTGATTTCATTTATCTGAGGAGCTTCGATCTGATGGTTTAGTTTATGGAATAGTTTACTTGGGAAGGATATTGTGCTGTACTAACCCCAATCCTCCCAACAGAAACTAGAGGAATATGAAAAACAAATATGAAAACCCTTTGTTTATTTTATCAAGCTATAGTGGTTTCAAAGGAGACACCCCCCACCCTGTTTTGTAGCATGGGTGTAGTTTTCTAGTATAAAAACAGTCTCTTTATGGCATATTAAAAATTCTCTCCTTTTACAAAGTGTTTTCTTTTTTTTTTTAAATAATTCTTCTGTTGGTTTTCACTGTTTCCTAACTGTAAATTTTGATGAGAGACTCTTTAAAACAATGGACACAGACACTGTGATGCCACCCATTGGTTTGTGAAGTTAAAGCCATGACTTCAGCATTTCAACTAGGGGTGGAACATAATGTTTGCATAACCTTATGTGTATAATAATATGTAGGTAGTCCAACTCCTCCAGGATGGCACATCAATATGTGCCATTGCCAGAAGGTTTGCTGTGTCTCCCAGCACAGACTCAAGAGCATGTAGGAGACTCCAGGAGACAGACAGTTGCTCTAGGAGAGCTGGACAGGGCCATAGGAGGTCCTTAACCCATCAGTAGGACCGGTATCTGCTCCTTTGTGGAGGGAGGAACAGGATGAGCACTGCCAGAGCTACAGAATGACCTCCAGCAGCCACTGGTGTGGATGTCTCTGACCAAACAATCAGAAACAGACTTCATGAGGGTGGCCTGAGGGCCCGACATCCTCTAGTGGGCCCTGTGCTCACCGCCCGGCAACGTGAAGCCCAGTTGGCATTTGCCATAAAATACCACAATTGGCAGCTCCACCACTGGCGCACTGTACTATTCACAAATAAGAGCAGGTTCACCCTGAGTATATGTGACATGGAAGGGTTTGGAGAAGCTGTGGAGAACATTATGCTGCCTGTAACATCGTTCAGCATGACTGGTTTGGTGGTGGGTCAGTGATGGTCTTCAGAGGCATATCCATGGAGGGACACACAGACCTCTACAGGCTAGGCAACGGCACCCTGACTGCCATTAGGTATCAGGATGAAATCCTTGGACCCATTATCAAACCCTCTGCTGGTGCAGTGGGTCCTGGGTTCCTCATGGTGCACGACAATGCCCGGCCTCATGTAGAAAGAGTATGCAGACAATTGATACCACTGACTGGCCCCCACGCTCACCTGACCTAACTCCTCTGGGACATCATGTTTCAGTCCATCTGATGCCACCAGGTTGTGGCACCTCAGACTGTCCAGGAGCTCACTGATGCCCTGGTCCAGATCTGGGTGGAGATCCCCCAGGACACCATCCATCGTCTCATTAGGAGCCCCGACGATGTCAGGCCTGCACACGAGCACATTGGGGCCATACAAACTACTGAGTATCATTTTGAGTTGATGCAATGACATTTCAGCAAAATGTTCCAGCCTGCTGCATCATTTTATTCACTTTGATTTTCATCATGTTTTTGAATTCAGCCTCTGTATGTTGATCATTTTCATTTCCATCAAACGATGTGGCATCCTTTCATTCCCAACACATTACCAAGTCCATATCAGTGTAGATATCAGCATGATTTTTTTTTTTCCCCATTGAGATCTGATGTGTTTTCAAAGTGTTCTTTTATTTATTTATTTTTTGAGCAGTGTAGATTAAAATATCCATTTCTGCATCATTACCAAACAACAATTGTTTTCGATAAATCGCTACTTCGGATTGAGCTTCAAAAACATTTGCTGCAGCCTGCCATCCACAGCACTGTAATACTTCTCTAGATAGGTTAAATGTTTCCATGCCGTGCTGCATTAAAACACCCATCACAGCAGAACATATACATGAGTTATGCTTGCACGTGACCCGCAGGTTCCTCACTTTTAAATACAGGAAATGACAGGAAACAAATGATCCAAACATATTAACATAACACACGAGGATGCTTTTAACCAAAGTGCCATGAGAACGTGGGTGGCCCCACTGGGACTCAAACACTGAAAGTGTTAACAGCGTAAGGGCCGCGCGGCATTCATGACCTCACTGACATTGTTGTACTCCAGTGTTTACACTCGTGGAATAGTTCAAATGATTACTGTGGGTCCTGGTGTAGAAAAGGACATAAATGGTGCGTTCAAGAGAAGAGAAGTAGAATAAAAACCCGTCTTCCTTACATGGGCATATAATTTGGGCGTGAAGTTGCGCACACACTCACACAAAAGTCCTGCACCCCAGCCCCCCACCCCACCCCACCCCCGTCTCTTGAATCCCTCTCTCAGCTATGCTGCAATTCAAGCCTTTTGTTTAATAAACAATTTGTCAGTGATGTATCGAACTGCAGCTCTAATTTGATTGTCTGTGAAATGTGTATGGAGGTGGCTGCCTGCGCCCTCTCTCTCTCTGTCTCTCTGTCTGCAGAACCAGCCCTGATATTCACCCCCCCCCCCCGCAGGTGTGTGCTTGTCGTGCATTTCAGCGTGTGTTTCTTTGCGCGCAGGGATGAGGATGGAAGAGCAATCCTTAAGGGTTTGCAATTACATCTAAACGGCATAATCAGACATGATGGATGGCAGTTGCCTTTCCACAATGTCTAGACCCCAGCTCTAGCAGTGCAACAAGGTTATAAGAGAGTAGGAAATGATGAAAGATTTAATAGTTTTGTTCTGCTTTGCTCAAACTCTGCTGCCATTTTTTTTTTTTTTGCCCCCTTCTGGTGACCTCACAGACATTTGAACAATTTAAGCACAGACAGATCAGCTTTTTATTTATTTCTCTGGAATAAAATGGGCTCAATAACTTCATTTGGATATTTTACAGCATATTTGGGCATGTAGGAAGGCCATTTTCCTTGTGGTTTAAACTATTTTTTTCCTCTAAAGGGGGAATTCTGTAAGAATTTACTTTATGTTGCAAACATATAAAATATTACCCACACTAATTTGGCTGTCAAATGCTTGAAAAAGACAATTCCAGGTGACCAGAACCCACTGCACAGCTTACTCTATAATTGCTGTATTTGTATTTCCCAATAGGTGGCACTGTGGGACCAAAAGTTCATTTCAAAGCAACCTGCTTCGAGAGGAACCAGCCATAATCACAACCCAGTAAGTACTGGGTGTTAGCTAAAATGGTGTTAAGGTTCTTAAAGTTCAGTGCTTCCTAGATCCTTACTGACAGATTTCTGTGGTTCATTCCTGCCATCAGGATTGCAAATAAATGCCAAAAGGATCAATTTAGGATCTGAGGTAAAAGATGTTAAATGGACAGAATAATTGGGAGACTTCACTGTGGCAATTTCTTGCAAGGTTCTTGCAATTATCTTGGACAATTGCATCCTTTGACTCACCAGGTGCTTTAATTGAAATGAGAGCAGTTACTATATAAGACAGTGATTATGTGTGTGTATGTGGTGTGGGCATTAATCTGTGAGCGTGTAGGTGCTAAAAGCTCGTGGCTGCTCGCAGACTCGCAGACAGAACCTGTCAGTGCTGTCAACAAGCTGACTGGTAAATAAAAAAGAGAGAGGTAGCTTTGTCAGCTGTAATTATCCAGATGAGCCACGTGTGTGTGTGTGTGTGTGTGTGTGTGTGTGTGTGTGTGTGTGTGTGTGTGTGTGTGTGTCAGGAAGCGAAAAGCAGTCGGTAAAGACAAAAGATTGTCATTTACAGAAAACATCTTCCTCACAGAGGCGGCAGTGAATGAGGCTGGCCAGGAGAGCTGCTGTCACTCGCACCGGTACCAAAGAAGAAGGCAGGGAGGAGAGAGATCTGAGGAAGGCAACAGCCGCGCTCGTGCGCTTCCTGTAAAACGAATCTTTGATTGTGCTCGTTCATTCTGTGACATCACCGAGGCGGAGGCGCCCAGCTTTCCCACGAGAGCCTCATTACCCACAATCCCAGAGGTTCACGACGATGCTGTCATCACCTCAATCGCCACCATCTCCCCCCCCCCTCTCTCTCTCTGCCTCTCTCCGTCTCCCTCTCTCCATCCTCCTCCTTCTCCACCCTGCATGTCTTTCTGCTTCGCTGATCAGGCTGTCGCTCGGGACCATCACACAGATGTTAGTACCAAAGAAAAAGAGAGAAAACAAACAACTCAAAAATAGACATGATCCCTGTCAGAAACACACAATTCATGTCCCGGGGTGAGGCTGTTTTTGTAGCTGAAGAGAAGAGAAGGTGGAGGCGTGTCTTGCCAGAGTCCAGCTCTTAATGTCCTCTGATCAACAGGCCTCTGGTGCAGCTGAGCCCACCTCATACGACTTGAAATGAGCTCTTACCCAGCCTCTGAACCTGCTGCATTATGAGTGCTTCCTACCTGCATGCTGGCCATGTTGATCACAGTCCTTTGATCAGATCTCCAGCTCTCCAGACACGACTCGATTTACCCACCATAGAGATGAGAAGGACCCGTGTGCAGATGGGAGAGATGCCGCCTCGTCTGTTTGTTGGTACATTTGTGCTTCTGCGCCGGCTGAAGGCGCAGCAAGGAGGAAGCTGTCCTCGGGCATTTGTGGCCACGTGCGCTCAGTTACACTGGTTTTTAACCAGAGCTGATCTGATATTACTGCTGCGTTTATCTTAACGGTTCCTTTAGCATCAAAAAGTAGCGGCTCCTCCTTTGCTATTAAAACACCCACCCCAATGTGATCATTGAAAACACGGCAGAAACAAACGACTTTGTGGAATAGCCGCCGGCAAAGAAATCATTCTCGACCTCATGCCGGCTGCTCACAGTTCTGACAGTGAAAAACAGAGCGGTGAAGGGAAGTACTTTCACCCCCCTTCAACTCTCCCCGTGACATTCGGAGAGATATTTACCTTGTAAAGATCTTGACATTTCACTGCGTGCTCTAATAACACTCTGAAATATGAATAAGAGTGCAGAGAGTGGATGGGAGCCCTGCAGAGCTTTTGTTAACAGGTATTGATTGATACTGAGGGGGAAGGAAGGAAGGAGCCGAGCCACGGGAGGACCACGGGGAGCCACTTTTTTTTTACTGATCATCTGTTAACCTTGTCAAAAGATCTCACCCGCTGCCTCACGCTGGCCGGGGGCATCCTTGGTGGTCATCACAGCCGCTGTGATTTTCTTATCAAAGCAAAAATCCAGCCTAAAGCGTAATTCTCATCTTAGGCCGCTGATGTTAGACAGCTCAGTCGATATGCGGATGCAGCAGCAGTGTTGGTGTTGCTGTGAGACGGGAACTAGGTGACTAAAATCACGTGTCATCCACCCTGAAAGTGTTTTAACTGAACAACAAAATGAATTCATTATTGCAGGAAGAAAAATGTTTCATATGCTTGTGGAAGATATTGACTTAAACCTCCTGTGTGGTATATGTGTGCATTTACTTATCCATACTTCATAATGTGGCCTAGAAAAGAACAAATACAGTTATAATAACTTGAAAATACATTTTGTCATATCGTAAAGTGAGAATTGAGGCCTGCTTGCAAATATGACAAAAAAGAAAAAAAAAAAAAAGCATAAAATCTCTGTCTGTCTGTCTGTGTGTTTGTTTGTTTGTCTGCAAACTCCTACTCGATCATCAGGAGCTGAGCAACCAAAGTTGGCACCCAGGTACATCTTAGGCCCTTGAAGGTTCTTATCTATATTGGATATTAAGATGTCATCATTTTAGATGGCAATCACCAAGCATACAAATCTGCTTTAAGTCATCAGATTGCAGGCAGCCTTGAACAATTTTGTCTGTAAAATTTTGCTTGCGTACTCAGCTTCCTTAAACTTAACATTACAAACTGAAAGGCAGAAAATACCGCAGGAGATTCTGTCTGAACTTTTACTTTTTAAAATGTTTAGTAGCAAGCAAAGTTTGAAAAAAGTTGCCTTATCATGCTAATGTTGCTAACAGTCAAATCGCATCAAGTTTGTAGGTTTAAAAAATAATTTTCTCAAATGTGGAGGAGCTCTCTACAGATATTCTAACAGCTTTTTGGGCTAGCTAAAAGCTAACATGCTAAGACGGTAACACTGATAATGGTAAAATGATCTTTAGCAAGTATAGCTAATGTTAGTCATAGACTGCAGGCCTGTATAAAAGATGTATCTTCCTGGGGTCGCAAAAAGAAATCTGTTTGTACAGAAGTCCATCAGCTCGCTTGACCTATGACCTCTGTCTCGATAAGTGTATTCCTTTACTGACTAGTTTATTATTGAATTAAATATGATGTTTACTTTGTAAATTATGTAACTCATGGGGGAAAAAAAGATGATAAAGTGCATTAGTTATATCTTTTGGTTACTTCTTGTTTTATTCTGAAGGTTATCTCTCATGCGTCTGGTTCTGTTTTTTACTTCCTGCTTTTGTTGCTGTCTGTCCTTTATGATCATCTGCCCTGCTTTCATTGCCTTTACTGTTACCACTTTTTTTTTTTTGCATTTGTGGCCACAGCAGCTTTTATTGGCAGTGGAGAGAGACAGGAAATGGGGGAAAGATATAGAGGAAGACACGCGGGCAAATTGGCGACGAGCCGGGACTCGAACCCGCGCCGCCCGCACCATAGCGTGACATATGTATGTGGTCGCCAGCTTCACCACTAAGCCACCTCTGTTACCACTTATTTTGTGTCTCATCACCGGCCTCTTTAGATTTTGTGCCATGCAGAAGGAGGAAACTTGGACAAGTTTGCATGAAAAGTAAACTTATGTGAGTTACCAGAAGTTGCCCTTTGTGCCTGTGCCAAAATCCATCCAGCAGCTTATGCGATATTTTAGTCTGTAAACCAACAGACTGCCGTTGTCACAACTAGAGCCATGCGGCCATGTTATCTGGTTCTGTGGAACTATTATTTTTGACAGCTTGTCTAAAGGCTTGTTAACAAAGACGTGAGTGATTGTGCAAACTTGCAAAACAGGCTGGAAGATAACCGTTCACACTGACAAGCCCGCAAGCACAAACCTGAACATGCAAACTTTTTAAAAAGAGACTTTTCAGGTAAAAATTGGAATCGTTCTGTATGTAGAGGTAAAACAGAAACTCTATTTTTGATAACCCTCTGGTATAAAAAAAACTCGTATTGTGCTGCTGCTCGACTGTAAGAGCTGATCTTTATGATTGTTGTGATCAAGAAGAACCTCCGGGAATTCAAAATGAGCGCATACATTACTCCATTTTATTCAAAACCTCCAGGAGTTCACAATGAGTGCATGCATTAATATATTTTATTTTAATGACATGTAATTTGTTGCAAACAGTAGCTCCGGATGATTTCTCCTTCCATGATACTAAAAACCAGTTTAAGGTAATTAGAAGAGATTGTTTTTAATGGAAGATAAATGGCTTACTGCAGGCTGCAGCTGAATCAATACTTTACTACAGTTTGAAACTGTGCTGCATCATTTGCTGAAATTACCACCACTGATTGGTTGCTATCAGTCATTTTAATTTAATTCTGAACGACTGTAAGGATGGAAATCTGACGGGGACATTTCTTTGTTTGACAGCTTATTGCTTTTCTACCGAAGGATGTTGGTGCAGCGCTACAGAAAAACAAAGTAAATGTCCCCCCTGAAGCAATACTGAATAAACCCCGGTAATGAGTGAGCTTCAGCTTTGGTTTATTCACTGTAATGTAATGGCTGTGGGGTTTATAGTCCTGTTTTCTGTGAAATAATGCCAAGTTTGATTTGCTGTACCACATATAAAGGTGTCAAAAACTGCCTTAATTAACAGATGAGCCTGCTCAACTGAACAATTTCTGCACAGCTCATTATCAGTCAAAAGTTCTAGAATCCCGGCTCAAATCTGTGAGAGTGGGATGATCGGGTATAAGGTCAAACACTCAAGTCAAACGCTGTGCTAATGAGCTTGAATCATGCCATTGACCACCCACGCGCTGTTGACTCTCAAGCACTTATTGATTTTTTTTGGCTCAGACAAGCTGTTCCTCCTCTGCCCACTCAACGACCTTCCATACACATCTTTCTCTTGATCTTTCTCTTATCTTTTAATGTTTTCACTGACCTTTTCTTTCTCCGTTTCAGCTCGAAACTTTTTCAAACATGACGGGTTTTTGATTTCTTGAATTCGGCTCTCGCCGAGGACGTGACTCCCCGGAGTTAGAGAGGATATCAGATAACAAAAAAAGCTGCTGATTCAGTCCTTGGCACCGACGCTGCGTTCAATCTGGGATCACCTGGAGGGCGGCCGGTCTTACCGCAGTGCTGCAGAAGTAATCAGGCATAGCACTGACTGTTCCACACTCTGAACTCTGACCTCTAGTGAAATGTGGGGAATTATGTGTCCCTTAGAGTTGTTCAGTGGACAACACTTGCAGTTCTAAAAAGCCTGCAAAGGGCAGGAGAGCTCACTCGTTGTTATATAGCACTGGGTTAAAACTGGTCTCTTTAAGTTGATTGTGTGTCTCTAAGGTAGCAGCATGATAAATAGTAAATGGATTGGTACTTATATAGCACCTTTCTACTCAGCTGAGCACTCAAAGCACTTTTTACTACAAGTCTCATTCACCCAGAGGTGGCAAAAGTACACACATTTGTCCCTTAAGTAGAGATAGTTACAGATACATGTGTTAAAAATATTTTGGTAAAACTTGATGTACTGATTCAACTTCTTTACTCAAGTAAAAGTGAAAAAGTACAGGCTCTGAAATGGACTCGAAGTATTAAAGTAAAAATAGTATTTCTGTGCAAAGCTAACTGAACCTGGTGTTATAATTAAAAAAATAATAGAGATGGAAACACAAACTTTTTTTTTACTTTGCCTCCACACCTAAACAGAAAAATGAGCGTGGTCAGGGGTTAAAGTGGCAGTCAGCAGATACGGGAACCCTAAGATTGGTTGTAGTGCCTCAGCATGGGGAAAAGAATCACTACTCACAACAATTTCTATTGAGAGCTCCAGTAGATTTTCTTTGTGTAGCCAGTGATCCAAGGAGCTTTGTTGTCCGGGGGCTTTTGCTCCCTGGTAGGGTCTCCCATGGCAAATTGGTCCTGGGTGAAGGGCCAGACAAAGAGTAATTCCAACGACCCTTATGGAAAAGACATCAAGGGAACAGTTTACCCTTCTCAGAATAGGGTTACCAATGCCCCACCCTGGAGCCAGGCCTGGGGAGGGGGACTTCAACACTCGCGTGGGCAATAACAGTGAGACCTGGAGGGGTATGATTGGGAGGAACGGCCTGCCTGATCTGAACCTGAGCAGTGTTTTCTTTGGACTTTTGTGCAAGCCACAGTTGGTCTATAACAAACACCATATTCAAACATAAGGATGTCCATAAGTGCATGTGGCACCAGGACACCCTAGGTTGCAGGTCAATGATTGATTTTGTAATTGTATCATCAGATCTGCAGCCTTAGGTTCTCGACACTCGGGCAAAGAGAGGAGTTGAGCTGTCAACTGATCACCACCTGGTGGTGAGTTGGATCAGGTGGCGGGGGAGAATGCTGGACAGACCTGGCGCACCTAAATGTATAATGAAGGTGCGCTAGGAACGCCTGGCAGAGACCCCAGTCTGCAAAATCTTCAACACTGCCAGTATTTGGACAACATTCCAAGGGAGGCTGAGGACATCGAGTTTGAATGCACCATGTCTGAGACCCAGGACATGCTGAAGAGATTATGTCTCTCAGCTGGCCTGGTAACGCCTCTGTGCCCACCCAGATAAGCTGGAGGAAGTTGGCTGGAGAGAGAGGTCTGGGCTTCTCTGCTTAGGCGGCTGTGCCTGCAATCCGGCCCCAGATAAGCTGAAGAAGATGGATGGATGGATGGATGGATGGATGGATGGATGGATGAAGGCTGTGGTCAGCTGACCTGTGCTGCTACTGCTGCTCTTTGTGGAAGTTGGTACAAAAGTTAAATGGCTTAGCATCATCAGCTTAACCCTATAAAGACAAACGTTTCATCGAGGACACAGCGTACTTCAAAAATGTCCCGCTATTCGTGGACAATTACCATAATAACATTATATTGGCTGTGAAGCGCAATTTCTCAGCTTTCAGAAACCATTTGGATTTTTCCAATAGGACTAACGGTCACATAATTATGGTAATTCAAAGTGTGTTTGATCAGACGTCTCAGCGGTGATACGCTCGGTGTTAACCAGCTGCTCACAGCAGGTAAGGGCAGGTCACAGGTGCTTCAGCAGCAATTGCCTGGTGTTATAAGGTGAAATTCAAACTCATCTCTGCTACATTTAACATAACCTAACTTTGACCACGAACACCACAGCTGCTGTGCAGCAGTCCAATACAATAATATTTTCTATTAACTTCATAATAGGTTATAGTTTTGAGTTTTCTGCACTCTTATCCAGCGGATATTCACGGTTGGTTTCTTTGTTTACAACTGCGGGCTATTCTTTGCATTATTCTTGCCATCTAGTTTATTTCTTAGTTATAGTTTTATTATATTCCCTGTTTTCAGTTTGTTCCGCCTCCTGTGTGTTTCCCGTGTCTTGTTAAGGCTCCGTCTATTTTAGGTGTTCTCATGTTTCGGTTACTTCCTGTTTTATTTTGGCAGCCTTTGTCTCCTGTCTGTTCAGGTTACTTCCCACATATCTCGTTATCAGATTGAGTTCAGCTGTGTAGTTCCTCGGGCGTCTCCGCTCTGCCCTCATCTCCTCTTGTGTAACTGAACCCTCAGTCTGCTTGTGTTCTTCATAGTGTCCGTTTACTCTGTTTGTCTGCCTGTATGTTTTCCCCCTCGTGTATCTCCAGTTTGAATTGTTGGATTTTGTTTTGAAGAATTAAAGCAGCTCTAAAGACGAAGGGGAGTCCAACTCAGTACTAGTAAGGTGTACCAAATAAAGAGGCCGGGGAGTGTACATCATAATAGTATCTGTCACCAGAGCTTGTGTGTGTGTGTGTTGTTAGGATGAGTGTAGCTATGACAGCCTAATTTACAGCCCACTGGTGTGTTTAATGGAGCTGATGAAGCAATGACCGCTCATCCAATCCTTTCTCTCCTTATACCCGCTCCGCCTGGGTCCGATATTACCCACAATCTCTCAACACGCACACACATACACAACATCTACGTGATGCAATAAGGTGGTCACACACATACCCCCAAAGTCTACCTACGCGCACGCACGTACAAATCCTGCTTTATAGGGGATAATCCAATGACAGCCAATTTGCTGGAGGGATATACTTTTTTTTTTATTTCATTCTTATTTATCCATCGCTTCTGCTTTTACAAGGCAATTTGTTAGGTGGCCAGCTGGAGGAGGGAAGTATTAACCTAGACTTCCATTACTATGCCCCCTCCCTCCCGTTCTCTCCCCCAGCCCCTGCATCCCCTTGCCCACTCATCCTTTTAACATTAAGCCGCCCCCCCAAAAAAAAAAAAAGGGGGTCTAGTGTAATCATGAAAGTGTCACATTTCAGCTGACAGAAGAAGAAACGGTGGCTTCGGGGTCAACTCTAAAATTCTCCACTCTTCACTCTCCTTTTTTTTCTTTTTTCAACCGCTTCCACCCACCTGTGCTCTGTCCATCTCTTCATTTCCTCCCCTGTTACTCACTTCTGTTTTTCTTATTTTTTTCTATCTGTAGCGATCGTCTTTGCTCTCTCTCTCTACCCCTTCTCTCATTTTTTGATTTTTGTCCCCACTTTTTCTATGTCTTGTCTTCTCTTCCATTCCTCTCCAGTCTTGTTATGCCTCCGTCTCTCCTCTCTCCCTTTCTCCTCTCTCTGACAGTGGTTCAATAAGCAGTGCCTCCAGAGTGGTCTTGCTCAGTCAGCGGCCAATTACCCAGTCACACTGCCTGTCCTCTGGGACGGACAGGATTAGCAGGATCTGTCGTCCAACCAGACACACATGCTCTCTCTCTCTCACACACACACACTCAGCCTTGGACACCTGTCACTTAGACATGGACAGACAACCAGTGGGTTCTTTTTTGTCTGTGAAGAAAAAAAAACTCAGGCTCTACCATCTTTTTCTCCAACGGGCAATTTGACAGGCCAGTGAAGAGAATCACGGGGATGCTGTGGAGAGGAGGAAATGTATGCTGTATCAAATGCATAAAAGCACAAGTACAAGCTCCACTGGTGCAAGTAGTCAGTGTGTGGTTTGGTAACCAGTAGAGCTGCAGCGAGGGATGAGACCTCACCTGGAGCAGATTTTTTGCTTAAGGGCAGCTAGCTCAGGGCAACTTGGATTTGCAACCTGATGACCGCAGCGGTGCAGCCAGTGAAAGCAGCAGCAGGAACCTAATGTCACTCACCACTTCTCCCTAAGGCTCAACTTCTTCTTTGTTGTAAGCATTTCACTTCTGCAGCACACTGCTTTCAGTGCAGAGGTGTCAGCTACATATTCCTGTAATATTTTTGATAAGTTGCTACAATATGACACACAATCCAGTCTTGCATTATTCAAATACCCTTTTGAAATGACTTTACTTAGCCCAGCTCTACTGATCAATCATATAGGGTTTAAAAATACACAAAAGTCATCCTCCAGTGTACCGGCGCACCCTGCAAAGTGTTTACTTGGATTTGAGTATCTTTTTTTTTTTCTTCTAATAAACATAATTGGCCAGCAGTGCAGCTCATGCCAACAAGGCATAAAAAAGCTTTTTTAAAAAATAAAATTTCCAATCAGTAGGCGGCATTTGCCTGTGCCTTCCAAAATAATTACAGAATCACTGAATGAAGACCAATGGAATCACAAACATGCCACCATTGCATTTATAGTTATTATAATCAAATGGTTAATGTCTAGAATGGAAAGTAGTGCTGTAAACACTGTGGACCATTGATACAAGGCAGGATGGATCCATGTGTATGTTTAGGCCAAATTCTGACCCTACCATTCGAATGTTGCAGCAGAAATGAAGACTCATCAGACCAGGCAACAGTTTCCCAATCTTCTGTTGTTCAGTTTTGGTGAGTCCGTGCAAACTGTAGCCTCAGTTTCCTGTTCTTGGCTGACAGGAGTGGCACCGGCTGTGGTCTTCTGCTGCTGTCGCGCATCCGCTTCGAGGTTCGACGTGTACGTTCAGAGATGCTCTTCTGCATACGCTGGCTGTAATGAGTTGTTATTTGAGTTACTGTTGCCTTCCTATCAGCTCAAAGCTGTCTGACTATTCTCCTCTGACATCAACAAGGCATTTTCTCCCAGAGAACTGCCGCTCACTGGATATTTTCTCTTTTCCGGACCGTTTTCTGTAAACCGTAGAGATGATTGTGCAGGAAAATCCCAGTAGATTAGCAGTTTCTGAAATACTCAGAGCCGCCCGTCTGGCACCAACAACCATGCCACGTTCAAAGTCTCTTAAATCGTCTTTCTTCCCTTTTCTGATACTCAGTTTGAACTTCACCATGCCTTCATGCCTACATGTACTGTCATGTGATTGGATGATTAAATATTTGTGCTAACAAGCAGTTAAGCAGCTGTACCTAACAAAGTAGTTGTGAGAATATAAGTGTATATTGTCCTTTGGGTGATCTGACTCTTTAGGCATGCTTTAGTATCAAGGGTGGCCATACTTATATGTGGTTAAAAATGATAACTATCAGCTCCTCTTGTTCTGTAGAAAGTGCTGTATCTCTGTTTTACTGCAAGATTGCTTCTTTGAGTAATAGTCTACGCTTGTGTGAGTGACACAATACCTGAACAGTTTAGCACCAGCCCATTCTTCATCGCAGATACGATCACTGTCCTGCCTCCACTGTGTGAAGCAGTGCTTTAGCCTGGCCTCGCACATTATTCATCCGCTTAAACTTTCCCCAAAAATAACTTCTGTGATTACTGTAATGTTTTGTTTCCAGCAGAGAAGAACTGCCAGCCTGGCTGTGGCTTAACTTCTTCAGCCCACCCAGTTTCACCAGTGGGTGCCTTGTTCAAACACACGGTACACGGCCAAGCTTTGTTTAAACTTGCTGACCTTCATTTTGAATTCTAGTCAAGATTCTTAAGTTTCCAAAGATACCAAACATATCAGGCTGAATTAGTTTGAAATGTGGGTTCACTGATCCCCAAGGCAAGTTGTGTTTTCTCTTTTGGCAGGCATGTGTATGTTGATCTCCAGGGTTTTGATGTTTCACTAACCGTCTTGTGATATTCAGCACATGCAGAATCTGTTTGTTTTTAACTTCGGAGGGAGTATTTTTAATCCAAAATCAAAAACCTGTTAAGTATGTCCAGGTCCTGGCACGCCTTGTTCGCTGCTGGAAACACAGCTCAGCGTGGTGACTTCTTGGATCCCAGAGGTCATGGTCAGAGTCAAATTTGTCCATTTTTGGGCTTGGCAACCTCAGACCTGCGGGAGCACTGCTTTAGTTCCACTGGTTCTTTGACTGTCAGCACTTTCTGCTGTTACTGGGGGGGATAAATGATGACAGCAGCATGATTTGGCTTACAGCAAGCAGAGAAACCAGGGTATGGAAGGAAATGAGCAGTGCCTAAAATAAAATGTCTGTGTTTTAGCCAAGCTGCAGTGTCTAGGGCTGAAAAATTAAGCTACAGTGGAAGTGCCAAAAACTGCAGTTCCTCAAATGGCCACTTGAGGCTGCTTCAAAAGAGAGTGAGTCCCTATAGACTCCCATGTTAAAATGCACAACTTTGGGACAGAAATAAAAATTTAAATTGTAATAATGACAACTTTGAATGAGTAGACCCCTTGACTGTGTTTGAAGTGTTGGTTCCTTCTTTCTGTCTCTCAATGAGCCTGTTAGCTTAGCAGCTATCCCTGGCTTTGCTGGTGTTTTTCAGCCACAGAACCCTCCAGTCCTGGAAGTGGCTGGTTCTGGATCTGCCGGGAGGAGTTTGGAGGACTTCCTGGTGTTTGCCAGCGATCCCTGGTGGTTTAAGGTCTGCACAGCGAGGAATAACTGATGCTAATGGACTACCAGCAAAGCCAGGGATAGGCACTAAGCTAATGGGCATACAAAGAACGCAAAGAGCACCACCATATTTAAAAGAAGGAGGGGAAACAGGGCTCTGGAATCCCATTGGCTAACAAGAAGGTATGAAGTGGTTGTGGGCTGAGCAGTTATTTTTTTCTAAAAAGTCAACATTACTAATGGCAGTTCCATCTCTCATATACAGTCTGTAGTTTTTGCCATATAAGCGCTTACACATCCAGTAATTAGGACATTAGGACAAAGTGTGATTTTTATGTCTTCAGTAATGTGTACCTGCTGGACTAATATGATTTTTATCACCCTCAGCTCTTTATTGTCTATTTAGTTTGGATTAGCAAATGCTACTGTGCTAAATTAAAGTTGCAAACATTCAGTTTTTTTCTAATTGTTCTTAATTGTAACAACTTCTTTTCCTCAATCAAGAAAACAAAAATATCAAAATAAAAAAGCTCCTTCCCTTATCTGTCTGGCCTACCCGCCAATAAAGAAGCGACCAACATGTCTGATACACTTTCCAGCAAACCTTCGAGGATTCCCCACCCACCCCCACCCGATCTCAGTCTGACACGGTGGGAAATGAGGCTGGACTCCTTCCTCTGTTTTAAAATCCCTCAGCGGGTCTTTTTGAGCTTGCCCGTGTCCAAGGCCGGCTTATCCAGCCACTTCAAAGGCACCGGAGAGCGGAGCATTACATCAGGGCTGTGGTGACCACTGACGCATTCGCTCACACGAGTGGAAACAGAGAAGAATGTCCTGTAATCTCAGTCCTGCAGAGAGATGCTTTTAAGTTAGGCCTGCTGTTTTCCTTCCCTGGTTAGAGGTAAAAAAAAAAAAAAACAACAACTTTTCAGCAGGTAAGTGGTACCCTGCCGTTTGTCGCCCCAAGGATCCTATCAAGAGGCCTTAAAAATCCCTGAAGTTCTCTTAAGCCTGGCGGTGTTTTATGCTTTTTATCACTGCAAGGTTGCATAGAATTAACTTTCAACTCGAGCTTGTTTTCTTTAAAGATCAAGAGCCTGATGTATTTTCCTGTAAAAGCATTACCATATTCAAAGTGTAAGAGTGCATGTATCCGTGCCACTTTAGTTTGAATTTCATTTCCAGTGTACCTTTTAAATCAAATGGATGTAAAGTGAAATTGCATCCATCTTCGGTCTGCACAATGGCTGAAAGATGTTGTACAGGCATAAAGATGGGATCAATATTAGCTATTTCTGCTATTAAGGGTTTTAAACTATACTTTTAGCGAAGTCCTTACTTTTAAATTACTCTTTCAGTCGGCGAAAAAGGCACAACAGACATATCTGACAACCTCTCATCTATAATGAGTTTATTGCTCACAGAGGGAGGAAAAAAAAGCAGTGCTCCTTACAGCAGCGAATGGAAACCAAACGGCTTCGAAATTACTATCATTCCCTACCTCTCTTCCAGAAAAGCTCTTTTTGATATTGACTGAATCAAAAGAGGCGTCTCTGAGTAATTAAGTAAATTATGGCTCAGCAGAATAGTAGACTTGGTTGAGAAACTACGCTCTATGGATTCCTCTCTAATTACAAAGGAGAGCCGGGCAGAAATAGCTCTTCCTTTCATCCTCAACCTTGGTGAAGTCTACATGAAGCAGCTGTAAGCCTGGACTTAACCCAGCGATCGACCTGCAAGACTAGAGGAAGGGCCAAAAGTTTATTTCCTGACTGCTTTACTCCATCCATATTTATAGTCCTCCTTGGGAAAGTGTAGTTGGGATTTAGAGCGATTGAAAAACGCAGATACAAGACGGAATATGATTGAATTAATGGGGATACATGGGCTCGAGATTAGAGAAGACTGATAGTCACGAGGTAAGATGCAGCCTTGACTTTAAGCAAGGCAGTGCTGCACTCGGGACTTCGGGAATACCTGAAGCCAGCTTTATGCTTCGTCCAAACTGCTTGTTAAATAGTCGGATAGCTTTGGAAACCCCATGTATCCGCTACTATCAGATCTGGAATCAAGAATTTTTTGTGTGTGAATAACTTCCTCTTTTTTATTTCTTTACTTTTTTAAAAAAAATTATTTGGATTTCTCCCAATTTATTAATTTCTTTTTCTATTGCAGTTTTATTTTCTAATAGGTCTAATAGGTAGTTACAGGTTTAAATGTGAGAGAGTTACTGGAATCATTACATTAATAACGACATCTTATAGAAACAACGTTCAGTATATTTGCTGTCCTTCTATTGGCTCAGAAGTGTGTCCTTTATTTGGTACTTATGCAGCACCTTTTTACTGAATTTGACCACTCAAAGTGCTTTTCTGCTACAATTCCCATTCACCCAGTCACACACACACACACACACACACACACACACACACACACACACACACACACACACACACACACACACACACACACACACACACACACACACACACATTCATACAGTGCCTTTATCTATACTGTACCTAAGCACTTTTATTTTGGGTGTATATTGTGTATGGTGCATGAATGTTTCTTGGGTTAAATAACACCTTGCCTAAAATCCTGTATGTAAATCACCTCGCCCCCAAAAGCATGGCGCCAATCAAATAGTGCTGTCTCCATAGCAACGGTTCTCTCAAATCAAATGGTGGAGCAGCTAGCTATGTAGCTGCTGCTGGGTGGTGTCTGTCAAACCACACAGTCATTACCTGTACCCCCATCCCTTTGTATCACAGGCAATCACAGTCTATTCACAGTCTGCAGAAAGCAGGGTGCCTTTTCTCTCCCAGAAAGTGATCGAGGCTCATTTTTTGAAAGAAGCCCAGCGTGGCGCTTTCCCTGTGACAAGTTCAGACCACTTTCTCCTCTTTCCACCTCCCCCTTGTCATTGATCACGGCTCCTTTCACCAAGCCGAGCGCCTCCTCCCCGCAGAATCAGGTCCAGGCTGGTCAAGTGAATAACAACCTCCGTCTCGCAATCATGCGCTGCAGAGAGTCTGCTCTGTAATGACAGGAGAGACACCCTCATCACCAAAATCTTCACTCACGGAGGAAGATTCAAATTGGGGGCATTTAGGTTAAAAGAGCTTCATCACTCCCTACCGTGCTAGCTGAAGGGATACAAAAGTAATTTCTGCACTCCCCGATCCTCCATCCTCTTCTAAAGTACGAGCCAGCGCTAAGTTCCAATAACCTGTGCAACAGGGTGATTGAACTCGAGTTTTCGGCCAAGACATTTTTCTCACTGTGCCATTTTTGCCTTGTTGAACTGCTCCTCTCTCTCTCTGGCTCCTTCTGTACACCCTTTTTTTTTTCTTCAGTTGCCAGCCTGATTCTGTCGGCATAATAGGAACATCTTGTTGACACTTAAACCCAGGGTTTTCTCCGACCCAATTCTGCATGCAAATCAAAGTTGGATCAATCTGGGATTGTCTGATGAACTAATTATGCAGTAATTGTTCTGGTCTAGACCAATGATCCATTGTATGAGAGGGACTCTTTGTGTCTTTCCCGTGCTGATTGAGAATGATAATTAGGTTTTTTGATTGGCAGGGGGGCAATTTTTGATCTCTCTTTTTTTTTTTCTTTTGCCCCACCACACACACACACACACACACACGCTCTCACTCGCCTCCCTTCCCACACTCTCTTCCCTTCTATCCCACCCTCTATTCATCCTCTATTGAATACCAGAGACAAATCCATCTTGCCAGCCAAACTGTAAGATAGAGAACCTTTAAACAGGTTGCTGAGGGTTAAGTGGTGAGGCTGGACTGTCATGCATTTGCAATTAGCACATTTGCATAACTTAATTGGGAGTGTTTCCTGGATGCGTTGTCATTAGGTCTCCCATCGCATGCAGGAGCGCTGCGATGATGGCCACTTTACAAGCCCAGTATGCCCGCAAGAAACAACCACACATGCACAAACACATGACAGCAGCTCCATGTTTTCTTTGTCTCTCTCTGTCTCATTCCTCTGCTGACCTAACCTCATTGTGTTCTTCTCTTTATGAGCCCGGTCATAATCTCCCTCATGCAGAATTCCCACAAATTGACCAGGATCATATAACGGCAACAAAACCCAGTCACGTCCCTTTGAAGTCAAGTCAGCCAAAACAAACATCTGACCTGCTGGAAAGGTAATGAAACCCTGTAATGTGGCGGTGTTATTACAGTAAAGCCTTTCTCAACTTTCTGCCTTTTTGACCTCTGACCTCAGGGGCCACAACCAATTAGACGACCCCTCCAGCTTGTAATAAGATCCAGCTTGTTTGCATGCAGTGACTGAAGCTTGATGGGAGACAAAGGAAGCGTTTGTGCAAATCGCAGAAACAGATCATTTTCTTCGCCTCTTGTGACACGAAGCCATGCAGAAGGTTTCTCTTCTAATTACAAATCTGCCACCATGTGATCATCTTCTTAGCAATTAATAAAAGACTCTCAGTAGGTAAATCCAATTGTTGCATTTTCATCTATGCCCAATATATAGTAAAATGGTTTTTAATTTCATTTTGCATATTTTGCCAATAATTTGATGGTTTTGGACACTCCCAAAAGATATGTGTATGGTGTCCCATCAGGCCGCAGACCCTCCAACACTGATTTGAGGTGTTCCCAAATTTTGATGTGATAAAATCTCATCTTAACTTTCCACTCAAATTCTGTGTCCCTCTCTACAGGACAATTCCCACTATTTACAATATTCCAGTATAATAGATAATAGTTTGATGTTTAAAGTGTTATCTATTAGTTCTTCTTGTAGTATCTTATATATGTGTGGTATGATCTTCTTTGATGTTGGTAATTCCCCAATAGAAATAACACAATTACAATTATTCGATAGTCAATGGAACTCTTACACATCACATTTTGTGCTTTTATGGGAATTGTGAGGTTCACACACTCATATCTGTGTTAACGGTAAAAGTCTTCAACCCGCTGCACCCATGGTGTCACGGCTTTGCTGTTCTATGGAAGTAAATGGCAAAAAAAACCAAAACAAACCAATGCGTAGCAACTGAACAAACACAAGACACCTCAGTATGAGCGGACGTGCATATTTTAGCTAATGTCTTTAAGATTTGATAATACAATGAACGTCTTTAGACTACAGCAGACAAGCAGGCGTCTGTGGGTCCATCCCAATAAATAAATAAAAAAAAAAAAAAAAAAAAAAAAGGTCCTCTAAACCAGCTTCAGTCAAGGTCTGTGCTGCCTTTCTACATGTAGCATTTTGGGGCTTGAATACAGTGCAAGAAATAGTGCTCCAATGGTAGAAATTAGTTACAGTAATACATGTACATAAATTAGCTTTGTATAGATCATTTATGCATATAGATTTATGGAAATGTGCTTATCCAAAGGCCATCCAACTTAACTAGACCACATACGGCACACAATCCAGCTGCATTTTTTTTTCTCCCTCCTTTTGCGGACGCATGCTTTACATTATGTACAGTTACATGTAATGGCAGTCGTGAAGAACAAGCAAAAATGGTACTCTTTGGGCAGAAGCTTTGGTCCAGACCAGTGGACAGTAGGCCAAGCAGAGATATACGTTTGCCACTTATTCTCAGTGGTGGATGCATGAAAAACTCCACAGAACAAAAGAGAAACTGATAGCTACATTTGATAAACTGGTTTGAGGCGAGCTTAGAAATAACTTATATGTACGGGTGCCTGCAGTAAACACAACAGCGCTCCTGGTGAAATTACCTGGTCCATCAAGCGCAGAAGAAAAATTTTGGTACACGAGCCACCAGGTGTCCCTCGACCTGAAAAGGATGACATCACTGGAACATTTCCAAACCGCAGACAGAGAAAACAGGGCCCTTTCGGAGCCATTAACTATTTAAATATGTGGCCCCCCCATCATGCTGCCCCCCCTCCCCGTCTTCTGCTCTTTTTTTCATTTTCACTTAAAGCACTTAAGCCCCCCCCCAAAAAAAAATCCCATCCCCAACCTCCGACCTCACCTTTCCCGAGCATTGCTTTTGCTTTGTTTGCTTTTGTTGCAAATGTGGCCCCCATAATTGTCCAAATCAATGCTCAGCAGTCTCTCTTGCTGTGATTAGGCGGAAAATGAGGTTATGTGGCAGTTGCCATGGTTTCAAGGCAGCAAATTTCTAAAAAAGCTCTCCCGCGAATCCAGAGACTGGCACGGTATAATGAACTTATATTAAAGCTACTTTTGTCTCAGTGTAGATTTTAATTACCCAGCGACTGTCTCTGACAGAAGGAACGAGGAAGGAAATGAGAAGAAAACGGAGAGTGAACAAGGGGTGGGGGGGGGCGGGGGGGGGGGGGGGAGTGAAAACAGGGTTTATGTGCCAAAGCACTAATTTGATCCATTAAGGGATGTGTGTATGTGGGAGAGAGGGAGAGAGAGTGTGATGTGCTACCTGCCTGGTGAATATAAAGTCCCATTCTCACCCATCAATGAGCATGGTGCAAAGGGCGAGAGTCGTGTCTTGTTAAACTCCGGGCTTCAGCTGAGAAAATTCTAATTAGCCTAATTAGGTGTGTGCAACAGTCAGAGATGGAATGACTTCTCCTCTGCGGCTTCCTCGCAGAGAAAAGTGAGAAAATATGTTTCCTCGTCAGAAATTGTGTGAAAATATGCGCAGATGCGTTGGTGTAATCGACAAATTCACATCCTACCTCTGACTGTGATCACCCGCAGCCTTGCTTCTTCCTCATACACCTGCTCTGTGTGTGTGTGTGTGTGTGTGTGTGTGTGTGTGTGTGTGTGTGTGTGTTTGTGTGTGCATTGGTTTCTTGCCAATGGAGTTGCTCCAAAAGTAAATGATTAACAAAAAGCCTTACTCGACTGCTTGCATAACACATCTCAGTGAGTCAGACACTTTCCGGGAGTGCGTTTCTTCAGATGTTTGCATGATATTTTTATTATTATCACAGATGTTTCTGGTGTCGGCAGAGAGTGCAACTTAAACTGAAGCAGATTTTGGGATATGTTGCTAGGCCTAGGACTTCCTGGTTTAGTTGCATTAAAAAAAAAAAAAAAGAAAAAGAAAGAAAAAAAACAAGTATAAGCTTTAAAGGACATTTTCTTATTCTTCTGTCTTTCCAAACACATTCAAACCATTTCACTTGGGATATGATTGTGTCCAACTGTACTCCACAGTTTCTCATTTGTGTGGGCAGTACAGACCATAAAACTATGTGGAAAAGTTTTCTAAGAAATCCAGCGGCATGCTTTCAAGTGCTTCATGTATGAAGTCTGACAGGATGAGCTTAGATGTCAGTTATAGTGATGCAACTAATAAAAGACTTAAGCAGTGTTTGGGTTGTTGGAAGACTCGTCGCGGGACCATTTGTGCTTCTTTCTTTCTGGCATCGTCTCTTTTTAACATGCATCTGGATTTTTGTCTTTTGCTGTGTAAGTAAATGCGAGTGCGAGTATCTCAAAGTGGACTTCATGGTTCTTTATATCCTGTGTTAAACTCGGTGGATGCCACAAATACAATATGCCATATATTAATTGTGTTGCTTCAGGATTGAAGAATATGAAAGCCTCCCATTTCCTTTTGCATTTAAAATTCTGCAAACACCTCCTCATACAGTACCTTCACTGTACACTATCCACTGTACCTGACAGGAAGCCAGCTGCCAGCAGTGCTCCACAAAGATCCTCCCAAATTGTGAGTATATAAGCTCCAAAGTACAATATGCATCTCTCTGTGTCCATAGATCCCAGTGAATGGTTATAGCTGTTTTGCTTTGAATAACTGTGATTACTCTACACAAAAAATCTGGCAACACTTGTAATTCACAGGCGTTGCACCTTTAGCTATTGGGCTGGAGCCTTTCAGCAGTGGCACACAAAAGAAATGCAATTTTGCAGCGTGAATATTATACCTGCGGTCTGAAATGAAATCCTCATCCTGAATGAAAGTCACATTTTGTGATTGCAAACACTATCTCTCATGCCCTACTTGTGCAGCTACGACACACACACACACACACACACACACACACGCGCGCGCGCGCGCACACACAATCACAGAGAGCCAGAGCGGGTTTTTATGAGTAATCCTTGCCAACGATTCAGGGCCTGTAATTGTAAGCAGCGCAGCAGGAAGTGAAGCAAGTCTCAACTATTGACCAGCTCCAGTCTCACACTGAGCTAAAACACAGGGGTGGTGGCACTGCCGCTGAGAACATGTCAATTTTGCTCTTTAGAAAAGGGCCACTGCTTGAAGACTGAAAGCAAATCAACATGTGTATCGACCCGGACAACCCAACCCTGTAAATTGCACTCAGAGAAACGAACAAAACAACAAAAACCATCACTTGGCTTTTATTGATGACCGGCACTCCGGCTAAGCAAGCCTTACTTCCAGATGAGGAAAGGATTGAAAAAGACTAAAAAAAAAAAGAAAAAAAAGAGAGAGAAGATTTGATAGGACATTCAAAGGTGTACAATATACACCCGCAACAGAATTTCAGCTCAAAAATTAACCTTTTAAATTGCTTCTTGCTTTTGGCATCTTGCTCTAAACCAGTACAGGTGAGGGCGGGCTCAGAGCGTCCCGCTCTATTCATAGAGGAAGTGACATCACAGAGCCAAAGAACTGGCAGCAGTAATGCCGTGCAAACACTGCAGCGTGACACTGCTGTCAAACCCGTTTCACTCTCGGGTCACACGGCTGCTCCCATCTTCCACGTGTGGGAATAGATTGAATTTTTTGGAATTTCTCACCACGTGCTTGTTGTAATACAATGCTGCATATTTCTGACACTGACACCTTGTCATCCGGTTCTTTCACATGTTAGAGCGTGAGGGCCTATTGAGGCTTCCATCATGTGGATGCCATTTTCTTCTTCTTTTTTAAATTTAGAGGAAGTGCGCAGAGACATGGGAACCACCTTGCACAAAGAGAGAAGCTTTTCTGTGCAGTAAACGCAGTAAAGGACATGTTTGTTTGTTTATAGTGTGCTGTGGGGATTTTTTTTATTTTATTTTAATTGCTCTGTCACTTGCAGCCAACAATACAATCATCCACTGCTTTGGGGACATTTTAAGGAGGAAGAACTGCATCATGAACATGGGGAGGGTTTGACAAAAAAAGAGAAGTTCATGTTCAGTGTAAGCGTCATGCAGAGTTACAGGTGAGGCCGCGTGCTGGCTCCCCTTTAGGGAAAGTGCAACAAAACTTACAAATAATAACTGATTAATATTTTTATTGCACCAGCAATAAGCATGGTGTTATTTGAGGCAGGCCACAAAGTCAAGCTTAGCCACAATCCTGGGATAACATCTCAATGCCGGCCCATATCAGCTTTAGATCAGTTCATGCCCTGCTAACATCCAGCTGACACATATCGCGTATCATATAGCTCCATCTCCTCCTTTTCCTTTTAATCAGTGTCATCTCTGTGTGACCTTCACAGAGCAGAACCGCATCTCCAAATATAGAAATAACAACCTTCTTTTGATTATAATGGGCCAGACTGAAAGTGCACCGTACGGTTTAATGTCACCCTGCTCTCAGTTTTTAACAGGCCTGTATGGAAACGCGCACGCCCCGACTGAGGATGACTGCAGTTAGCAGTGGAACATGTGTTTTCAAGTTTCTCTGGCTTGGTGAGTCAGCAGCTGGGGGAACACAACCGGCATCATATACTCTCAGTACCTGTGAAAACACAGTGCTAAACCAGGCGTGAAATGATGTTCTGCCTCGAAAATCAGAGCCCAGGGATTACGGACATGTGCAGCTATTGAGGGATTTACTAATTGGAGATTCTCTTTTTCTTCCTCTTTTTTTTCTAATCTGTTTGCTTTCTATCCCTGGGCTCTCACTCTCAGCCCCCCCCCCCCCCCCCCCCCAATTCACCTTGTTTACCATGTGATGAAACAAGAAGCAAAAGAGTCTGTCATCCTTTCATTGTTCCGACCCGTACATTTCGGATGAATTACACCGGCGGTGGAAATAATTGCTTGTCCCAATTATGAATTCATCTGCTGTGGTGGCTTTCAGACTTGATGCGGAGAAAATTCCCCAGAGCAGAACCAAACAGTACGGGGGGAATAAGGCATAGGAGCGTGTCAGTGGCCATTAATATCCATAAAGGCAATTTCACAGCACACCTAATGACATAAAATGACAGACAATAATAGTTAGGGAATAAGTGTGTGAGTAGAGGTGAGGTGGTGTACTGTGTGTGTGTGAAGGGGGGCTGTGTAGGGAAGGATTATATTTCTGATATATTTCTCTGCAAACACACATGGATAGTTTACTTAATAGTTTTTCTGTCTATCCAACCTGCCACAAAATATGGCAGGTAGGAAATGTATGTTAATGGGGTGGGCAAAATATTAGGAACACTTCTTAATATAAGTCCAGTACAGAACCACCACCAATAAAGTCAATAACAAACATGATGCAAAATTATTATTTGAAAATGTCAACAAGAACTGAATAAGTATAAAAATGAGGTATGAATAAAGTATGCTTGTAAGTACTGGATTGCATTAGGTTGTGAGAAGCTGATGATTTTCTTCAAAATCCATCCATCCATCCATCCATAGCTCTGCAGCAATGCCACTGTCAGCCTGTCTGAGGTGTACTTTACCTCCAACCTCGTGACAGCTTGGATAGGCTGAAGACCCACCACTACCTGAACTGCATTAGCAGGAAAAAAAATACATGGATGCACGGACATATTCTGTGCACTGTTTGGAAGTCTAATTAAGCATATATTTTATAGGTTTCTTAGGTATCTAACAACTATTGCTATGACACATTATATTGCGTTCAGCTTAACTGTCAAATGTACAAATATATACCATTGTAGGGTTGGAATATAGCTGTGGACACTCATAGAGCCCCGGGCGTAGTTTATGCAAAGTTTCATCAAGATTGGTCCACTCGTCTAGGAGGAGATGGGAACATAGAAACATACATATGCTACGATAACTATAATATGATTTGGTACTTTTATAGAAATATAGTTGTTCGGCAGCTATTTTTGCGATAGAAATGTCCCATTGACTTCACACAGTCTGTATTGCCACAAGTGAGTCTCAGGTAATACAGAAAGATTGATGTACAGCCTACTTAATGTCAAAGTTGACTCCACCCGGTTGTTTTTCACTGCTTATACATATTCTTTATACAGCAGCTTGTGGAAAATGTATATTTAACTTATATATGAAACAGAAACGGTTCAGATATTGGCATGAGCATTAACCAAGCCAGCGCAGAGGTGGGACTGTAGTTCCCCGGAGCGCCAGAGTCGCTGTGATTTCTTCCGGGTTCCTGTGTCGGTTTGTTTTGTTTGGGTGTATCGGCGGACAGCGCACCATGACAGAAAGTCAAACCCGGCGACTGTAACGACAGCTTTTTCTTCAGTTTATCTCACACAATAAGATGTCTTCTGAAGTTTCATACGTCGCTGTATTTAGGTGACCTCGGATAAGAGACTTTACGGTGATTTCATCCAGACCTGAGACACCTGTTGCGCCACTTTCGACGTACAGGTGCCACTCTGTCCGCCTGTAACACGGGGAGAAGCTCCGGGTCGAGAGATTATTGATACCTGGGATTACTTTTACAATTATTTCGAACTTTTTTTTTTTTTTTTTTAACTTGTTGCCAGTATGAAAGTGACAGTAACTTTCGGGGACACCTCTGTGGTGGTTCCCTGCAAAGCTGGGTGGACGGTCCGGGATTTAAGCGAACAAGCCACGCGGAGGTACCGCAGGATTTTGGAGCAGGTAAACGCTGTTCTCCGTGAACACGGTGCTCACATAACACTCGGTTTCATTCCGCTTTTCTTCTTCACATTTTGTGACAGGCAGCGCTCACGGCTCGGCTCAGGTGTGGGTCACGTGACACTGCTAAATTACAGGTTATGACGTCTTCGGTATCAGCGCTAACCATAGCTGCGAGCTTAAATAACACTGGAGGGGACCTATTAATTGATTACAGACAGTTAATTTTGTTGCTAAAATTGAGCAGAATTTAGGTTATGTAACTTATTTATGCCAAGCAAGTACTAATGTTATTGCAAATTAAAAATTTTAAATCTATTTGGGGGATGTCCTGTTAGCATACTGTGGGATTTGTGCATGTTTAACTGTTTTGAAAATGCTTGCTATTCATAATACGGGTTTTATTGTACTACTGGTGTTGCATAGTGCAACTACACCTCGGTATCAGGTGAAGTGAATAACAATCTCGTCACAGTGCAGTCCTCTGCTGGGAAACTTGGGCTCCTGGCATTCTTGAGGATGCTACTTTGACACACAGCACCTACTTAAACATTGTTGCAGACCAACCTAGAGAAAAAGGACATACTGCTCCTCCAAAATAACTATATAAATAGATAAAAACATAATAAGAGTGCATCTGCCTGTTAAAGCAGTTTCGAGGAAGGTGAAATGGCTTTTTCTCATTCTGCTCTGCTCTGGGCTGAAGTTTCATGAAATTTGACTTTGCAGATTTTTTGTGATCTCATTGACAAACAAACATCACTGATTACACGCCTCCTTGGTGGAGGAATACATGAAACAGTTTCCCACATGACTGTGACCGTGGTTCCCCCGAGGCCTCAGTTCTGTTTGCTCGTTTGGTTCAATTTAAAGTATGTCCTAATGTCCTCCACCCAGCAGTTTGTGGAAACGTGGCATTGTCTTTTTGCATTTGAGCATGATCGGCTGTAGTGCAAAGGTCTGGACCACAGACCAGTTAAGCATCCTGCAGGGCCACTCAAGAATATTGCTGTCATAGGGTTCAGGGTGTCCACTGTGCCAAACATCTTCTGAAACTTTATCCAGGAACCATCCAGCTTGGACGGGTCAAAAATAATCTGGCCAATTTAATGTTGCTCTGGTAAAGTTTGTGTACTTACTCCATTGCTGGGTAGCTAATGGTTAAGAATCCACAGCATATTTTTTCTTGTGACTTGTGTTTCTCTTTCCAGTGTTCGCGTGCACACAGAGATACAAACCCCCAGCGTTCTGCTCCCTGTTGTAATCACCCGAACATTAATCATTCTGCCGAACTGACCTTTTTATTAATCAGCAGCTTAGGTGCGTGCTGTCCTTGTGTGATAGCGTGCCTTATGTGTGTTTCATCTCAGCGAGGATGTGAGTGGTGCTGGCTGCCGCTGTCTACCTGTACAATGGCTTCCTGTTTAAGCTCTGGTATCTCAGCGGGCAGGTGGAAGTTTATGTTTGATGTCCTCACTGCGGCCACAGTTGGGAAGGTGCATGGTGGACAGGGGGCTTTGTCCTGTGAGTGATTGGGGATTAGGATTGGTGACAGGCCCTGCTCTTATCGGTCCCCCGTCCCCCTTCAGCCTGCCCACGCACCCTCCCGCCCCCACAGGCGAGTCAAGAGGCTGCCATGTGGGGATTCGAGAAGCCGTGCAAGCAGGGATGGAAGGACAGATTGGGTGGCTTGGATGACTCGATGGATTGCTTCCTCTTAGTGAAGAGGCGCACACAAACATGAAAACAGCCACACACACACACACACACACAGGAGCTCATCTCACTCAGCGTCCCCTGAGCTGTCTGCTTCACTGACAGCCACAGCCATGCCCCCTCTGCCCAGCAGTCACTGCTGATTCTCACTGAGATGCGCTGCGGTGCACAAGCCGCAGTGGGTTAAAATGTGACTCCGTTATTAAAAGGCACCCGGGCCTTGATTGCTTTTCACAAGGCATGTTAATTAGGAGCTGTTGTGAGACGCTGACTTAGCAGTCTCCCCTTCTCTTAATAGAGGCAGCTCATCACGAGGACAGTCCAGGTCTGTAGCTGCCAGAGAGGGCCGAGCAGATCTGACCAGATGAGGCAGCTGCTCCTGCCAGCAGAATCCACTTAGCGCCCACATTAACCGCACATTTCTCCACGTGTCCCTGCTGTCAGCGGTGCGGCCGCTGACAGCAGGGACGGTGTCAAAAACCCAGGTTTAATCACTGTGTGTGTGTGTGCTTGTGTGTTTGTTTATGACCATGTGAAGGGTGAACTGGATTTTACACACGCTCACTGTGTATTGCGTTTAAGGCATGTAGGTCTTACCAATCGGCAGTTTCCAGTCACTTTCATATCTTACCGTCGAGAAAAGGGCTCTCGACAAAAGTCTCTCGACAAAATCTGTCTTTACGTAGAAGATTTCTACTCACTATAGAGTGTGATCTATAAAATTGGAGCGTGCAAACTGCCAGTGTACTGATAAAACATCTTTTTGAGCTGCAGCTGCTCTGAAGGTCCACTGTGAGCGGCATGCGCACCTGTGTCCACAGCCCCCTCAGGAACCACTGCCTCAAATAGGATCTGAATCTGTGTTTAAACCCTGCAGTTATTTATTAAAGTCGTGACTGTAAACTGGAATGATGCAGGGTTGAACAGTCTCAATAACAGCATTCTGCTTTTCTCGATTACTGTATTGGGATGGGCCTTTAGCCTGCGGGGGGGGGGGGGCTGCATGCAGACTCCACGTGTTGCAAACTCTCAGGGTAAGCAGCCAGGTACTGTAGCTGTCTCTCTCTGTCTGTCTGTGCAGCTTCAGTTCTGATTACAGCCCGTATACCTAGTCTTTGCTGACAGCTCTTTAAACAAGCTGAAAGCACTCTGTCCTCTTCACAGGTAGGAGGGAGAGGACCTGTCCAGTGTGGGTTGTAGGTGTGTCAGAGCTCAGCTGTGCAAGAATGTGTGTGGTTTTTTTTTTTTTTTTAATTTTAATGCAGCTCATATTTGTGACATTAGATTTAAGACTGGGTCACCCAGTTAGTGCAACTGATCCCTGAAGGGGAAAAAAAAAACATAAAAAAAAACCTCCCCACAGTGCAGATGACGCTGTATTTCTACCTTTAGCTCAAGGGCACTCAAGCAGGACAGGTGCAGGCTGGTGCTGGTACGTGTGACTTTAAAGTTGGATGTCCCAGATGTCGTGACATTAAAAAGCAGATGTGATTCTTCAGCAGTTTTCACTTACTGAGACATGAAAGTGCTAAATCCCCCCACCACCACCACCATCACCACCCCACCCACGCCAAGAATCAAACTGACACCCAGCCTGATATCAGGCGGGATAAAGGAAATAGAGTATTTATAAGCAATATATAAACAAACAAACCAAAAATTGTTAATGCGGCGGTAATTTAGATGAATTTTGATGCGAAGTCTCTCGTGTAAGTGCCTCAGTTTTAGAAAACATGCAGGATTGAAATGGTTGGAAACATTTTTGGGTAAACGGCTTGACCCCCCCCTCCTAAACAACAAGCTTTTACTTCTGTAAAATCTAATCTAATCTCACTGTTGATCAGAGGTATTAAAAATAATGAAATGAAATGTGAAATCATTTAAAAAAAAGTATTTTTCTCACTCTTCCTAAATAACCAAATTTAATGGATAATCCTCAAAAAGGCATGGATACAGTGTTTTCCAAATGATCAACAGAATTCCCAGTTCCTCTTCAAATGTAGCCAGTTGCTTCACTAAGAGGACACAAATATCACTAGTAAGGCACAAGGGTCAAAATATTTATATAGCTGTGTGTGTGTGTGTGTGTGTGTGTGTGTGTGTGTGTGTGTGTGTGTGTGTGTGTGTGTGTGTGTGTGTGTGTGTGTGTGTATGCGCATTTGGGATATCTAATGTCAGATGAAGGATTGTTGGCAGCACTAAAAACAGGCGATGATGCCTGGCTGAATGACATTTATAGCATATAACTGTATGCACAAATTTATTTCTGGTGTTTTCCTGATAACAGCTGAATGTAGGCGACTGTTCAGTTATCTCTATTCCCCGCCGTCCTCATCCTCCGAAGAGAGAGGTCTTCACAGGTTTCCTTTCTCTCTCCTCTCACTCGCATCGGTGGATCCGACTCGAAGACAGCTCCTCATCAACGTGTTCATTAAAACGCACCCCCCCCCCCCTTTTTTTTTTCTCGGTCACGGCTAAATCCACGCCGTGCTCCTGCAGCTTTGTAATTACACATTCTTCTGAGGATCAAAGTGTGAAATAGCCCCACCCGCCACCCCCCCACCGCCGCCGCCGCCGCCTCACTGAATTTAGCTTCACTAATCGGCCCAGTGCTTCACCGCTCTCGAGTGGTGTCGTATTTGCTCACCAGAGTGGAGGTGGAGAGCGGGGGAGATATCTCTTTAAATGATGGGGGACTTAATGGTGTAATTTGCGGGGAATTTACTCTTCTAACTGTCACGGTAATTCCCCTCTGCTGTTGACTGACTGACTCCCAATTACTTTTGTTTTTTATTTCTTGAGAAGAGTGAGTGGATTTAGCAGGGATTGACAATGAGGGACTTCAGAAGAACTCCTTTTTTTTATTGCCCTCTTTCCTCCCTAAAGATTACTTTCCCTCTGAAGTGTCATACACTCATCCCTTTTCACCACTGGGTTGAGTGGAAAGTGCTTCTCAGGGCCTCCCGTGTGTGCCAGGTGCGCTTCAGCTCCGCTCGCTGTGACGCTAATTAACACTCGGTCGTTCTCGCGCACTAACCCGGTGATTCGAATGAGTTGCTTTCCCCGAAAAATCACACTTGCGCCGCTTATTTCATCAAGGTGTGCGCTGATGTGCCGTCATCGCGAAAGGACCAATGGCCGCCCTTCCTTTCCTTTGCTGTTGGCGCGCACACACGCACTCTGCCCGCACATAAACAGTAGTAGAAGAATGCAGTCAGTTTTTCAGGTTCGACTGGTTTGTTTGGCATCAGTGGTTTGCTGACGTCTTTGGCGGAGCTTGTGCGGCAGTGTAGTAAATATTTTAAAATGAGCCGCACCAAATGATCAAAGATGTGCTTTGTATAATTTTAGGAATCATTAGTTAAAGACTTGTAGCCCAGGCTCACAGCTTGTTTTCCCGTGTGGACACCACTTGCTTGTTCTTATTATACTATTTTCCTGTTTGCTTGGAGCACACATTCCATTCATGTGTAGGTGTGCAGCAGACACATTCCTCTTCTTATTCCCAGAGCGTGGGCAGGGTAGCGATGGGCCTCTTCGTGCAACTTGTTTTCAGATTACATTTTTATTTCTAGTGCACGTCTACTCAGTTCCTTTGTAGCACAGTGACACCAGACGCCCGCATTAAGGCCCCGTTCGCACAACACCGTTTCAAAATGAAAACGACGTCGTTTTGATGCGTTTCGCTCTTCCGTTTCGGAAACGGGGTCCAGAGTGGAGCATTTCAGAAACGCACCGGCTTGCGTTGCCACAGTTTTCCGTGCATGCACAAGTTGATAAACAGTACTCGCGGATTCACGAGTGCTTCTTGTGCTTTTCTTGTGTTTTTACCGTTTAGTAATTCAGCGTTGTGTACAGCAGCGATCCAACCTCATCGTCAGTCCATACAAAACCTCTCACATTAGCCATTGTGTAAATAATGAACAATTTGCTGCGCTTCCTAGCGTGTCCCTCCACGCATGCGCGTCTTGCGTAAACAAGCTGTGGAAAGAAAAAAAAACAACGGCAACTTGTGGCCTGGCATGGGAACTACATCGTTTCACGCGTCACCGTGTAAATGCAGTTCGTTTCTGAAACGCCACTGAAGGCTGAAACGCATCAAACGGTGTCGTGTAAACGGGGCCTGAGGCTCGTCTACAACCTCTGCTCCACAGCGGACCCTGATGTGCAGCAAGTGGTGCGTCATTCTTTGGGAATACGCAACTGAATAAAAACAGTTCAGGCACTATTTAAGATCCAGTTCACTGTGCGCCAAGCCAATAACTCCTGACAGACCTTAGTAGAGGGTATGCAGCTTTTTATTTAAATATTAGCTGCAAAAAAGCGTGACAGACCTTCAGAGCTGTGTACGGGCACGGGGCTTTAAACAGGAAATCGGCTGCGAGTTGGGCTCCTGTCTTTGTTTCTGTACTTAAACTCGAATTTGTTCCGTCAACATAACTTGAATAACAACAAATGATAAAGATTTTAATTTTGAAAAACTATGTGCTGCTTGCTGTTTTCTCCACTTGTATTGACACTTCTAAAGAAAGAGCGGCTCTGGCTTTATTCGTGTGATTACGCTCACACTCTCCCAACCATTTGTTGAAGAGAATGGACTGGGCCCATTGTGAGAGGAAGACGCCCTCTTTTTTTTTTCTTTTCTTCCTCTCTCTCAGTGCCTCGTAATTCAGATTCGGGTGCAGCCGAGCAAGAGCGAGCTCACTGACGACAGGGCTCAGTGATGGAGCTGAAGCTGCTCACTGGGTCTCAGCCAAACTCATTCCATCCTCCAAAGCTTCTCGCCTATAGTCGGTACTTTAGCTTGTAATGCAGTCTTGTGTTGCTCAGGACTGATTGCTTATTGGTATGGGCAGTTCCTAATAAGCCATTTCCTACTGCACACATTGTTAGAAACGATAAGGCTCGTCAAAGATTTATTTTCTTAGCCTACAAATTGCTTCTAATAGAAATTGTGGAAAACAATCCCCAGATACACATTCAGCTGAGCTAAATTTAAACTGTCAACAAGGATGGAACTGCTTCCTCTGGTACTTTAGTTTTTTAATTTGTGCATTTTACCATCATCCTACAGGAAACAAACAAAAAAAAAAACTTGGTCCAAAGCAAAGCAGCACCACAGCAGACTGTGTGTGCGTGCACGCAGGGTCACGAAAAGGGGAAGATGCCATTGTTCGTGTACTTCTCTGTTGATTGAATTGTGTAAACAGCACACAGATTTCAGATTTGTGGCATAGTCAGAAGTCCCTGTTGTCTCTGTTGATGAACTCTGTGTAGTTTCCTCTCTGTGAGGGCGTGTTCACTCTGACTTGTTCATTGGGATCGTGAAACTGGCCTGGAATGTGCCTACCGCTCCCCATGGGGCAGCAAAACTGGAAGCAGCCCTTACCCTCGCCACGCTCTCGCATTCTTCTGCACAAACTCCACTCTGATAACCTGGTGACACGTCTGTACGATACCGTACCCACCCAGCAAACAGGAAAATCTGCTGCGGTGTCTGGCTTCATGGTTATTATGTTGCTGTTAGTGTCAGTGTTATGTCACATTGTTGCTATAAACATAGCATTCATAGCGAGTTGAAATGACCAAAATGTGTTGTTTTATTTTAGCATATTTTATATTGAAGCTGTAACTAATGATTTCAAAGCCTGAATGTAGTGCTTATGTCAGACATTACATAATAATGAATGTTAGAAGATGGATTGAAGGCAGTGCAAATAAAACCAAGGATTACATACTAGCATCTCGACATTCTGTGTAACTGTATGTGTTAAAAAAAAAAAAAATAGTACAGCAAGTATTCAGTCAATGAGAAGACTCTGGGCTGGGTAAGTTAGGTTTTGATTGGCTGGTTGGTTGTATTTAAAAAAAAAAATACTCCACTGAAGTGATTATTTCTAGCTTTTATTAATTTTTTTTGTACACTGCTTTGTCACTACATCTCACTAGTTTATAAATGAACTTGACTTACTTTACTCAGTCACTCACTTTGCGTGTTTGCTCATCAGTTTTTAAATTTGGTTGTTACAGTTTTGTAACCAGTTACTTACAGGTATAATGTTCTTTCTTACCTCTGAAACAGAAACCATTTTCACATGCTGCCTAAAAATAAAGCTCTATAGATCAGTGACAGCATCAGAAGCGCCTGCCTAAAGCTTTGTAGGACACCCCAATGCTGCCAAAACAGCCCTCAACTGTTGAGACATTGCCTCTGCACTATGGACAGGTTCACTGTTAGCAGAGGGGCATATTTTGCAAAGGAAGAGCAAAGTGTAATACTAGAAAAATCCAAAGAAATGAAGTTAAAAGTCACTCTGCTGCAGCCAAAGCAGAGTAATGAGTACTGTGTTAACTGCATCATAATCATGAGCTCAAAAAAACAGAAAATGGTTTGAATGTCGGTGTAATCTAAATGCTTTATTAAGTAGACAAATCTTTCTAAAACCATGATGTAATGCTACCAACTGTGTGCGTTAATAGTCTATCACACTGCTATTATTAAGGAATGGGAAGATCTGATTATAATTACAATTTTCTGTGCCATTAAATTAACGTGTTGCTGTTGCTCAGGCGGTAGGGCCGGTTGTCTAATAATTGGAAGGTTGGTAGTTCAATCTCCAACTCTTCTAGTCAGCATGTGAAATTATCCTTGGGCAAGATACTAAACCCCGAGTTTCCCCCAGTGTGTGTGTGTGTGTTAGGTTAAAAGTGCTTAGTAATAAACAGGAAAAATAAGTGCAAAGATTAAAGTTGTGCATATATTTTTATTGATGATTGGCTAAACTCTTTTCTTCAGTCTCTTAAAAACTACAGACCCTCCTTCTGCTTGTGCTCTAAGGTCAGCGGGATTTACCCAGGAATGCTGATGCTGTTTTCCAGTTTGGTCACTAGGAAGTGGTTTCGAGCGTGTTGAACTCTTATCTGGAACAAAATTTGCACTGGAGCGGGTTATTCTCAAGTATCCGGGGAGCTGTCAGTGGTGGTCTTTGTTCCAACTGTTTTTCAGGGCTTCCTGGCAGTGCAAGTATGCACAGCTAAAATTTGAACTAGATTGGGAGCTAATTGGTTCATTGAATATCTGATTGGTGGTTGTGGCTGTTTTTTGGTTTAACTACACATGACTCAAGGATTTAGGGATAATAGATTGCAATATAGGCTCTGTCCTAAATGCTTAAAAATAAATGTTTTCTCACTGGTGTCTTTTCCTTTACAGCGTGGAGAGACTCCCATGCAGACCCACCACTTGGAGTATGCGGAGGGAGGCATCCTGGACATGGATGACCTGCTGAGTGATCTAGTGGACGACAGAGACAAGGTGAAAAAGGAGAGGATAGGCTTTAACTCAAGCCCTGGAACCACAGAAAAAGATTGCTTTGTTATATTTTTGCACTGCGTTTGTCACGGCTCAAACTTTTTTGCGCTATCCCTTTCGTCTGCTCTTCGTGACATCTGATTGACAGCGCTTTCTCACAGTCGGACGGCTAAGCGTGGCAAAATGAGTCTCGGCGCTAATAGAAAGCTGCTTCTTGATTGTTCTTACCTGACATGAGAGACAGTATATTACAGCAGAGGATCTGTCGTTCTAAGCGCCTTGGCGAGGATTTGTTTGGACTCCCTACTAAAGTTTCCAGCCTGGCAGGATGACAGAATGCCCAATAAACAAAGTATTTGTGAATCCACTGGTTATGAGAGTCTAAACCAGCTAAAAAAACAGTTACAAAATGAGTTTTCTGCTTTGGATTGTGTTGGATTGCGGTTTACTCCTGTGCGGTATGAAAGTGAACTTAATTTTTCCTCTTCCCTGTGTTTTTTTAGCAAGCCGAACGTTATAGCCATCAACTTCATTTGTACTGAAAGGGCACCGTTTTAGATTTAAAGAAATCAGCCTCATGCGGGGGGGGGGTTCGCCTGAACAGCACTGACGCAACTTCACAGAAGATTGGTCGGGAGTTGTTCTGCATTCACACACAAACACAAAGACGCACTGTGGCCCAATTTCCAGTGAAGAGAAAATTTCATTCCCTTTGCTAATTTCCCATAATGCATTCCTAAGATGTGCTAATAAACCGCCCAGAATCCATATTCATAAGCCCTGGGTCCAGATGAATGATGAATTACCAACACTTAGTCAGCAAAAAGGCCAAATGAAATGGAAATGGAATATTCAGCCGACCTTGTACCACGCAATAACAGTTGGTGTTTTAAGCTGCATGAGCAATAGTGTGTGTGTGTGTGTGTGTGTGTGTGTGTGCGTGTACTCCTGCATGTTTGGCAAAATACTCTTTGTGGAAAAGGGGGACAGGACTAAATAATAGATGTGTAAACTCAGTGGGAACCTTTAGTGGAGGGAGACATATTTTTGCAATTAGGGAACAAAAGCTTCATTTTCTAGGATGATGGAATTCTAATCATAAGATCTGCGTCTTATTTGTGCACAAGAAGGTGAGTCGTAGATTTTAATGACTCATTTTGCACCCCGAGCCCGCCTTTTCTCAGCACGGAAAGAGCGGTGATGGAGTGCCATAAGTGAAATCTGGCATTTGATCAGATTCTTCCAACAACATGCTAACCCGACATCAGCTCTCTGTTTTTCCGTCTGCGCCGAGCAAACACTTCACTCGAACCCGCACCGTGCAGGAACTGTCCTATTTTACCTTTTTGTTTCTTGACTACTCCCAGCTTTCACCCAATTCTCTAAACGCCCTTCCTCCTTTCATCTCGCTTCTCATTTTATCCTTTTGTTTTTGCTGCTGATGAAAAGATAGCAGACGGAATAGGACGAGCGTGCGTGATCTTCACAACGTGCCAGTCATCCGACTTATCTCCGGGCTTCCAAACAGTGTCGGCTCTCGTAGATTAATGAGCCGTGCCTGGCATTCTTGATTAGTCTGACTTCCCTTTGTTTGTCTACATTTTTATTACCTCGCTGCAGCCTGCAGATTCTATCTTTAGTGCTTTATTTTAATTTTTTTTTTTGTTCTGTTATTGTGGCCGGTGCTGTTTCACCATCAATCATACAAGAGTGGTCCCATTGTGGGGGCCCTCCACTGCACAGCATGGGCCTTGTGTTAGCTGCGGATGCTAATGAGAGATAATGGTTTGCTATTTGTACGCCTAGTGGTTAGCTTACCCGTGAGTCCAGCCCTCTTTATCTGTGCGAGCCCCCTGACTATTATTCATCACACACACACACACACACACACACACGCTTAAAAGCACTGTCAAGCACACACATCATCCCCGCCGTCTGGGCCGAACCACAGGCGAGCGCGTAACGTAGCATGTTAGCATTTATGGAAGGAGTGCCACTGGTGGTTGATGAGGGCGGAGATGAGGGGGCGGCTGTGATTTGATTACAGTTCTGCCCCCTGCATCTGCGACATGCACGCACACACACCAACATGAGAACACTCTGTGTTCATTAGCCCCCCAACTCGAGATACCGGCCACCAGCCTCCTCATGAATATTAATTTCAATCTGATGAATGTGAGGAAGGCCACGGGGTGTTTGCTTAGGTGTGACCACATATACACAGTACACAGTCACAGAGACAAAAGGCCACAGTATAAAGAGGTCACGGTTCAGTCAATTATACTCTCCTCTTCTTTGACCCTTTACTGTGGCGGTATAATGGGGGGGGCCTGTGTGCCCTTCAGCTCTCAGATGACAGCTGGAAGCATGGTGGGCGGGGCTAGTCATTGACCTGTCAAATGCCCCTTTATTTTGTTAATGTTGAGGACAAGTGGCCAGACTCACGTCATATCTGGTCTCTTTGGTCGTGCTGTTTTAGATGGATAATGCTACATTTAAAAGTACATCACAACCTTACCGCCATTAAAAACTGACCTTGTTATTACAGCTTTACCTACTGAGAAAAGTAACCCCTCAGTGTGCTTTTGCATGATCAAAAACAAGCTAATAGTGTGTAGCCATATACCTCCAAGTTTACTGACTTTATCTCATTGCATAGCAAGTTCCTGCTGGTTGCATTTCCTCTGTCATTAATGCTACAGTGGTTGGAGATCGTGGTGCAAACAAAATTATTGCCACAGTGTGTGACAAACTTGCTATGTGATTGCCTTTGAAACAGTCTCTTTGAAAGCAGGGACCTGGTGTGGGACCACTTGCAGTCAGTTGCTGTTTTTAGTGCATCAAAACAGCAATAAAACGGCAGTAAGATGCAGTCAGTCTATCGGTGTCCGATTACATGGGGGCAGGTTGGCAATTAAATGCGATCTGTTTGGGATAATATGATGATTAACTGTGGTAAAACAGCAAAAAATGCAAATCTGTTACAATCTACGTGCACAGAAATTCACATTAACTACTTAGATTCAGAGTCCAGCCTGAGCCTCTTAGATTTGAAACAGAAATACAGAAAGTCCTCCACAAATAGTGACGCAGTTGGTGCAACATGGCGATTCGACTGCTACACAACGTAGGTGCTCTGCAGCCGTGCTCTTATAGAGGAATATAACCAGAATACAACCAGTTGGCACCACTGATTCGAGTCCCCCAATGCGAATAAACGCTCCCATTGGCGCAGACTGACTCAGATTGATTGCAGCATGTTGGCAGTCTGTCTGTACCCTGACGTGCTACATTGTAACACTGGAAATATGTCACGAGGCAGCAGAACCTTTTCAGCATTCACTGAATATACTGGATATTCATAACTGGTGTATATTGCATTATGATTTCTCATCTACTGATTGTGTTTTAAACCTTTTAACAATCTTATTTTCAAACATTTTGGGTGTCAAATTGGCAAATATGGAAAGGCAAAACCCATAAAGGACAAGATACCAAAAGCTTTCATATGACACGTGACAAAAGGACTCAGTGAATAGTTTGATTTAGTATAAAAAATATTTTAATGACATGCTGTAGCTCTGAGAGTCACCACATGTCAGCCCTTTAATTTGTCACCCTCTGGTGCTGACCTGGACAGTACTGTGCAGCAGTGTTAGGCGTTAAAATGATGCTTTCAAAAATGGGAATCGGAATACTTCAGTCAGATGATGACTGTCCGTGCAGCACGATCAGACGCTGTAGAAGCACTCGGCGCTCAGCTTGCAGCTTGGCTTCTGCTTGCTGTTCACTCACTTGCTGAAGTAAGCCAACAGAGAGGAAGCTGACCTCTTCTGCGAAACACTACAGTCCATGGACTTTAAACTAGGAATTTTTGGAAAAGAAGTTGTTAATGGGGAATGAAAAGTCACCGAATTGTGAATTGTGGCAGTATTAACAGTGAGGTGAACTGAAGCATGATGATTGCTGTTGTGAGGGAGAAGAGTGTCCGATTCCCTCACTGAGGAAGTCTGTGTTTCCACATTTAGAAGAATATCCGATTCCTAAAACCGAAAACTAAAACAAATGAATATTCAGATGCTTTCTGCTTGTAGTAAAGTCAGTGAGTCTGCGCTACCTCATGTTTTTTTGACCACTGGACAAACAAAACTGTTTGTTATGCTCAAACAATTGAAACCAAAAATTCCTCTAAGCATGAAAAACCTGTTTTCCTTCCCATTCCAATTTCGCCTTCCATCCGCCCTCCATCTTATTAGCAGACAAAATGCTTTACTGCGCTACACATTTGCCCATTTACAGCTCCTGGAACTGTCTTTTTCTTTTCTTCCCAGTCCTCTGAGGTCCTGCATTAGCTGTGACCATTAGCGCTGTATGTCTCTGGCACACAGGAGCTGTCAGGCAGGCTGTCCAGTGCCAGCATGCTGTTAGAGTGCACGCTATATCCACGCTTTCAGTTTGTGAGCTCTCCTGTGTATTCATGCCGTATATGTGTGTTCACTGGTGACATTTCTGTTTTTGTATTAAGTTTGGGATGCTGCTGTGTGCGATGTGAAACTCTGTACAGATGCTTTCATTAGAAAGTCACGTCCAATCATTCGTCTCCTTCGCCCGCGTGCAGCTTTAATATGAATGTTCAACATGTGTGAGCATTCCTTCTTGTCTTGCCGATCTCCCGCAGAATGGGAATTAAACTCAGGGAGCATAACATTTTCTCATAAGTGGACTGTCACTCCTCATTCTGTGTACGCGCACCTACACGTTAATCCACACGGGCCTAGCTTTAGAGGGAAATACATATTTAAATTAAAAAAAAAAAATCCCCAACCTTTCATTTCATGTTAGCAAATAAAAAATGTAATTTCACGGGAAATTAAATTTTTAAAAAAAGAGAAAAAAAAAAAAACTGGAGTGATTTCCTCCATCTCGCTTTAATTAGCCCAATTTAATTACTGCGCCTACAAGGCATCAGCGAACCTCCAGTACCCCTCTCTGGTTTCCTGAGTGTAAATGTAAGGGTGCACGTCCCAGCTGATCTCCCTCCGAAATGTCAACTGCTTGATTGCGAGGCTGTTTCCCATCATCCATCTCTCCTGCTTACATGTCATCACGGAGGATCCGTTGCTAGAAAAATGACTCAGTCACATGGAAGCGTGTTATGATATTTAAAGTATGTCTGTGGTGATGAGTGATGTGCTTCAGAGACAAAATGACGTGTTTGAATAATGAGCTTATTTAAGTGGGCACCGTGGAAGGAAAGATTTATACGTGTCATTCTGTAAGTTAAATAGATGCGCGCTGAAGTCAGCCAACTGTTGGTCAGGGTCTCATCTCGAAGCCAATCACTGGAAGGCGGTGAAAGTTTTTTTTTCTGCTAAAAGTGCACTGAGCAAAAAAAAAAAAAAAGCCCCATCTTCATTCATGAGGGTTGTGTTTGAGGGGAGATGTATGTGCTCAGAGGTGGACCACTTGTTCAGCTGCTTGTTATAGCAAAGATCTAATCAATCACTTTTGCAGTAACTGAATGCATTAATGCAGGCATGTTGAACTCAGTTTACTTCATGGGCCACATACATCCCACTTTGATCTTAAGTGCAATGGACCAGTGAAACTCCCCTTTCTGTGTGTGTAAAGATGTTTAACTACATTTAATCCCTGAGAATTAGAAGTAAAAGGAGTGCAGGGTCAGCAGTATATCTGTTTTTTTTTCACCCTGCCTCTCTCCCTTTGGCAGCTGGGAAAGGCTCCTGCACCCCCCCGTGACCCTGAACAGGATAAGTGGAAGATGACTGATGGATGAAGAAATCTGTCAGCACAACATTAATGTGTAAAAATTACAGAAAAAGATCTGGTAGTTCATTGCCCGGACTGTCCTGAAATTATAAAACAGAGTTTTTGTTAATTCACAGAAACTGTTACTTAATTACTTTGGTATATTATGTCCATGGAGGAGGTCTTTATCAGGAGAAAAAGCTGTAAAAGTTATGAAAATACAGTTAAATATTCCAAAAAGTAGTCCCTCCTTCACATTTTCCAAAGCCATCCAGTGGGCCAGAGTGGAGTCTTCGCTGGGCCGGTTCTGGCCTTCGGGCCTTATGTTTGACACTCCCGCGTTAAGACATGTAGACATGGTGAAGATGACCTGCTGAAGTTCACACCAAGCATCAGAACGGGGGAGAAAAGTGATTTATCAGAGGAGAATGACCAGGCTGATGAGCTGATAGGAAAGTAACAGCAACTCGAATAAGGACTCGTTACAGCCGAGATTTGCAGAGCCTTGAAGCAGATGGGGGTCCAACCCGGTACTAGCAAGGTGCATCTGATGAAGTGTGAGTGTAAGCACAGCAACATTATAATCAGCTTCTTTTCCTGTGTGTCTCTTGCTCCTGCAGATGGGCCTTGAATGCAGCTGGTAGTCGTCATTCTAATATTTGAGCTTGTTATAGTGGCATATTAATCATTCTCCATCTGCTGCAGGTATCTGTTAAAGCGGTCCGCCAGAATATCGTGGCCAGCTGCTGTTCGAAACTGTGGCGTCGTAATCCATTGTGCCGTGGGGTGAAAGGTTCAAGCCCCCGAGCGGTGCTAAAGACACAGCAGATAACTGACCAATCCATTCACATGAATGAAAGGGAATATTTTTCCATGTGCTGATAAAACAGTGTGCGACCCAGTGACACTCATTGTTCAAAATCATCTTGGTTACATTAGGAATTTTATAACCTCAACAACAATCAGTCAATAAACAAGCGAGCATCTCCAAATCCTGCATATTAATGTTTCAGAACTTGGAATATTGAGAAAACAGTAAGGGAAATGTGTTTAACACAATTGTGCCCAGAGATCCTGGAGACATTTTTAAGCCTGCGTTATGCAAATTAAAATCAATAGAGCATCAGTGTAAAGGCTGAAAGAGGACGTGGAGCTGTGACCTTTTGAACTTTTAGAACTCAAAACTCACAATAAAATCAAACAATTCCGCTGTCGAGTTTATTTTTCCCCTCCAGGAGACCTCTCCTTGTAAATCATGTCGGGAGATTTGCCTGAAGTCATTTATTACATGTCAGATGTCAGCGCCTCTGACAGGCGACAATAAGGCTTTACTTAAAACGTGCTAACCCGCTGGAGAAAAAGTTTAGTGAATGGGACGTGATTGCGAGGCGCAGACGTGCTGATTAGCCTTTGACGCTCGGTGACATCTCGCTCCCTCACCTCCGCTCCCCTCATTCGCCGCCGCGGCGAGCCGCGTTTTGATTGGCATCTGAATAGTCACATAACTCTGCGCGCTGTGTGAATGGCCGGTGATGAACGGGAGCATGAGGTTCAAGTGCACTGATTAGAAAATGTCACATGCGTGCTCGCCTAATCATAATCTATACCCCCTCCACTTTCTAATCATGATCCACACATGCTTACCTGTGAAGACAAGAGTGTGTTCAACACCATGCCTGCCTCACACATTTGAATATTAATTAGAAGTCATGCACGTATAGTTGCAGTTCTCCCGTAGCCATTGTGCTCCTTCTGCTGTCTGCTTAATTGATTTTTGCCTATTTTTCCAAAAAGAACATTTATTTCTTGAGGCTGCCATCATGGTTGGAGCCTGGGGGACTCCAAATATGTGGAGCATTTTAAATTTGATTGTCTTAAACTAAATTGCATACTGATGGGGGGGGGGGCAAAAAACTAATCATGCATTCTTTCTAAATATTATCTATTTTCTGACAATAACCACCCCAATTCATTATTTTAAAGTCACGTAACAAACTCTGTCAGAGATGCCCCTTGGATATGAAGACTTCCAACTCAATTTTGACTTTGTTACCTTTTGAGTTCAGACCTCAGTGTCTACACATGAATATAGCTTGGATAGCTGCTGGCTAAACAGCCCCAAAAGATTAACCAGCTTCCCTAGATTAATGTTAATAATAATTCAGTGTCCAACATTACAGCACAGGGTCAGAGTCTTACTCACCCATGTATAGTTTTACTGGCCTGCGGTGGAAAACAATATAATGCAATTAATTTATTTAGATTCATCTAAATCTGCAAAAATAATGCTACTAAAGCCTTGAAATATACATGTGGTCTCTTCGCCATGTGCGTGCGAGTAGCCAGACTCTGGCTCCACGTTAAACTACATGCATGGTGATAACTGAGCGCCACAGAGTCGTGGATTAAACGTATAATCGAAGGAAAAAGATTTGCATAAAGGATTTTTTTTTTTATAATCAAGTTACTCGATGACTTGTTGCAGCCCTAGTGGAACGTCACTTACTTGCAGGGCTGGACGATTAACCTAATTTTATTTTCAAGGACAAGTTTAGCTTTCAACAAGCTAATGAAGCTAAAATGACTGTTTGCAATGATACTTTGCTTTGTCTGTTGTTGTGGAACCCTTTCGACTCTCGCTCAGAGCTGCAACATTAATAGGGGAATGTGTTATTTGACAATTTAGTCTCACCCTGCTGATAATAGCAGCTCTGCTCAGTATGAGAGGAATCTCAGGTTTAGAGATTTGATATATGTGCACTGCTGAGGAGCCAGCAGACTGAGTCCTGGTCTGCTTGTGTCAGCAGCATAGCATAGTTGCAGGTACCCAATCTAGAAACACCGGATGGTGTGATGCAACCCTGAAAGGGGATTTGTGCATCTGGTTGGAATTGAACAGTGACCCTGCCAAATATAGTTAATATATAAAGAAATTTAGCAAGTGATAAATAATTTGTGTCTTAATATTGATCACTGTAATCAGGCTGCATCCTTGGCGAGGACTGCAGAACAACTTTTTCCTACTTTTGTTGTAGTTACTCAGTAATTACATTTTAAATAAGCAGGCTGAGATGCCTTTTCACGATAAGCTTCGTAAAGATAGGATTTCCTGCAGAGCTAATGAATTCCATGGAGAGAAGGTGTTTTTTTTTTTTTTTTTCCTGTTTTCTAACTTTATCGACTGTGTATTTATTATGCATTCTTGTGAAGTTCACTGATATGTTTATTTAATCAATCTTCCGTAAACATGCAGGGTATGGAATAAAGTTAGATTATCTCCGTGACAGACTGTTGCCTGCAGATCAGATCAGACATTAGCGGGTTGCCCGACGGGATTCGGTCACTTGAGCTGATTTGATCATATCTCATCAGCCTCGACCTTGATTCAACCCTCCCATGTGAGCGCCACAACAGCTCTTCATCTGATTATATTCAATTAACAATACCCCCTACACACACACACACACACACATCCGCGCGCATGCACACACACACACGCACACTCTCACACACTTTTACCAAAGTTGGTTTGATTGCAATTACCATGAGGGAACTCAATGGAGGCTTAAAGAGAAATAATTCTCGCTGTGCCTGTCTGCTTTTCATTTAACTGCATGCAAGTTGCACTTTCGAATTTTAATTTCTTTAGATGATCCATAGCTCTACCTTTCGACTTTGAATAATGGCACCTCTCCAAAGTGATTTGTCAGTTCACTGAAGCACAGAGACTGGGATTCAGCGAGGATAAGGCCCATTTCTGTTTTTCTTTGCGCGAGTTTGTGTGACCCATCAAGAATACGCTCGGTCATCAACAGCATTAGATGTTCCTTCTTTGACTCTTCTCCCGCTGGTAATCATACGGATTCTGTGTTGCCCTCTATGTCACCATCACTCCACCCATTAGTTTCCAACGGAGCGAGGCGATCGGACTGCAGTCTGACTTTCCCGTGCCTTCTGCGGTCTGGCAGGGAAGAGCCTGAGGGGGCCAGAATGGCACAGTGCTTGTTGGACTCTTTTTCTAATGACAGATGCATGTAATCACTGTGATTGAAGAGCTGATCTGTGCCATGTTCAGTCTCTGAAACGATGCGTGTAATCTAGCTGACGCAAAATAAACAGACACATTCAGATTGAGTCACGGCGATATTGTTGTGGAGCTGCAGCTTGTGCCGTGTTTGCTGTCAGTACTGGATTTAGCAGTTAGCGCTGATTTTTTTTATTTATTTTTTTGGCACAGCAGCCTGCAGAGCAACTACTCACATCCAGCTAATGATCTATTATAGATCAACTTGTTTACAGCAAATCTGCTCTCTGACCTTACCAGCCTCGCACCATCTGTTTTCCTAGATGGCACCGCCCCAGAGCAGTGTATATACTGTAATGTGTGCATGCTGTCTGAGGGTGTGTGTGTGTGTGTGTGTGTGTTTCCCTCAGCTCTCTCTAACTGCTAATAACTCAAATCAGCGCAAAGTCACACTCCCGGACGTGTGTGTGTGTGTGTGTGTGTGTGTGTGTGTGTACGGCTGAGGTTGAATGTGTTTGTGTGCAGTGGTGTGTGCTTTCACAGCACCTAGAGGATAAATGCTTGCAAATTCCAAAATCCAGCTCATTTAGGTTAAATATTTAATGATTCATGCTGCAATTACACAGCTGAAACCACATCTGTGTCCATTGTAATCACACTTTCCTGCGCATAACGCGCACACACCCTTATTGTTATCATTCATTTTTCCTGCCTCTCAACCTCATCACCTAACTGATTGGCCTAATGAATGGAGCGCTGCGGGCTGTAATGTGCCTGAATGGGCCACTCCGATTATTAGCCCGCCTACATCTGAGGCGGGAAGGACGTATGGAATTTGTTATTTCCTCATGCAACAAGTATAAACTATGGCTACATTTATTATAGAAACACTCCATATCAAAGAGAAAAGAAATAAGCATAGGTTACAGTAGTTATAGTCAGCCACTTCTGAAGTGGATGAGTATTTTATCCCTTCTTCTAAATCTGCTCTCACTTCCTGATAAGGGAGTACACTAAGTTTCTGTACTATCTCTCACATTTGATAATGAGCACTGAGAATGTCCTTGAGGCCTGCAGAGATAAAATAGGAGATGCCAAATAGAGGAACCAATGTCAGGTCATTGTGCTCAAAAAGCTCTCCACTAATGTTACCTTTTCAGTGGATATAAATGTCCCCTAATCACCTCATTGGAATCAACAAAAAAAATGATCTTATTATTGAGGAGGTGTGGATGAGAACAGATTTGAGTATTTGAAGTCAAAATATTTGCAGTGGTGAAAAAGGAAACTCGTGGGGTCTACTTAGTTTTTTCCACAGGATTATATGGCGTGCTATGAAATCCTTAAGTATACCCCATGATTCAGTAGCTTGTAGAACCACCTTTAGCTGCAATAACTTGAATTGTTTCCTGTATGACTGCAGCGTATCCACGTCCTGTAACTGCAAAACAAGCCCAAATCATCACCCGTCCACTACTGTGGCTGACAGTTAGTTTGAGGTGTTTATGCTGATGTGCAGCGTTTGGTTTATGACCAAACCTCTCCACTTTGGTGTTGTCTGTCCAAAGGACATTGTTCCAGAAGTCTTGTAACTGTCCAAACTGAAGCCATGCTGCCGTGTTTGCTTTAAAGAGAAGAGGCTTTGACCTGGCAACCCTTCCAAAGAAACCAGACTTGTTCAGTCTTTTTCTAATTGTGCTGTCATAAACCTTAACATTTAACACGCTAACCCAGGCCTGTAGAGTCTGAGATGTCGCTCTCGGGAGTTTTGCAGTGTCTCTGAGCATTGCACGGTCACCTGGCTCCTACTTAGCCTCTTAATTCCTGTGGGTGCTATAAAAAGTGCTTTCATGGCACTGCAGAGTCCTCTGGAAACTTACTTTTTCACATGACTGCAACAGTTGTAGTGGTTCAACATTTATTTAATAATTGCTTTTAAACACACCTGGATATATATTTGTTATTTTATTCTCAGTTTTCATCATTTTGGTGTTGGCAGTTTTTCTTTGGGACTGTTTCTGGAGTGCCTAGAAAAAAAAATCTCTATGCAGGAAAAACCCGACTCAGTCATTAACAGGGATTAATGGGCATTAATAGGCAGAAAGACAGGCTGCAAACTGCTACAAAGACAGTCATGTGGAAACCTTTTTGGCTGACAACGCTGTAAACAGCTGTGTGAAGTGGTTGAGTGTATTTCAGGATTCTTCACTGAGGATAATCATATTGGATGCTGATCAAAATCAGTAAATGAGACTTAATGTGACTAAAAACAGTAAAACAGTCCATATGTTTATAGTGTGTTTGTTTGGAAAGGATATTGCATTTACAAGATAAGATAAGATAAGATAAAACTTTAATGATCCCACGACGGGGAAATTTGTGCATTACAGCAGCTCAATACAGAGAAAAAATGAAAAGGATGAGTAAGAACAAATAACTAAACTAAAAACTAAACTAAAATTCAATAGAATAAAATAAAATAGCAAAAAACTATACACATATACATAAGCACTATATACATAAATATATATATATATATATATATATATATATATATATATATATATATATATATATATATATATATATATATATATATATTTACATATACACACATATACACACACGTCAAACACTATATACAGATATCAAAATATTATATACATTTGTAGCCGGTAAGGTACACAGCATACACGGTATGCATTATATGGGTGAGTGTAATAAATAAAATGTATCTGACTGTATGGATAAAGTGATGGCAGTGTAGGTAAAGTGTCCAAGTGACTCAAGACATTATGATGTGTTATACAGTCTAACTACTGTTGGGATGAATGACCTGCGAAAGCGCTCCTTCCTGCAGCGAGGATGTTTCAGTCTCTGACTGAAGGAGCTGCTCAGTTCACCCACGGTCTCATGAAGAGGGTGATGGGGGTTGTTCATGATGGATGTCAGCTTTGCTAACATCCTCCTCTCACCCACCACCATCACAGACTCCAGAGGACATCCCAACACAGAGCTAGACCTCCGCACCAGTTTGTCGATCCTGCTCCTGTCCCTTTCGGTGCATCCACCCCCCCAGCAGGCCACTGCGTAGAAAAGGGCAGATGCTACCACTGAGTCATAAAAAGTCTTTAACAGAGTCCTGCAGACACCAAAGGACCTCAGTCTCCTCAGCAGGTGGAGTTGACTCTGGCCCTTCTTATACAGGACATCTGTGTTTGTACTCCAGTCCAGCTTGTTATTGAGATGAACACCCAGGTACTTGTAGGAGACCACTGTCTCAATGTCCTTTCCCTGGATGTTCACCAGTGCTGTAGGGGGTGGCTTCCTCCTGAAGTCTATGATCATCTCCTTCGTCTTGCTGGCGTTGATTTGGAGTGCGTTGTTCTCACACCAGCCGACAAAGTCACTGATGACCCCCCTGTATTCCTGGTCGTTCCCATCTGATACGCATCCGATGATGGCCGTATCATCTGAGAACTTCTGTAGGTGGCAATGGTCTGAATTGTACCTGAAATCTGAGGTGTACAGACTGAACAGGAAGGGTGAGAGGACAGTGCCCTGTGGCGCCCCCGTGCTGCAGACTACTACATCAGACACACAGTCATGGCACCTCACATACTGTGGTCTGTTGGTGAGGTAGTTGATGATCCATGCCGTCAGCTGCTTGTCCACTCCGGCTCCCTCCATCTTCCCTCTCAGTAGTGCAGGCTGGATGGTGTTGAAAGCACTGGAGAAGTCAAAGAACATGACCCTCACAGTGTTCCCTGCCTGCTCTAGGTGAGAGAGGGATCTGTGCAGCAGGTAGATGACGGCATCGTCCACCCCGATGCCAGGCTGGTAGGCGAACTGCAGGGGGTCCAGCGCTGAGCTCACCAGTGGGCGGAGGTGGTGCAGGATGAGCCTCTCCATGGTCTTCATCAGGTGAGAAGTCAAGGCCACAGGTCTGTAGTGGTTGGACTCCCTGGGATGTGCGATCTTTGGCACTGGAACTATGCAGGAAGTCTTCCACAGTTCAGGAACCCTCTCCAGATTCAGGCTCAGGTTGAAGATGTGCAGGACCACCTGACAGAGCTGGTCTGCACAATCCCTGAGCAGTCTGGAGCTGATTCCATCTGGACCCGCTGCCTTCCTGATCTTCGTCTTCCTGAGCAAATGAATGAAAAGGAAAAAGAACTGATTAAGGTTTGGATGGATAATCAAGTAATTGTTTCAGGAGTCTGTTTTGCTCGTATACAGCGAGTTAATAAGAGAGAAGTGCTGTTTCAAACGCATGACGTCTATTTGCAATCTGATGTCTTGACTGTGTAGTACGAGTCTCCTTATTGGGGGGCTGTCAGCTGGTGTGTTGCACTTGTGAGGCATGCAGGGATGAAATCTCACTTTTCCTCTCCAGACTTTAATGTTAAGTCGGTAACTATCTAATAAGGCGTGATGGTAGGAACATGTATGTTGATGGGTGTGAGGGGAAAAAAAACTGCAGGTGAGGCTTTTTCTTTCTTTTTTTCCACCTCTCCTAACACATCCAGGCTGTGAGCAATGTTGGCGCTCCATGGAAACAGGAAGTGTCATTAATGTGCATGCTCATTATCTATACAGGCAAGCTCTGAGGTGGAAACATCCCCTGAGCAGTGGTGCCTTCCGGGTAGATGGAAAATGGTTTTTCTGGCTTATGTGTTTATATAACAAAAAGTGCAGATTTTCCTTTAACTCGTCCTGAGCGTTTCAAAGCTGCGCTTGCACAATGAGGAGGGCGACGGGTAGAAAGAAAGAGGTGACGTATTGTAGGAAAGTCTGATGCCGAGGGAAGGCAGATGGAAAGAGGGGGAGGAGGTGGAGGGAGGAGCAGCCTGTAGAGGAGAGAGCCACAGGTGAGAGGGCGCCAGCCTCACAGCTCAGAGTTAATCACTCCTTCTATTTCACTGTCAGATCCCGAGAGGAAGGAGGGAGGGTGGATGAGGAGGGGGGGAGTTGGAGGGAGCAGCTGGCCTTGCGATGGCCACAGGGAGAAGAAAGCTGATTATTTGATTCAGGCTCTGACTTTTGGGGAGAGAGCTGGACCATGTGTGGTTTTTCTTCCTATATTGTGTGGGAATGTGTGTTTATGCACATTTATGAGGGGGGGAAAAAAGGGTTATGACTTTGTGTGCACCGAGGGAGCTCCCATGTTTCTGGGGTGAAAGTGCGAGCGCGCGCGCGTTTGTCAGTGCGCCGCGTCCGCCGATGTGTTTGCGCTGTGGGAATGATGAACGAGCCGGCGCGATATTGGTGTTAGCGACATAAGAAATGCGAGGCCCGGAGCTCCCTCGTCCCCCACCTCCCTAGCTCTTTTGCTCACTCCCTCCCTCCTCCTCCTCTTCCACATCCCTCCATCTCTCTCCAGCCTTTCTGGCATGTGTGATATATGAAGAGTTTGCCCTCTCCTTTTATGAGTGTGCTTAAATAATAATGTGGCCAGCACTGCAGTACCTCAGCTGGTTGTCTTGCTTTTGTGCACGTGTGTGTTTAGCAGTGACTGCGCTCCCAGTTGGACCACATGTGCTCCATCACTGTGACTGCAACAGCTGCTGGGAGAGAGAGGAAATGCTTTTACATTGTTTTCTTACTTTACTTACTTTTGAACACAACATCAGAAACTCCCCATTTGACCCTTCGCACTTTAAACACACCAGCTCTCGATGCTGCCGCAGTGTCCCAGCATGGTAGCGTGTTGGCAGGCTGTAAGTGCACCGCAGAGCTTTCCAGACCCATGCAAGTGGACACCAGCACAAGACGTTAAGTCCTGCATGCCTCGGTTTAACTCCAGCTTTCAGTCAGTGATGACGTGTGCATTTGATTGCACTGAAAGTGACCGATCATAAGAGGGCAACATGTGCACTTACAACATGTGGCAGCTGACTTGTGTGCTTATCTCCTTACACGTGCAGCTGTTGAGTTTGTGCATGAGGGCCATGCGAGTGGAAGTGAATCTTGTGGCATACGACAGAAGATAAACATCAAATATACCAGACTCTGAATTCACCCATGATAGAGTTTGGAAATAAGTTTCCGCTCTTGTTCTTTCTAATGCAGTGTTTGCTGTACGTTTGCTGTACAGTCTCTAATCACATCGTTCAAATTAATCCTATATTATCTGAAAGACGTCAAACCTGTCTGAGCTCTGACCAGGGCCAGAAACATTAAAGATCACCATCACTCTCTGTGCTGGAAATGATATTAACATCACGCCCTGGAGAGAAGAAAACGACTCCACCGGCAGAGAAATTAGCTCCATGCGACAGAATATACCGGCCTTTCCACCTTCCTGTGTGAAGTTTTTGAAATAACTAGCCTCTTCTGATGATTCCTCTTCACATTGTGCGCGAGAGCTGAAGAGGGAGAGATGATATTAAAAGGCAGAGGAAGGCAGTAAGATGAAGATCACCCAGTGTGACCCATTATCCTGACTTTTACCTTAACTGTTTTTACCCTTTATTAGCCTCAAGCTTTTTATCCTCCCACACAACATAAGCAGGAGGATGATGCCGTCATACTGTCCGTCTGTCTGTGAGGTTTCTACCTTTGTGGTCTAAACATTCCAAAACCACACAGAGTTGAACCATGAAATTTGGCATATGTGTTCTTTACTATTCATAGATCTGCAACGCAATATTCATATTCCTGTATGTTTAGTACTCTTTGTACACTTTGGCTGTATTTATCTGAAGTGCAGAGTAAACAACATGGCTGCTAATAATATATACTAATGATATGCAGCCTCTTTCTCTTGCCTGATCGGCTTAGTCTGATCATGTGATCGTATTGTATGTATGAAATGGAGAAAGTTGGGTTTCCCCATATTTAGCAAGTGACGTAGGTCACTGAACAGCTGGCAGTAGCTCATAGTGAGAAACTGGGGGGATCCCATATTCCAGGTAAAGAGCCAGTCTGTTTATAGTAGCAATCAATTCTAGACTGCAGCCTTATTGATTAGCCTGTTATGCCAACTTCTGATTGGCTGAGCATTGCTGGTCAGGGATGACTCATGGCCATAAATAGTACAGACTATGACTCATCATTGATCAATATTAAAGCCATACCTGCTGCTCAGCAACATTGCTCAAGTGATGTTATACATAATCCAGTGATATCAGTAGATTATGTAGTATGGTTGCATTATGTAGTCATATTCCTGTATACACGAGTATAATATGACGTGAATGCCTTGTAAGTATGCATTAATCTGGCTTATGTTACAGAGTATATAAATGGACATTATGTAGTATACCCCCTTGTATAGAGTGCAGTATGTACTTTCTCTAATTTGTTCAACAGGGAAATTTTTTGCATCTGTTTGAGGATGTGGTTACCAAAACGTATTTGTAGCAATTTTAAAGATCAATCTTTTACAGCATGCTTAAATAGATTTGATTTAATGATTATTCAATATTGAAAACATATGTATCTTTACTAACCCAGGGGTGGCTAAAAGGATTTGAATAAAGGTTTAAGGCAGGCCTCCAAATTAGGGCAAATAGTTTTGCAGAAGGTAATGTCGGCTGAAGGGCTTTCTATAATGAAATGGAGCTGTAATGTTATCCTGACTTCTATGTTTATTTAATATTTTCATTAATCGTGGGAGGATCTCCCCCGTCAGTGATGGGTCTTGTCTCTAAGAGTTTGAGACAGGAAAGTTATTTTTAAAGCAAAAATTATCATGATTTAAATGCAATTATTTTGCTTCTGGAAACGCTCATTTTCCCAGAGTTCATAAAGTAAATCCACAGATCTCCACCTTGTTACTCGAATGCAACTCTATCTCTCCTGCCTTGGGTTCAGGCCCTCGGTTTTGGCCCCCCTGGAGCCTGTGAGGACACCCAGTCAACCTGAGCCCCACATCTTAACAATCAAAGGCTTATCTTTTCTGTGTTTCACTGCGTAGGAAACCTCCATCATCTCTGATGGACAGTTTAAAATCATAAACGCCGGTCTCCTGAAAGACTAACATGTTTCAGCTTATTGTTCTTACAGCCCAGAAAACACAAACCGTAAAAGTGCTAGCTGGCTTTCGTGAAATGCTGCACCCTCTGCATTGAAATGAGCCGGGAGGCACAAGTTTAGGTGACCTGAGGTGATCCTCCATCAGGAAACAACACCACCTCTTTTCATGCCTCCCACAGGGCTACACGGTTACGGTCAAAATGATTACCATGTCTCTTTCTGATCTGATCACCATTATTTATTACAATTATTCATTGATTATTATTAAATTTTTTGGACACATCTTGGCCAAAGGGAATTTGATTGTGTGGATGATTTCAGTAGCTGGGTGTTTACGCTGATGTGCAGGCTCGCTGATGAGCTGATGCTGACGATTTACAGTGGCAACCATTGCATCCTTTATGCATTCATCATACCTCGACTTGTTGATGCGTTTTCAGGCGGCTGAATAAGTTAGTTGCGTTGCTGGGTGGTGCAGACGCAGCTCTACAGCACTCCTTGCTTTGGCTTTGAGTCCTATTGATGGAGTATGCATTTTCAATATGGCCTTATTATGTTCAGTTGTGTGAGCCAAAATCATGAGATTTGATTAACTGCAGCCCTAAGTCTCCCACATCTTAGAAGACGGCATACAGGAGTCAGCCAGACACATGCCCAACCACAAATACTACTAGGCAGTCGCACAATAGAGCACAATGATTAGGCTAAACATTTGTTTAAAGAGACAGCGTTTTGAAATGGTTTAGTTGGAAGAGACCATCTAACCTGCACTGCACTTTTGTGTAGGTTTACTACAGTACTTTGTGTAATACCTGGAGAAAGAGGGTGACTGTGGGGGTATCTGCTTCATTAGTCATTTTTAACTTATTTTATTACTCTGAGGTTGTACAAAGTATTAGAAAAACCTTGTAAAAACTTGTACCAGTACTGGAGGTGAGGTTGTGTCCTCTCTAACACTAGAAAGGGGGTGGGGGGTCTGCTGTTCTGGTCTCCTAGTTTGCCTTTTTTTTAATATATTGTGGAATTGCAGTGTCTGAAGTGTGGGAACTGGGTCAACGTTTGCTAATTTGCATGAATGCAGATGCTTAGATCGCTGCACCAACAGACCGAAGGATTTACTTTGGTGCGCTCGTATTTAGATCAGTCTGTCAGAAGCATCAAAGAGACATTATGTTCAATGTGAAAGCACAAGCTGCCATTTGGAACTACTGGCATCTCTTCAAACAGAAACATTTAGAGGGTCAAGCAGCGATGTCTCTGTATATGATTCATTATTTTTACGGAGTCTTTTACCACAGGCCTGACAGCTTCGATTAAGCGTTCGCTCGAGTGCTTTGGTTGTGAGTGGGAGACTGTATGCGTCACTTTGGCCGCCTTTATGGTTGCTTTTCTGATCTTACATACTGCCTGTGTGTGCAGTCATTTCTCACTCTGTGTGTGTGTGTGTGTGTGTGTGTCTGCAGGCCCATAGCTAGGTGTGTGTGTGTGTGTGTGTGTGTGTGTGTGTGTGTGTGTGTGTGTGTGTGTGTGTGTGTGTGTGTGTGTATTTGAGTGGTAATCCCCCACATCTGGTACATGTGCTGTATAGATTGAGGCTGGAGTAGAAGCAGGATTAGCCCTGCTCTCACTGGTAATACAACCAATTTTCTACTTGTTTAAATAACACAAGCTAAACATTCCTCCGATGGCTCCTGCGCTGCCCTGAAAATGTGTGGCTGCGAGCAGTTGAAGTGTGTACAATATCGAACAGTTGGGTTAGTTTTGGTATACGCTTGATCGAATGTGAATATCTCTGCGAGATGTGTGTGAATACGCGGATCCCTGTTTAACGTTAGGTGTAATATAAGGGAAAATCTGCACTCCAAACACTGGGAAACAGCTTTGTGTTACATTAATGCACTTATCACTCGTTGTCTGGTGGCGTTGAGCTGGCCAGAAGCATTCATACTTTTTAACAATGTACCAGATTGTTGATTTAGCCTCTCCTAAGTTTCAGCGCTCCTCTGATAGTTTTGTTTCAGCCTAATGATGGCCTCCCTCATGCACCAGACACCTCTTTGGGCCTCATATTTGAAATTACAGAGAGAAGCTATAAATTACAAATTCAGCACATTGAATCACCTTCAGATATTTTGTCTGCTTCATTTGTCACGGAATAACAAGGGAACAAGCCTCACCTGGCCATGAAATGCTTGTCTCATTAAATTAGAGCCTCTGTGTATACAATGGCTGCAATTCCTACACATTTAATGCACAATTTTTGTAAAACCCCTTGACTGAAGCTGAAACTCTGCACTTCAATAACATATTGATTGTTTGATTGAAAAATCCGTTGTGGTGTACTGAGGCAATGCTACAAAAACTCGTCTCTTTGGACAACAAATTATGGACCTGACTGTATGCATGTCCTATGTAGCCTGTATACACAGACTGATCATCTTATTATAAGGCAATGTTTCTCAGGCTCTTGATTTCACATGGTTGTTATACATACATGTGACACATAACACCCACCTAAGCATTGCAGAAGACCAGGGACATCCCTCCCCAATGGCAGTGGTCTCCTCAGACTCCTCAGGTGTACCTTAAAGAGCATGACAGAACTTTTGGAATCATACCATTTTTTTTAAATTTAATATATCAGTCCCCAAAGCCTCAATATTAAATATGCAGCTTTTTTTTAAAAGCCAGATTATTAAGTTTGTTGAATTTAAATGAGAAAATGTGAAGAAAAAGGGTGAAATTACTTAATTTCAGTTTTCAGTGCTCAGATTTCATGCACAGCCCTACCGACAGCCAGCCTCATAAATGACTCTGTATTATCCCACATAATCCAGCATTTCTAATAATACACACAATTCTCTTTTCCCTTAAAGCTGAAGCTAATAGCTCAGTGTGAGTTCTCTGTGTGTTTTCATTAATATGCCTCCTGGAATCAACTAAATATGACAGATTGATGATATCCACTGATATTCTTATATATATCCGCTTATCCAGCAGGAGCTACAACTTCAAGCATCACTGATCTTTATAGTTAAACCTGCTGGCTGGTTTAAAAAGAGCAGATGACTTTCCAACGGTTTGCTTCTGATTGATTGCCATTTCTAACGTGATGTCACGGATATCGAGAGCCAAATTTCTGCTCATTCACCCCTCCGTACCTGTTCACTGTCAATATTCATCGCGCTTTTACAGCCGTGGAGAAACTCATTCTCTACACGTGCTCTTCCGCTCTTTGATGAACAGCCTCTAATTCATACGCAGAGGGGAAATGATGCCATTGCAAAGACTCTGGCACAGGAATATTCACACCTCAGCTGCTTGAAGTTCAGAAACTGAAAAAAAGAAGCCCAGATGTACAAATGCACAGTTAGGAGCCACGCGGAGGAAGTATTTATTTTTGTTTCATCAGTTGACCGAAAGCTGCAGTTTGAATACTTTCAGCTACAGCGCGATCCCAAATGTATACACAGAGTCAGATCGTCAGGTAGCGCAGACTTTCATTTTCTGCAGTCAAGGCGAGACACTGAGTGTGGGAGGTTTATTCTCTTTGATTCAGATTTAAGTGTTTTAAAAAAAAAAAAAAAAAAAGCAGATCTCTAAAATCGTCTGTACTTTAGAGAAGAAAGTGCGCCTGTGTGTGAGTCAGAAGTTGTGTGTGTGTGTGTGTGTGTGAGAGAGAGAGATGATTGGGTTACCATACTACTGTCAGGATGCTGTGCACTCCTTCTGAATTATGCATCTCTCGTTCAAAGAAAGAATGAAGAATAGCGTGAGAGGGAGAAAACGGAGGAGAGGGGGGGCAGTCGTAAGATAAATGACAACAGCACAAAAGCATCTCAATAGACTGGTACACACACACACACCACCCACACACAGCAGCGCCAGGCAGTGATGAGAGAGGAGAAGAAAAATGGGTTGATTAGTACCAGCGGATGGAAAAGGGGAAGTGTGTATGTTTGTGAAGTTTTGTGTGCATGTGCTGGTGATGCTTATGTAAAGGTTAGTGGCATTCACATGCAGTAGCCTTCAACTAAAACAAGGTGGCACTGTTTATCCTCTAACTGTGAGGAAGTGTGTGCGTTTCAGATTGTGTCCACACATGGTCTAAGCCAGCTATTTTTTTTTTTCCTGTGTATTTTTAAATGATGGCATTATGAAGTGTGTGAGCTTCTCTGAGAGCCTATCTCTGTGTGTCTCCATGCTTATCATACTATCCTCTTCACTGTCTGTTCCATAAAGGACTTGCTGCATTTGGCTAATTAATTTTTAGCAAGTACATAAATTATTTAAAATACCCAACTGGTCCATCTGCGAGTTGCAACTTGTAAAGATATCACCAGGATCATTTCATATCCTGGCTGTTTTAAACATTCGACAGCGATAAAGAGGATGCACGCAGTCCTCAGAGTTAACATGCAGCTTGAGTAAAAGAAATGTCAGTCATAGTAATCATCATAATTTTTAAGTGTATTGATTCCCAATGAAGAAATCCTGTTTGCTTTGATCTCCCATGTCAGGGAGGCCAAAGGTCAGGTTTGGGTGTTTTAGCAAAAGAACCTGACCTGGAGTCATTGTCCAAGATAAGTACTCCAGGGGATACATCTGCAGGAGCAAGGTAGCTCAACTAATTTGAAAAAATAAAAATCAGCATAAGCATAAATTACATTTGATGTTTTTTTTATGAATTACAATTTATGTTTTGAGGAGACATCAAAGTTAACTAAAAGATAAGCAATAGAAATAGCAGGTCTTAGACTTGGGTATACAACCTTGGATTAACTGCAACACATGACCTATTACACTGTGCCGCTTCTTATTTAGATTGTGAAACACTAAGTCCACCCTTACCTCTTCAATAGGAATTAAGAGGGTTAGCAGGACCCAGGTGATGCAAATCAAATGCACCTGATTAACTGATCATCAGCAAATCTTACAGAACCAACTCCTGCTGACCATCAGTCTGAGAAGGGCTGTGAGGCCATTTCCAAACAATCTGGGAAAGATTATTCAACCGTGGCAAACAAGATAGACTTTTGGTAAAAACGCATAGCGCTGTCAGCACAATGTAATCACTGCTTATCTGAGGTTGTAGTAAACCAGTTTTAGAACCTAGTAAAGACTAGGGTTCCGTTCGTTCGTCGTTCGTTCGTTCTTTCTTAAAATTATGTCCTAATATTGAAAACCTTGGAATTGAATCAGAGTGTACTTTCTTTTTCACACGATTATAAGTCGCGGTCAAAAAGTGAGAGAATTACTGGAAAAGCTTGCTAAAAGTATGCCCATCCATCATCATCCGGTCCATCCATCCATCTGTTCATCCATCGTCCGTCCGTTCGTTCATCCATCCATCCATCTGTCCCGTCTGTCTGTCCGTCTGTCCGTCCATCCATCCATCCATCCATCCATCCATCCATCCATCCATCCATCCATCCCATCCATCCATCCATCCATCCATCCATCCATCTTCTGCTTATCCAATTCCTGGGTGGGTGGGGGGGCTGGAGCCTTTCCAGCTGCCATAAGGGAGAGAGCAGGACAGGTCACCAGTCTGTCACAGTAATGCATTATGTGGTTTGCTAAAATTTTGTATGACATATTATTATTAGCTGAAAGTATAGCTCGGAGTTCAATTGCTAGCTAAACAATGGATAAACAGTTGGCCACTAAACATTTAGCAATTAAATGGAGAACAATCAAAAAAAGTAGTGGATACATGCTTAAATAGTAATCTAATAGTTATAGATTCATGGAAGCAGTTAGTTGTGACCATAACTGATCTATTTTAAGCTGAAAATAATCACTAATTGTAACTGAAAGCGGTCCAGATCTAGTTTAAAATAAGGTCAAGCATATTTGAATACCAGAGGCACTGTTATTGAAGAGGTCTTGAGTGGACCTGGCTGTGGGAGTACATCATACTCGATCAAGATTGCTGTTGTTGAATTGTGGCCTTATGCCATCCTGCTCCCTGCACACAGACATTTTAATGACAGCACCGTCTCTGAGTTCTGATACAGGTGAACCTGCTTTGGTATGAGGTGCTTCCTGCAACCACAGTACATAATTTAGCACCATATTTGCGTCTAGTGTAATAGACAGTCAGATCACAGAGCTTACAAACATCAAAGACATTTTAATACTGACAAGCTCCTACTGGCACTCACTTGTTGTGTCATAATGACAGACATACCTTTTTAAACAGCTCATAGCAGAAAAATTACACGTGCAGCAAAACATGTCAGAGTAGATTTGGAAGTTTTATGGAAAATCTTAACTTATGTGTGGGATCACGACCCTTTTGAATTCTTGGAAATGTAATTCTGTTTCGGCTATGTCATTTAAATCTATTCAAACACGGCAGAGTACGAATAATAAAGATAAGTAAAAGAAAGTAAAATAAATGCATCTTAATGTAATGGAGGATGTGTGTGGGAGGATGTATGCGCCCTGTCTTTTAATTTAAAAATCGGTGTGCTTTGTCTGCTGCAGGCTTCATATATTGCAACATCTAATATCTATGTGCCCCAGGCAGTGTGTGTATACACAGACACATTATTTATCTCTATGCATGCTTCACGCATGGTTTTGTATATGGCTTTCATGTATTCCTCGGTAATCACTTTGGCTCTGCAACACACACACAGCCCGTCCGGTCACGCTGGATATACACACAGTGTTGTGATTTACCGAAGATCGTAACATGACATTATAAAGGGTTTAGTTATTTGTGTTTGGCATGAGTACGTGTGTGTATTTGTGAGTGTGTGTTTGTTATGGAAATGAGACCGAGGGGTCACATTATTCAGCAGTAGTTGACATGCAGACTCCCCAGGTCCATATCAATATCCCCCCACGGATGCAGCAGGGAAAATAAGGCAATTTGTTTCCTAGAATATTAATGAGAGTCAGGAAGGACCAGGAGAAACTGGTGTTAAGTAAACACTCTCTGAACTGTACAAGGTGTTGTTCTTCATCCTGGGGCAGAGAGCCCTCCAAGGGGAAGATGTTTGTGTTGGAATTGAAGGACTGAATTTCAAATCCCTGCACTTCACAAAAGTGAGAGTTTATTTAAGTTTATTTAACTAGCAATATTCATGTTCTCTATTTTACACTATTAAAGGCCCAGATTTGGCTTCAGACTGAAATATTTCAAAAACACACATTCATAGTCCAAAGAGGATGAATTATGATTGGCATTGGTGATCCCCTGACTTTGTCACAGTAAAGTACTTGTAAACTGTTTATTTAGACTTCTGTGTGGCTCTTTGTGTGGCCTACGAAGATATAACCGGAAACCCCTCTGAACCCTATGCGTAGCATTGCCTCACAATCGTCGACCCGACCTGCAGTTACATTTCTGGAGAGGTGCACGTCAGGTTATGTAGTAGGTTATCACGTTGGGTTCAGAGGGGATTTTCGGTTATGTATGTAGGCCCCTCAAATCCTAAATCAGGCCTAACAGTATAATTTGTAATTGGTTTCCTAACTCCTTAGTTTCCGATCTAGTACAATCATCTGACAATCAATTTTAAAATCCATAAGCCACCTTTACATTTAAATGGTTTTATTTGGATTTGGACAATCCAGACTTTATGTATGTAACCCTCTTAAACATTTCCCACTTGGTGGTTTTCACTTCATTTGGTAGCATTTGCGTTTAAATTGGCACACCCCATTTTGCATTGCTGATGGGTAGTTTGCTTGTCATTGTTACAAGAGGCTAAGGATGTCACCAGAACCAACTTTGATGCCAAAATTGTGAAAACAGGATGCTACTTGTTCTTCTAGAATGGACAGGGCAACATGCACCTACGAATATTCTAGTCTATCCTTACATGCTGAGGAAGAATAAGGAAGCTCTCAAGAAGGCAACTAATGAGCTTCCTCTGACTCACTAATGAGAAAAGCAGAGTGGGCCATGGAAGTATGGCGTGTGTGTGTGTGTGTGTGTGTGTGTGTGTGTGTGTGTGGGGGGGGGGGGGGTGTCACCAGGAAAACCAACATCCAAATGATGCCATTGACCAAATTTTCCAATTTAGTGAAGCACCTAAAAGGCTGGCATCCAGATCTGTTCTGAAAGTCTGGGTGCCAACCTGAATAAGTTTGAGTTCACACCAATGGCATTAGCCTTTGTATCCTGAAATACACATTACCATTTTGTTTGGGAAAGCTGATATAAAATCAACTTTGTTCCTTGGGCTAAAATTGTTTTCAAATGGAGAATGTTATACAGATGCTAAAGCTAACCTAATGTAACCAACATTATACCCATATAGTAACATTAGTATGCTACTCAGCTATCCTAACATTTCAGTCTTTGTTCTGTCAGTTCTGTACTACTGTTGCTTTTATTTAAAGGTTCAGAAGGTTTTTAATAATGCAGTTTATGTTTAAGAGCATTCAATAATCAACCGGGTATGAAGAATCAGGTAATTCTACTGTTACTGGTACCAGTTATTAAATTTCTGGTATCATCATGTCCCTACAAATATCCAGCCAGAATATATGCCAGATGCTTGTTGATGGCTACCAAAATCATCTGGTGAAGGTGCAACCTGCCAAGGCACATTTAACCAAATATTAGTGTGTATACTTTTGACCCTGTGTGGATCAGAGAAAATCCAAAGTAATTTCAAACTTGTGCATCCAGTTCTTATTTTTTAAAGTCATTACAGGTGTGTGCTGTGCAATCATTCCACCCCGGAGACAGGGCACAAATTTACCATGACATTAATGCCCATGATGCATGTATGTAACTTTTGACCACAACTGTATGTTGGCACCACGTTCGGATATGGCACCCTATATGGACCTGTTCTCTTTAACTTTTGCAGTTAAAATTTTCATTCAAAGAACCAGTTTGTTTAGTAAATTATTCTTTTTATGTGCGGGATTTTTGACTAATATGATTTTGGTGTCTTGAGTTTTAATTTAATGCCCCATGTAAATGCAAAAAGTCTTGAGTAGATGCCACTTGATTGGATTGGGCTAAGGTAAAGGTTATGGCTTAGGGCAAAGCATCTAGTGATCGATTGAAAGTCATCGTCAAGACTCAAAACAGTGCCTCAAAAGGTCAATTTTTCTCCATTTGTTCCAGATGCGAGAACACATGATTCATTTTGTTGATACTTTGTGTTTGATTGAGTGATGAGTGGTGGCAGCGGGGCGGCCTTCATCAGCAGCGCTCCCCGCCTGTGTCAGCCGTAAAAAATTAACTCCTGAAAAGCAAATCATCATCATCATCCCTCCGTACAATAAAAGAAGTTGTTCTTCAAAACAAATAAATCGTTTTTGAGGGGAGCTCATCATCAGTGTGTATTTGTATGTGGCAGTGTTTGTGTGTGTGTGTGTGTGCGCGCACATCACATTATGCTCCAAGACTTCTTTGATTGATGCTGTCAGCGAGTTTGGAGAAAGAGACGGAGGCTCGGGAGGGTTGGAGATAAGCAGAGAAAGAGGAAAGAAGATAAAGAAGAGAGAAAGAGCTCGAGAAGCATCCATCATCTGGCGCAATCAGATTGTTTTCCTGGCGATCTGTCTTTTCTTTTCTCTCTTCTTTGCATCTGCCAGCCGCTCAATCCCTCATCTGCAGCTCACTCCAACGCTCACGCGTATACACCCATGAATACAGTTGACGAATTTCCTTTGCGTGGCGTTGGCCAGGTGTCGTGAGGATATTGAATCACGGGAGGTTGAGGTGAGAGGCGGCGTCACGGTGTGATGGATGATGCATATCTCGCCACCTCCTCCGTGCAGATTGTTTACTCACACACAAACGGGCATGCACACACAGCCTCTGTTTGGTTGTTGTTGTTGTTGTTAATTGACGCCCTAAACTCGTCTGTTCTTTTATTTCCTTCTTTCATTCCATCGCCGTTATTGCTTTTCATTAAGTGGTCATTTCCCCTCGCCAGCACCATCTAATGAGAGCGTCACGCCGCCACGCGCCCATTTATCAAACCGCGTAGCTGCAATAGCATGGTTGGCACACACATACACACTCGTTCCCCTTTCCCCCTCGCCTGCCATCATGTCCCTGTCTCAATTAGGATTGTTTGTCACTCTCCTGCCCTCCGTCCCCTGTTCATTTGGCCGCCCCCGTCTCTTCCCGTCGTCTCACTGTGGCAGCCGTGTCATTGTGTTTGACAGCTTCTCATTCTCACGTCAGATCTCATTTGAGTGCTAATTTCGTACATGCGCACCTCGCCGTGTGTTAACTGCCCTGAACTGGACGAAATCGCCGGTCAGATTTTTCTCCTTTGTTCACAAAAGACAAAAGTTAATGCGTGAGTTACGGTGAGGGGGCACCATCCGGTGTGTTATGCACTGTAAGAGGCTTGAGAGTGAATGAGCTGTGAATCCAGCTCTGTTTGTCACACACACACACACACACACACACACACATCTGTACACTTGGCAGAACGAAGCAGGTTGCATCCCCACTGCTGGCAAGATAAATCACATAAAAGCCTTCCTGTGATCACGGCACAGTGGAGATGCTATATAACCTGGCTGTGTGTTTCCAGCTTGTTCGTATGCCAGGATTCATATTGTTTATCCTGTCACGCTTGTCTCAAGAAAAGCTTTTTTTGTTCCTGATTTGTGTACATATCATGTTTAATATTTTAGAACATTTAGGACAACTTTGTGTTTGTCTTCCAGCTGGTGGCAGTGTTTCACAAAGCCCAGTATGGAAGGACAGAGAGCCCCAGAGAGAGTATGTCCAACGGCTCATCCAGTGCCGCCCCAAGTCCAGAACCCTTCACCTACTACCCCCACCTGCAGTACCAGGACGAAAACAGAGGAGAGATCGAAGTCAACGAGGCCGTCCTCAAAGGAAGTACGTCCTACCTGCTGTCTGCATTTTCGTGTGCATGTGTTGATTATGCAAGTTGAGCCTAATCTCGTGAAAAATACACTTTCCCCAACACAGATGTAAGAGGAGATTCTGCAGAAATCTCAAAACACCTGAAGACATACTCAATCAACACATTTTTTTGTGCCTGTGAGAAAGGGTATCATGGTGATACAGCTGTGCATGCGTGTGTGTAGGTGTGTGACTGCATGTGTGTGTGTGTGAGAGAGAGAGAGTGTCAGAAAGTGCATTTTTGGAACAGATGTGAGCTGAACGCAGAAACTTTTTGCCTGTAACTTGATGGCGTGTGAAAACAGATGCAGCGTTGACGCAACCTGCTCTCCTGGCGTCCTCACACGGCGTTCTTTACTTAGTCTGAGCGATGTGTAAAAAAAAAAACAGGAGCAAACTGAGAGCCACCAAGACAACAATGCAGCATTCCTTTTTTTTTTTTTTTTTCTCCACCAAAAATGAAATGACTGCTGAAGATTGAGCTGCATTTTAATTTTGCACAAACAAAATGGGGGGGAAAAAAGCCCATTTACACCTGTGCCCTGTTATTTTTGACACTGACATTACATTTTGGTTTTGGGAGGTCTGTTAAGGCACTTGACTGATGAATGTTCTATAATTTAGCCATTGTCCTCTGTTGTTTGTGGAGCATTAAGGCGATTTATTCATTTTTATATTCTGACCAAGTGAACCTGTTGCTGTTATGAATATAACCATGTTATAATTCTGATAATAGGTGGCAAAGAAAGCAAAATGAAGCCAGCACACAGGAGCTAAAAGCTGCACTTCCTCTAATGGGGCACCTGAGGCTGGCTCCAAAAGTGTGGAAATAAATAAAATAGCCAGCGTTACAGCAGAAATTAACATCCTTACCTAATTTTCCCTTTTCCCTGTACAAGATTGAATTTTTTTTGTAACTCTCCTGATTAAATTGTGTTAATTAGTACATACCTGTGCTACAGTATTGTTGGCCATGAAATGAAAGAGATGTGATGCAAAAAATATTGTCATTTTAGCCTGTAGGTAGTTGCTAGGCCACATTATGATTCATGCATTATGTTTCAGCTCCTGTGGACATAAATTAGATGTTACTGTCATGATATTAAAACACTAGCATGCTTTCATAAGGTGTATAAAGGCAAAAAAAGCAGGTCCTTTTTTAGCCTGTTGCTAGGTGATTGCCAGACAACCTTATGGCGTCGCAATTTATCGCACACAATTTAAGTTTCATGTGTGTGAATTAGAAGTTATTGTCATGAAATAAAAATGATGCAATGCTTTTATAAGATGTTATAGGTGCATAAATGCTAAAAAAACCCAAGTATTCTTAGCCTGTTGCTTGGTGGTGGTTAGACAACATGATGACATCATAATAACTGATGTAGGTAAGATCCTTCAGGGGCTTAAGATGGTCCTGTGTGCTAAGTTTGTTTGCTCAGCTCCTGATCATGTACTGTAGGAGGAGTTTGCAGGTGAAGAAACAAATACACAGACAGACAGAGATTTGATGTATCATGGTAGAGAGTATAGTGCATTTAATATTATATATAGATTATATTTAGATACTTAAAGTCATGCATTTTTAGGGGGTTGGCCTCTCTGAGTTACAGGTAGTTTGCATTTTATCTTGTTCACCGTTTAGTTGCACAGAGATGGTCTAACAAGTTGGATATTCAGATATACTTTATAGTTACTCCTGTTTAATATCATATTTAATTATGGATCCACCTTGCTGACCAAGATAACTTGCCAGTGCTAGCTTTAGTTGAGACCTCTCCAGCTATGCCCACCTGACCAAATATGGTCACGTCTGGTATAAAAGGGAAAAAAATGACATATGATTGCAATAGCCAAAAATCCCAAACCCGGGGCTTCAGACTTCAGCATGGCCATTGTTCTTATAACTACATATTTTTATCCAGACTGGTTTAAGTTTAAATTCCCACAACCTTGAGTCAGTTGTAGGACTTTTCCTCTGATCCGTCCTGCTCCCGTTATGTACTCCTTGTGCAGGAAATCAGATGGTGGGGATGGCTATAAAAAAAAAAGAATCTTTCCAAGGTTGTTAGAAGCTCGGTGACTCGATCAAGCAGGATTGATGCTGTTTGGTGCTGCTCATTCCACAGTCAATCTGATGCACTCATCAGTTTAATATGGAGGATGACAGATTACTGTGTTTGTGAAGCGGAGCTGATATAAAAAGTAAACGTCCTTGCAGTCAGAAAATAAAGTATAGAAGTTACTGGGTCACATTGCATCTACAGAGGGAAACATCATAACAAGAGTATTCAGTCAGAAGCCTTAGGGAGCCTCTGGGGAAATATCTGCTCTGTCTGGGCTATAGGCTGCTCACCATGGATACATTTTACAGTAAATAATCTAGAGTAGGAATTTCTTTTTTCATTCTTTTCCGTTCATGTGCCTTGGATTGATTAATTTTTGAATGACAAGAGACCGAGTGAAAGATGAAAAGCAAGATAAAAGAGCCTGGATGTGATTTAATAAGGGTCTGTCTAATCACTGGGTCACCCTTCAGCCCCTTTCATTCTCCTCCCTCCATCTGTTAACCATAGAGGAACAGTGTGACACCCCCACATGCACAACTGGCCTTTGCTATCCTTCTCTGTGTGCCCGCTTTCACCCCGTGCTCCATCATCTGCCTTCTCGCCTCTAGACCCAGTCATTTCTTTCCTACTCTGCTATTCAGCTTTAACCACCTGCCATCTCGCTCCACAGCCGTGGCCCTAGACCTTGACCCCCCCCCACTCACCCACAGGAAACCTTCTCTCTCACCCTCCCATCCAACCCTACTTTTCCTGTCTCTGCATAGCTTCCAGCTCTAACTAGATTAGCACTGTAGCCTGTTAGCATGCCCAGGGTCCAGTCAAGCGTGAATGGACTAATTCCAGCCACCCCCCCACCCCCAACTCCACCCCAATATGCCTGTTCGCCCCTGTCTTTAACCCTGTGGGACCTCTTCCTGCTCCCACCCCACAACCTGCTCTTCAGCCCTGCTGAACCTTGACTAACTTAGTTATGATGTGACCCTGTGACGCCCCTCATATAGAGCCAGACGCAATAAAGGCCACTTTTGTCATCCGGACATGCACGCGCGCACACAAGGACAAAAGACTCTCCATGCAAGTTAACCAGCCGATCGCACCCAAAGCGACTATCTATCCACTGCTGGGAAAGTCTTATGGGAGTGTGTGTTTGCTGTCCTTTTATAGCTGTAACAAGCTTGGTTGTTAACTGGGTGTTACATCATATCTTGCTCTGGAGTAACATCATATCTGGAGACAAAGCGATGGGTTGTAAACAGTCAGACTTGATAGAGAGAGGTTTAATTCACAGGATCACATAGGCTTAGGGTATGCAACCTGTGTGTGTGTATGTGTGTGTGTGAGCTATGCTTCTGTTGCAAAGGTTGTTAAAATTAACCGTATGAATTGATTGACCCATTTCTCGTATTTAAACCAGGGCTCACATATCATAGACATGCTACAGGAATCAATATGTCAAAAGGAATGTTAACTGATTGTGTATCAGTGCTTACAGTGCAAAGAGCCAGGGTGACTTTTAATGCTGTAGATTCACCAAAAGATAAAGAAATACAGATTATGCCACGGGCCTTTAAAGACACACTTAAACTCTGTGGTATACTTAACTGCGATGAAATAACTAATTGCTGCTGTTGTAATCAGATTCAAGCTGACAGATAAATTGGTGGGGCCGATATTAGTTATTTGCCAGTATATCGGTATTGGCATTTATAACGGCCGATAACAAGTAACAAGTATCTTAATAATACCTCATGAATAAATTAATAAATGTCAGATAAATCTGTTTGTTTTGTATGTCTGAAAGGAAAAAAAATAGTGGCCGACGTGTCAGATTTTTAAATCACTAAATATTGGTATCAGTCAGACTTTATTATGACAATTTCATTTTCCGTATGTTAATTTCTTTCAGTGTATATATAAAATTGTGTTTCATGTAATGGTTAATGTCATCTTGAGCAGTGCAACGCAAACACTGAACTGACCGTGTGTTTGCCTGTGCCATCAAATTCATATAAGAAGAAATGTTAATAGCCTCAAATGAGAGGTGGTTAAATTTGGTGGAATGAGTCGAGGACTGTAGAAGAGCCTTGTATCGCTCAGCAGTCGTTACAGATGGCAAGATGGTCCCTTGATGGTGAGAGAGGGAGATGGTTTCAGACATTACCCGGACTGGGCAGCTATGGTCTTCCATCGTACTAATGTCCTCTTCTGGGGATTCTGGAGGGGAAAAGTCCTCCACCTCGACAGTGCAAAAGTGCCTTGCGATTATGTGTTTGCTCCTCATTTTTCTCTGGCCTCAGGAACATTGAGTTCACACCCCCTCCTCCTCCGACCACCCCTGATGGCTGTAAATGGCTGTAATTCCTTAACAAGTAATGCAATACTTTTGTTAAACCCCTTGAATTAAAGCTGAAAGTCTGCACTTCAGTTCACTTGTTTGATTTAAAATCCACCCTGGTGGTCTTGGTCCAATCACTTACAGACTCGGCTGTATGTAAACACTTAAGCACAACAGCTGATAGCTGAGTTTCCTGTCTCATGTCCTGAGCTTTCATCCTTCCACTATCCAGAAGTGGTCAGCCTAGCAGCTGTGGGGTGATAACATGTGTCACATAGGCTACAATACATCCTAAAGCCATTTACCAACAAGTCACGCAAACTAGGGTTAGTAGGAAAATTAGGTTACCCCCAAACCATGTGGACGCTTTAATCATACTGGTACTTAAATCGTATTATTCACAATAATCTGATTATAAGGATGCGTGTAATCGCAGTGAATGGTGGTGGACAGAACAAGAAGTAATTCAGTAATCAGTCAGGCATCACAGTGTTTGTGTGTCAGGTTGGGCCAGTTGTTTGAACAGGGTGATTGGACTTCACGCTGCCCCAGTGGGATGATTAGACCGGCATTGATCTGCTGCTGCACGGACACACGCGCGCACACACTTCTAGGAAGAGAGTCCTTATCGCATCATCCCATGAGCAGCCTGAGCTGGGGCTGCTCTATCGATTGCCAGCAAAACAAGACCACACAGGCCCGTGGCATGAAAACACACACGCTCACCAATATAAATGTACACACAAGCGAAGCCGCCGTCCATAATAATAAATGTCCTTATAGCAGACGCGTGCTTACACACACAAACGCAGCAGCAAACACAGAGACGCACACGCACAGTCACGGACGCGCAGTCAGACAGAAACATGATGCATCCTTGTTTTCATCTTGCCCTGGAAGTGAACTAGCAGCACTGCAGAACTTTAAGAAGTGAAAACAAGAGGAAATTCTTAAAATAAACCTCTGTGTTCCCAGAATTGCATAAGCAGCCTAGTTAGGCACAGAGCTGCAGATGGAGAGTCTGAGGCAGATAAACACAGAGCTGGCAGAGTTTACAAGTTCTCTTCAGGTCTCTCCAATTATACAAACCTCAGTGGAAAGATAAGGGGGGAGAGCGTAAGTTGGGTGTGTTTCAGCACGCTACCATTTTCTGGCCTTGAAGTGGGAATTGAGATGAGTTTCATGGGTGGGGTTACCTTGTGGTTGCGGGTGCACGGTCCTGTCGAATTGGCACACCTAAAATAAAACTACGTTTTCGGTCCGCCACCTCTCTTTCTCGAAATAGAGGGTTGCCTATTGCCAGGCTGCGACTGGCAACAGGAGATCCGGATGTTGCCTGTTCAGTTAGTTAAAGTTGAATGTGATCACGTGCACTTTTTAAGCATGTAAACAGCTAAGCCTGGTATGCTAGCTCGATATTAAAGAGCCTTCTGACAGCACAGCCAGCTCTGATTAACAATTCCTCTGAGACAGTCTTGTTTACAGCCGTTCAAATGGTAGCTGACCCGAGAGTCACAGCTGTCACTCTCATCAATATTCCCGCCCCTCAGTGACACCGTCCAGGGGGTCACTGCAGGTCAGAGTTCAAAGCTAATGAGCCTCAGGTTCCTTCACATTGCTGGGCCGAGCTCTGGGACTCTTAAGTGTTGGGAGGAGTGATAGAGACAGATTTGACTCCAGTAGATAAATGGAGGAGGATTTATGGGGCTGACCACTGAGCAGTGGACCCTGACTATGACCATGGAGCAGCCTTGGTCACTTTACAAAGTCGCATCATTGGCATCGTAGCGAAGTATGACTGTGTAGGAGGGGGGAGGCTCTTGACCGAGGTCTCTCAGTGATGCACCGTAGTTCTCGAGCTCATCTTAGAAAATCAATTATAGCCATTTGGAAAATGGGTTCATTATTCAGTATGTTTAATGTACAGGATCCATCTGTTATAAACATGATGTATTTTGGCACTTAAAAAACCCATATGTCTTTGCAGTTTGCTTCAGTGTTTTGCAATTTATCATTCTGTAGAACTACATGTGAGTCTTTACGCGCATCCACGTTCCATAAATCTAATGACAGGGTTTTACTGCATTTTATGGCCCCTCTGAACTCAGAAACCTTTACAAATGCAAATGTTGATCTGGAAATGTTGAAGCAGTAAAAATACATTTTGTGGTTACATGGAAGGATGAAACGAATGCAGTGGTGTTACAAATGGGGATGCACTGATCAAACTTTCCAGTCCTCATACCAACAGAGATACCTCTGCTGATACCAGTTTGAAATGTAACAAATAAATATGGGAATATACATTTTCAGAATTTGTATTTATTAGTAAATCAGAATGGGACCAAGATAAATAAAAATGTATTGGTTATTCATCAATTTATACTGACATACCCCCAAAACTGCTGAACCTTTTCTCTTAGCTTCTTCCAGTCTCTGTTGGCTCTCCATTAGATGTCGTGCAGTAAACACAGGAAAACATGGAACTGAATTTTTGAGTCAGTATCAGACCCATATGTGATCCAAATATCAGATCGGTGCATCCCTAGGTATAAGCAGGGGCCTACGCTCACCTCCAAAAATATTGGAACGGTGAAGCCAATCCCTTAATTATTGCTGTAGATTGAAAACATTTGGGTTTGACATAAAAAAAAAAAAAAATCATTATGAGCCAAAAGAGCAACATCTCAGCTTTTATTTCCAGGTATTTACATCTGGATCTGATACACAGTTCAGAAGATAGCACCTTTTGTCTGAGCCCACCCATTTTTCTTGTGAGCAAAAGTCTTGGAACATGTGACTAACAGGTGAGTTTTGTTGACCAGGTGTGTCCTATTACATTGATTATTCAAACTTTAAATAGCGCTGAATGAAAGAGGAAGGCCAGGGGCAGGTAAAGGGTTAAGCATTTTAACATGGGTGTCTATGGGCATTGAGCTGTTTTTGAAAACTGGCAGACTGCTCATTTTTAGCACTTACTGGCACTTTACCGTCAAATTCTCTTTCCTTCAAATAATATAATACTCTATGCTGACTTGGCATTCTTGTTACTTGCTTGATGTTAAGAATCTTAGGCCTCAGTCATAGAGGTTAATGGACCTGTAGCAAGCTGGAGTTGGAGGAAGGAAAAAAATGTTTATTCCCCAGTTGGTTGGCAAGTGGTTGCTGGAGATTGCTGGCTGTTGCCACGCGAAATCAATCGCAAAGATGGTGCTGCACCGAAAACCGAATTGCGATTGCTTCGGTCACCAGCAGATTGCTGCGCGGAGGATGCCGGCTTGTCTGCAGACACTTGCCGACTATCAGCTGAGCCGTAGCTGCAGGGAAACAGAAAAAATGTGACACAAACCGGTGACAGAGAATTCAAATTTTCTTTCTGAGCCCCCCTCCCTGTGTTTTCTTAACGTCCCGAAGCCTCTGCCTTTGTGCTGATTTTTGGTTCCTGTTGAAAACTTTTCAACCTGCACTATCGACACATCTCCCCCTCATTACCTCCATGAGACAGATTTATGTCTGAGATGCACAGAGTTACGGATTTGCAGTTGTGTTGTTTCTAAAATTCACTTGGTGTTCAGTTTCAATACAGCTTCACTAAAGGGGCCTTTTTTTTTTGTTTATGATGAGAAGTTTCTGCAGATAGCGTGACCTAGTTTAGATACACACAAAATTAACAAATCGCAAGAAACAGACAAATAAAAAAGAAATGTTGATGCCGTTTGATGCGAGCTCTGAGAGATTTTTTTTTTTCCTCTGGATGCTTTTCTGTTAAATCAAAGCACATTTCATTATTGCAAATCATTCGGTTTCCTGCGTAGTTTAAACATTTCTACACAAAGTCTGCTTTTTTGAAATTAGACCACATAATTCTGTTTATTTCTTCAATAAAGCAAAAAAAAAGGGCGGGGGGGGGGGGGGGGGGGGGGGGGCTAAATGGAAGAGAAAAAACTGAGAAAAACTTGAGGCCTAATTAGGAGAAAACAACATTTTGAATCTTTTCATACATTTTTGCACACCTGGGACATCCGTGATAGCGAGTCAGCATCGAGCCTTTTGTCATGCAGTGTTAGTGGAGGTAAGGGGGGATTATAGTATCCGCATCCGCGAGCCCGCTAGGGTCTGGTTGGGTCCCGATGACGTAAATTTCATCATCAGATGGTCCATGCGGACGTGCGCGTGGCTTCCTACGTTTTTGTGACCGTGCGAACCCGTCCGCGGAGTGTTGACATTACAGTACATCAACTGCACCTCGACGAGCGGAGAGCAGCTGATAGTTTCGGATAAGTAATAAAAATGATGTAACACAAGCTCAGATTACTGAACGTGTGGATTTGTGTCTTGAGCCTGAAAGAATATTCGTATGTGTGTCTGGGGCAATTGGAGCGATCGTTTTTCATCTCTCTACAGTCTAACCACGCGCATACACACACACACACACACACACACACACACACACACACACACACACACACACACTGCGACCTCTGCCAGTTCCCTCTTTCCTTCTCTATTCTGACCACGTTATACCAGGACCCTGTCGTTGACCCTCCAAAGAGAGATTGATTACATGGAAGAGGAGAATTTTGTTTGCCTTCCCTCTCTCAGTTTTCACCCTCCTCTTTCTCTGTCACCATCTCTTGGGTCTTTTTTTGTTTACCTCACACTCTGCCTTTTTCCTTTCCTCTGACTTTATTTTCTCCTCTGTCGAGTTACATTTAGAAACACCCCAACGTGGGTTTTACCTCCACAAATACCAGCCTGCTCCCTTTGGGGTGGATATTAAAAGAAAGAGGGAGCACAAAGGTCCAAATTAGATTCTTTTGAATTGTTTTATTGTTGATTCAGACCCGCTGATCTTACCTCTCCCTTTCTCCACGCAGTGGGCTGCAGGGAAGGGCTGCAGCGAGTGCGCATTTGGGGATGTTAAGGCAACAGCTGGTCGTATGTAAATGCTCACTGTGGGTGGATGTGAGGTTTGGGCATCTTGCTGGGGTGGTTGTGTGTCCACCCTCGGGGTCTATGAGTCATCCTGAAATAAATGGGAACCCTTAAAGAGATTACGCTGTTTTTGTCAGATCATGTTTTCCAAACACTTTGTGCTCCTTATCATTTCCCATGTCGTTTCTCTTCACATGTACATTAGCTGTGCTCAATCAGGAGTCATTCTCTCTTTGTTTTGTTTCAAAATATCTTCTTTGGGTGCCATGAGATGCCTTCAAATGATTTTTTTTGTTTTATTCATTTCTTTCGTGTCATTCTTTTCGGAGAGCACAGAGCGCCTCAGGGGTCTGTCTAACCATCCGAGTTTTTTTTCCAGCTTGGAAAGATGCAGGCCAAACGCTGAGCGAAGAAGACAAAAGCCAACTCTGTTTCCATTTTCTTTTACCTCCTCTGCTCTTCTCTTTTCACTGCTTCTCATCATCCACGGTGGGTTTGGGTTTGAGAGAACTAATATAATATTGATTCTTTTCAACAGCGTGCAACATGAAAGTCAATCACAGCTGCGGCTGGCATCCAGCTCCGTCTCTAACACCTATGTTTCTCATCACAGATACTCCACTACTGGTGAGGAGCAGCAGCGACTCTGCTTTGGCCCCGCCCACTGAGATGACACCTCCACCTGATAACCAAAGCAATGGAACTCCTGAACCGGTGAGCACAGTCGCACAGGAAATAATAATAACTGGATGTTTGTTTCTCAGTGAAGCTGACGTCTGCAATCACCTTTGACCAACTAAAGATGATGAGAGGATGGCAGTGGAAACCGGTGCTCTTGTCGTCCTTATTTCATTGCTTTCTAAGAGGAGCAATAAAGAGTTTCATCAAAAATTCACATGTTCACTCTCCATTGATTACACTCCCGCAGTGTAAAATTAGCTTTTCGGTGGGAGGAAGAGAAGAGTAAATAAATACGAGAGATGAACATATTGTATTTCCAATTGCATATTTAGCTCTGCCTTTGCCTCACTGAAGACAAATGGAGAAACCCAGTTAATATCCCTCTTGTGGTCCAGCTCTCAGCCCCAGGCTTTACTTTGAAAGGATTGGCTTTTCAAGCGCTCGGCCTCTTTTCGAAACGGGCAGCCATTAAGGCCGACTTAGTTTGCTGCTTTTTTTTTTTTTGGTCCCTCTGTGGCTGATTGAATGTGTGTGGAGGGCTAGATGGAGGCTCTGCGAGGTCACACGTGTGTGTGTGTGTGTGTGTGTGTGTGTGTGTGTGTGTGTGTGTGTGTGTGTGTGTGTGTGTGTGTGTGTGTCAGGGAAACTCAGGTAGAGAGAGAGGGAGGGAGGAGAAGGAGTCCTGTTGTTTACCCCTGCTGCGCCCAACTCAGTGGTGACTAAGCAGAACACGGGCATCAGCGAGCGCTGTGTAAACACAATGACAGAGCCCATACTGTATTTTATGTCCAAGAAAAGTCGGAGCTCATGTGCTTCAAACAGCACGGCTGGACCGGAGTGAACAGGCTCATTATAGATGATTTAAAATGTCCTTACATCTGTTTACAAAAATCCACATCTCTTTGCTGCCTGACAGATGAATCCCTGCTTTGGATGCTGCAGTCTTATTTAAACCCAGACACAAACAATGCCTGTAAACATCGTAAGGATTATGTTGTTACAACAGTGTTTAACGTATAATATGTTGGTGGCTGTGACCACCATCTTTTTATGCTGCTTTGTCATTTTAAGCCATACCCGTGGCTTGGCTGTGTGGATACCAGTGGTTGCTGGTTGATCAGTTTGGAAGTGTTGCCTCTATACAAAGAACATGGCAGCACAGTTTAGGTTTGCAAAGCTGCATCTGAACGAGCCACCGAAGACTTCTGGAACAATCTCCTTTGGACAGACGAGACCAAAGTGGAGATATTTGGCCTTAATGTTCAGTGCTGTGTTTGGACCAACTCCCCCAAAACACCCAAAAGAACACAGCGTATCAGCACAAGCACCTCATACCAACTGTCAAGCACAGCAGGAGAGGGGGTGATGATTTGGGGACCCTGCAGTCACTGAGTTGGCCGTGAACTCCTCAATATTCAAGAATGAATATTGAATGTGAGGCCATCTGTCCAGCAGCTAAAGCTTGCCTGAAAATTGGACAGTGATCCCAAACATAGCAGAAATTCAATCCAGTTCAGTTTTATTTTTCATAGCGCCAAATCACAGCGGTCACTTCAAGGTGCTTTTATAGTGTAAGGTAAAGACAGCAATGCAGTCAAATCAACAACAGATTGGCTGAAAATGTGCTGAACGTACTCCGTCACAACCCCGCGTGTTAAAAAAGTTAAGTTTATGAATACTAAGTGCCTTAAAACGTGACAGAAAAGGGTCTTTCTGTTGAAGGTTGGGACCAACTGCAAAGGACCCCTTATCTTTGAGATGCCACCTTGAGAAAAGGATCTGACGGTCCACCTTTTGAATGAGCGCAGGCTTAAAAATCTCAACAACTATTGCCATGAAATTTTGTGCAGCCGTTCATGTTTGAAGAGGTGCGTTCACACACACACTGCAGCTCTGAACTTCTTTTTTGGCAGTTCAGGGAGAGCGAGACTCAGCTGGAGTGATCTTTGACCTGCTGGCTACCTCGTGTAAAGACTGTGCAGCTTTCTTGACTGAGGTTGAGTTTATTGATTATTATGGATATCCAGGTCCAGAGTGAAGTGTTAGAAAAGGCGTCCTTTATCATTGTTTAGCCATGAATCTCATTTGAGTAATTAATCATATACATCCTGTCATAAGCGCTGCTCGCTGCCCTCCCTGTTGGGAAAACACTCACACACACCTTTCTGATGCACGAGAACTCGCTACGATCACAAAAAAAAAGTTTTTCGTCCGCTCGCGCTGGGGAGCTTCAAGGTTTTCGTTTGTGCTCTTGACTGAGAAACCGTGAAGCCTAACTCCTGCTCATTCACTCGTGTGTTTCTCTAGCAGTGTAAGAATCAGGGATTAGTCTTTAAGTAATTCATGTTTGCTCATGGCTACAGTAATCTGTACTCTGATCAAGACCTGTGTTCCAACCGATGTAGTTCATGTATGATGAAGGCAACATTTAGAGGAGAACAAAGCATCTTTGTGTGTGTGTGTGTGTGTGTGTGTGTGTGTGTGTGTGTGTGTGTGTGTCTGTGCGCGCATGCAAGCTTGTGAGACCGTCACAGCTCTTGGGCATATTGAGTCCTGGGCCTGATGGACTCCATAGATCAATATGCTATCACTTCATCCTCCCTCATCCACTGTACCACTTTTCTGGAACCCCCCCCCCCCTTCCTCTCCCATCTACACACTCACTTACTCAAATCAACACACACTTAAAGCAGCACAAACCTACACACTTTTGTCCCTTTTTGCCTTAACGTGGGTATCGAAAGCTAAGATAAAGTCTACTTCAGCCCGATACAGTGATAAATATGCATCCTGGCCCTTTAATTGATTTCGCTGCGTGCTACAGTGAAGGCCAAGGTTGGCCCGCTTCTCTCTCTTTGACTCACATGTAGTCTGTGCACATACCTCTCTTAGCCTTTCTCTTTATATCAGAAGATCTAATGAAAGTTGCAAAAGGCTGAGCAGTGTTAAACATGCAGCCGGCCCTTTAATTGATTCAGACTTCCTGCTGTGTTCGTAGCTAATAAATGAGACATTTAATGCTACCCCTTAACTGCTGCTTTTTCTCACTCTCTCCCTTCTTATAATACTTGATAGCGTTTATTCGTTTACTCTTTCTCTCCTCACCCTGGGTGTTGCGTGTAGTTCACGATAGCGGCGCATTTGTGTGTTTCCTAATCGAACATATGGGAACGCGCGCGAGCATCCGACGTGATGGATGCGAGGAGGGTCAGGGAGCACCGGCGAGCGCGCTGAAGCTGCGATCCTGCGGTTACACTAGCTGACGCGCCGCAGATGCCAAAGGCAGGAAATACACAGAAGAAACACACACGCCTCGTTACTCATCTGTCTGACAACAACAGCTCACACACACACACAAATATATCATCTCTCATACCTCTGCACATTGGCCTGTCACTCACAGCGTAACTCTGCCTCCAAAACACAAGAAACGTGTTTGGCAGAGTGCGGCACAATCACAGAGGAGACAACCTGTTAGTCGTGCTTAGGCGGCTTTTCAGACGGGTTTCGCAAATGATTTGAGCGCTCATCCTGGGAGCACAAAGCCTGCCACATTTTTTAATCACTCTGAGAGGAAAATAGATTGCATAATGATTTCTAAAGAAAACTGCGCTGCTTTAAAAAAAAAAAAAAAAAAAAGCTGCACTTGAAGCGTTTGAAACATTTTAAAGTTTTGATTTTCATCAGCTTTTGAAATATATTCATGTGGGATACCCAGTCGGTAGCAGCTGGAGAGAAGGTGCTGAAAGGAACGGAAGTGTTAGCACAAAGAGTAAGCACGAGTTGAAGGGTGGAAAATATCACTTGAAGCATAAGTGATAAAAGGAGCTGTCGGTTTGCGAGCTAAGACAGAAGCTGAAGTGTCAATTGACGTGTAAGCCCAGAGGGGAGGTTTAGATGTTATCAAGACCAGAGCTAATACAATACTTGAGTTTTAGTGCTCATTATCTTAGCTCGTGGAATAGGGCTGTAGTTTGATATAAATAGTGAAAGAAGCTGAATTTGAACTTTAATCCGTCAGAAGTAAACAGCCAACGTGTCTGCTGAGTGTGAATTAGAGCTATTAATATAATGAGTCGTGGTGATCGTACTAAAGTCATCAGTAGGAATGTAAGAGTGTGTTTTATTTAAATATGAGGTGCAATGAAAATATTTTGCAACTCAAAAACCTGATTTTAAAAGGAGCTCTTCACAGTTGTCTCCTTGTCCCGTCTTCAAAGTGATGGACTCACTCTATCGGTTTGCGCTGGCAATTACATGCAATCTGTTTACTGCGATTAACCGGAATAAACTGGCTGCTGTGTATGTTATGAAGTGCCACTCATGTTAGCTTAGTCTGTAAAAATGCTCGACTTAGTTTACAATCTGTTGCCAAGTGACTGATGATGATGTTGGTGGACGGTCGGTGATGAGTTTTACCCAAAAGACACTTGGAGAAAATATCAGCGATCCACGTGAAAATTTGCATGTCATAAAGTTAAATGTAAGAGTGAAAATAAAGCCAGTCATCCAGCACAATATTTTATTCAATATTTTACACCTACTCCATCACTAAAGTCAGTCGGTCTTGTAAAGTTTTTAACAACCATGACTCAGTCCTGACTGTGGCAACCTTTAAAACCCCAATGTAAAACATGAATGATTGGTGATGTAAAGTAGGCTGTTCCTTTGGCCATACACTGTGCTCATCTGGGGTCGCCTTTCCACCGACAGGGCTCCGGTGCCAGTATTTGAACCGTTCAGTGGTTTTTCCACCGCGAACGCGAAACGCTCGACCAAAAAACGGGTTCAACTCGGCCCCCGCAAGCTAGCTGGTCTCGAACCAAGAACACGTGACGAAAGTGGCTGAAGGGCGTGACTCCGCCATCCCAACATACAGTTTTCTACCAGAAAAGCGAAGCGATTTTCACGGCTGTGACTTAGGTTGGGTCTTAAGGCTGAACTTGCTGCTTTGTATCAGTTCATATCGCAGATAAAAAGGACGCAAAAGTGCGTACTTGTCGTCTTGCTCTTAATCGCTGTCTGTGTTTACCTCTCTGCTGCGCACAGATGCTGCAGTAGTTTGGTTTGGACCGTGAAATGTGTTCGCAGCACAAGAAAGGGGAGCGTGTCCTCCCACGTTTGCGCGCTTCGGCTTCCGTGTCCAGACGAGGACCCGCCCACACTCATACGTAAAGGAGCAGTTCAGAGAAACGCGGGCACGTTCTTAAGCGCCGGTTCATTGAAACCAGCACTGGCATGAACACCGGCACCTTGGCGGTGGAAAAGTAGCACGGATACACTCAGGAGGGGGCCTACCTTCTCCAGCTGTCCTCGGACGTGATAGAGGCCTGGCTGCCTGAAATCTTGTCCTCTCTCCCATCTGGGCTCCCTCTAGGCCCGGGCTGGGGGCGTGCCGCCCTCCCAGCCCCCCCACAAGTTCTGCCCCTGCCCAGGGGTTGATTGTGCAACACCCTCAAACTCTAGGTGACCAGTTGGTTGTTGCAACTACTTGCAATTGGTCTCTGACAGCAAAAAAAAAAAAAAGCAGAGCAATCACTGGGCAACCACTGATTTGTTCTTGTTGTTGGGAGGTTGCTGTCTTATTTTTATTTTTGCTCTAGTAAGCCATTAGTGTGGCCAAGAAACGTTTTAATCTGCCAAGAGCAATTTTGCACGCACACACCTCAGTTCAGGGAGTTTCTGCCCAACATCAGGTCCCTCAATAACTTGGAGGAGAAGTCAGTGCTGGCTGGCTGAGCCTCAGTAACTACTGGGGCGGCTCAGGAGGTAGAGCGGGTTGTCTACCAATGAGAAGGTTGGTAGTTTGAACCCCAGGTAGTCCAGTTTTCATGTCAAAGTGTCCTTGGGCAAGATACTGAATTCAGAGTACCCCTGATGCATCCATCAGTGTGTGTGTGCTTGGGTATAGAAAAAGCACTTGGATAAATGTGTGTGTGTGTGTGATTGGGTGAATGAGGCTTGTAGTAAAAAGCACTTTGAGTGCTCAAAGTGGAAAAGTGCTCTATAAGTACCAGTCCATTTACCATTTAACTAATTCACAGTGCATATACCTAAAAGGATGTCAAGCACAGACCTTAGCATGCGCCTCTCCTGATCTGATAAACCATCTTTGAATTTGGAAAAGTCCTGTTTGTTCTCCGAGACATGTTGGGGGACCCAGCTCTCATCTCATTAGAAGTGTAAGTTACAGACTGTGCATGCACATGGTTAGAAGGGCACTATCAGGGAGCGACCTTAAAATAGCAACTGCACTGGAATCAGTCCAGAGATGCACAAGGAGATGACCTTAAAGGGGAGATGCGCCAGTAGTAAATCAAGTATGGGTTTCTGTTTCGTAAGTACACTAAACATATTAATAATATACCAACTATTGCACCTCTAAAGGATTTACTATTGCAAATGCAAACACTGCAGCCTTTGCACACTCCTTTGAGAGACTGGAATGACACTAATGTTTCTGTTAAGTGTGTTGAGACATAAACGGTGAGAGCTGATTGGCTGAGCACAGCAGGGATTCTGAAGAGGAGAGCTGCTGTTTTTGCATCTACTTAAACCTGAGTGCTCTTAATCAGAGATTAGATTCACACTGGTGTGATCCCTTAATGTTAAAGCATTAAAGATGTGCAGGTTCGCGAATGTGTGTATGTATCCTTGCATCACGTATCTTATGTAATATATGCTTTTTTAGAAGAGATGCAGGCAGAGAAGAGGGGTTTATGTTACTGTACCTGAAGATTTCTGTGCTGTAGTTCCCTTTCATGCTACAGTTCCTTTAAGACGGGATGTACAGCAAGTGCGTCTGTTTGTGTTACACGTGTTCACCTGTGCTCCTGCTAGCCTTGTGGTCCCAAATGCTCAGTCCCTCACTCCGTGTTGAGGATGTACCAAAGAGGGAGAAGCTTGTGTTGCGTGTGCTGTACATAATGGCGTTGTGGGAAGATGCACAGCAACAATGGAGCCTGCAGCTCATCTTTCTGCCCCCGCACACATGTGCTCCATTATGGGGGGGTAATCTCGCACTGCCCAGATAAGTGGGTCACTATTTGTGCAGGCAGCATATGTGTTTGTATTCATAAACACATCAAATTTATTTTTTTTTCCCCCATGTTTGCAGCTCTGCAGAGATGGTATGTGTAGGTAATATCTGCAGGAAATGTGTGTGTGTGTGTGTGTGTGTGTGTGTGTGTGTGTGTGTGTGTGTGTGTGTGTGTGTGTGTGTGTGTGTGAGAGATGTAAAGCATATATTTATTCTGCACTGTGACAGAGGGTCCACGGGGGACTTGGGTGTGGTGGGGGTTGCTAAGTAGTGGGCTGGTGGGCGGGAGCTTTGTAGCCATTAGTACTGGTGACACAATGAAAGTGACAAGGCAGAAGGACCTAATTGCTCCCTTCTTGTCTTTACCGATTTGGGGCGATTTCTCTGTCCCACCCCTCGAGTGTGTTTGAGCGTCTCGCAACAGTTTTGACGCTGTCGCTTTCTTTCCTTCTTCCCACATTTGTCTCTCCCTCTTCCTTTTTATTCGTTTGCCCCAGGGTTGATTTTTTTTTTTCTTCAGATTTTAAAATAGAGCCTGGCCTGACATAGGGCAGGGATGGAGGGAGGGAGAAGTAGATGGATAGAAATGTACATAGAGTGAAGGAGGAACAGCAGCGTGTGGTAAGAGCTCAGCATTCGGCGGTCATTCTCTCTTCACTGTCAGTAAAGGTGATTGATGGTGGCGTGAGATTGTTTTACTAATTGGTGGCGGGCCTCCTCGTGGTCGCTGACCGGCTGCTGTTTAGTGTGTGTGCAGGTCAGAAACTGTTATTTTGTCATTTCAGCAATCAGCGATTTATCGGTTCTGTTTTCAATGTTTATGTCTAATACAGGAAATCAACAATGTACTGAAAGGAGCTCTGGACCGACTTGCTGAAGACCCCCCTGCCAAGATGAGCAAGGTGAACTTCAGGTAAGTGTGTGTTTCGGTGTATGTCTTAATGATAGCAGGCAAATCATCCTATAGCCTGGCGTGGCACAGGGATCGAGACTAGGATTACGACTCCTGTCTTTGTTTGGCAGCCCGGCACTCTGACAGGATTAAACAGTCTCGTGGGTGTGTGTGTCTGTGTGTGTCCCATTATGTGGTTGTGGGTGGGACAGTTTCCCATCTGTTTAGGCTACAACAGAGGTGAATTTGAACTTGGATCATATTATGAAGTCCCACGTGATGCATAGACTATGCTGACATAGGCACTGATAGTAATTAAATTGCAGAGGAATATGAAAAGCCAAGATTAAAACCTCATAAAAGTGAGTCATTTCTTTCTGATTTCAGATCTAAAAATAGCCCCAAGCTCAATTTACAGCAGTGTTGCACAGCTGTGCTTGGTGTCTAGATGAAGCAAGGCTGGGGACATTAATATTACACCTAGGGCTATTAATGTTTTGAATTAATACTTAATGGCTTGATTTTGCATTTGGTTAATCAAACCGTCAGTTTTTAGCATGATGTCTGAAGAAGGCTCACGCGTGAAGCACACTGGCTCATCTCGTGGGCAGTAAACATCGCAGGACGAATTCAGTCAAGGTTTGGTTGTAACTTCTTCTTGTGTGCCGCGTGCTCAGGTGATCCCAGCAATCTGCATATCAAGTTTATTCTTTCAATTCCAATAAAAAAATAAAATAAATCAGTATAGCTGTTCTCTCAGGTGCTGCAATAAGGCGTAGGATTGATGCATTCATTAAAAAAGAGGATTTATGAGGTGGTTTGGAGTTATGTGTTAGCAGTAAGATAGCTGACAGGGTTAAGTAGGTTAGAATCAGTGCTGTCACAGTTAGGTTAGTTAAGTTAGACTAGGTGACATATAATGATCTGGCAATCTAAGGTCTTGATAAAGGCCTGAACAGGCGTCTCGCTGTGGCAGCATCCACCTTTTGTTTTTGGACTCATCACTTGCAGACGTCTGGCTCGATGGGAGTCACATCATCATTTTTTTCATCTTTCTCTGAGGCTGTCAGTCAGAGTAACCATGGCAACAGCTATCCCCCCCCTCCTTTCACCTGTCTCGTCCAGGAAGCCCGTGATGGGAGTACTGATCATTGTGTGACATTCCTCCGCAGCAGACCGATTTCCCCCGATTAGAAAATTGTTCTTTTCAGAATCGCGGACGCTCCGAGGAGGACTCGGCTGGAATGACAGATGGTGATTCTTCAGCGTTTTACAGTACAGTGGTGTCTTGACAGCCCCGTGATACAATGGAGGCACGGCTCTCACTGATAGTTTGCCATGGTAACAGATGGTTGGCAGTTGAAGACACCACGGTGAGCGAGCGAGGGCACACTTTCAGGAGTCCCGGCTGCGAGTGTGTTAGACACTCGGCCTCCGTCGATGTAGAGGAAGTCAACCAAGAGTGGGAGCTCCATCTGTCTCACTCCTCGTTGCTCTTTTCATCCATCCCACTGTGTCCCCCCCTCAACTCCCCCCCCCCCCCCCCCCCCCCCCAGTGGAATGACTGTGTTTGTTTGTGTTTGTGTCAGTGGGATGCTAAAATGGGTGAGCGGAGCTATTCTGCATATTAGCGTGCAGCGCTAACAAGCTACTGTTGCCTCTGATGAGCTTGTTTGTGGCACCGTTTGTTTTTTATATGAATGTAAATGGGATGAAGCTGGGTGTGTGTGTGTGTGTGTGTATTTGTTTGTTAGCCCCCCAACACTCCTTGAATACATTTAGATCATGCAGGACTGGCTTTGTACCTGTGTGTGTATAATGCTAAACAATCCTGGCCTGATTGTGTGCCATCTCTGAAAGTAAATTCACACGCTCTGTGTGTGTTTGTGTAATTCACGGTTTGTGCGCATCTGTAATTTAGATGTAACTGTGTTCTCTAATAGATGTAAATGTGATGCATGTGTGTATCTGAATTTTCAATTTGGAGGAATGTGACTGATGGTGTTTGCGCAGGAGCGAGCGATGTAGCAATAAGAATGCAAATTGAATGTGTGTGTGTACAGTACGCGTGTGTGACCCTGGCAGAGGTTAACGAGAGCAGGGTGACAGTGACGGAGGAGTGCGTTATAATGATCCCAGCTAGTCCTTAGGCTTGTGTACGTGTGGGAAGCACATAAACCTTGAACTTCTGTGCTTTTGTTCTCAGACTTTTTTTTTTTGGTTTCTTTTCAAGGCTCAAAAAAAAAAACCCTCTTGAACTTTTCTGCTATGTGGGAAACTAGAGAAATGCAGTTTCTACCATTCAGTTTAAAGGATGGAGGGCAGAAGTGAGCAGCTATGCAGAAATGATACAAGAATTCTTCAAACTCCAGATCTCCTTGAGTTTATCACCTTCTCTTTCTCTAAACATTATTCTGGGTTCCTGTTTCATCTCACACCTGTTTCCGTACTCTTACAACTCGGACACGGGAACGCCATGTTGTTCCAAGCTGTGTTCTGGAGTCAACCTGGAATAATATCGCTTGAAATAATGAATACAATGTAATATATTAGGCTTTCACTTCATTATTCAGATGTCTGATGTCACCATTTTCCAGATACCCATAACTTTTAATTATTACATTGAACTAAGAGAGTTTGTTTCCAGACTGACTCATAGTTTACAGTTTGGAGCTAAACACATTAATAGCAATTAAGGTGTCATTGACATGTCTAAGGACACTTGAGTATGCAGTTAGGAGGAGATGGAGCTCAGCCCACTTAGAAGAGTCACCATTAGAAGAAAGAGTAGAAATAATTATTCAAAACTTTCCATTAATTAAATATCTGTGTTTAACTGCTTTTTATTATAAAAATATTTCATGAAACCTTTCTTAATTGCAGCTGTTACTATGGTAGAGCACCAGAAGAACGCACACCAAGGGAGGCCGCTGACTTCTGTCGGGCTTTGATTGAAAGTACGAACAGCAGAGAGTTAGTTTGCAGTGGTGATGGACAGGGCGACAGATGAGGTCAGGCAGGAGTCTTCTGGACTGTTGTGTTTACAGACAACATAGTGATGTGTAGCGAGAGTAGGGAGCAGGTGGAAGAGAGGCTGGAGAGGTGGAGGTACGTGCTGGAGAGACGCAAGAGGAAATGCGCGTGTGAACGAGAGGGAGACGGATGGAAAGGTGGAGAAGCGAGGAGCTGAGGTAGGGAAGGTAGAGGAGTTTAAAAACCTCAGTGCACAAGAGAGGCGAAGAAGAGTGTGCAGGCAGGGTGGAGTGGGTGGAGACGGCACTCCTTTTAAGGACATGTCACCTGGCGCACTTGGGCAAATCTATTATCTGTTGGTCGAGGAAAGTAAAACAAATATTAAGTCATGAAAAAAACACATTCATTGAAGACTGACATGATCCATACCTGCAGACAGAGATGGAGTTCTCCTCTGATCTTCTTGTACCATGCAGCCCCCCCCCCCCCCCCCCCCCCCCAACCAGTATCAAAAGCAGCCCTCTTGTTGCTTATCTTTAGTGGTATTGTCCTTGTTTATCTGCAGCTAAAAGCCACAGTTCAGGGCTCTGCAGAGATTATTAGAGAACCTCATTCTGTTTCATCTCTATCTGCTCCTCTATCTGTCTCTTTCTTTTATCTGCAGCTCTCTTCTTTTGTCCACCGGCTAGATTGGGTAGTTGAGAAGCAGGTAGATAAGGGGGTGAAGTAGCCACCTGCTTCCCAGTCGCACACACCCACACACACACATACCCACGAGCTCACACATAATTCTGATGTTTGGCAGGACTACCTGTGAGCTAATTTGTATCCCTATCTGTGTAGCCTGGAGGAAAATGCAAATGGAAAGGCTGAAATTGTGTGTGTGTGGTTGTTTTACTGTATCTGCATTTTCAGGAGTTTCTGCTTCCTGATTTCTGTATTTTGTTGACAGTAGTCTGACGAGGACAGTTGCGTTCCCTGGCGACCGTGGACCCCTGGGTATACATGTGGTTCCCTACTGCTCCTCTCTCAATGGACGGTAAGCACGCACAAACGCTCTCTTCTCCACATCCACTCATAATCAACCAGACCTGTAGTCGTATGCGTTGACCCCCGTGATTTCATATTGACTCTATACTGTATGTGTTGCAAGACCTCTCGGCCTCCACATTAGAGGCATTGAGGAAAACAGCCGATCCAAGAAGGAGAATCTCTTCAGGGAGGATGAGTGCATCGTCCAAATCAATGAGACGCCACTCCAGGACAAGACCTTTGCACAGTAAGTAGGCCAGGGTGTGTGCTTGATTGCAGTTTTTCAACACAGAAACCAATATCAAAGCAAGGAATTGGTAATATCTGATCTGAAACGAGTGCGGTGGAATAAGTTTAGTTTGTAGTTTTGGTGTGGAGCCTGTGTTTCATGCATGAAGCAGTCAGTTATTAACAAAAACTGTAAAAATCTGTTGGTGCAGATTAATATCATAGCAGCTTTATAGCATAACTCAACAACTTTCACTGTTTTGTCCGTCCCTGAACAAACACAAAAAAGAGCCGCAGAGCCGTAATGGCACTGCAAAGAGCCATAATGGCCGCAGCCAACAAACTCCTTGATCCCGATGAGACTGAATATTTGCGAGATGTGCCACAACAGGCTCAAGCCACAATCCATCTGCCCCAGAGGTCCCCTGTCCATCCCCCCCAGTGTGTCAGAGCTGTTCTGGTGGGTGTTTAATGTTATGGCTGAACATTTAACAGACATGGGAAATAGAGGCAAGGCTGAGGTGGTTTGGATATGTGCAGAGGAGGGATAGGGAATATAGTGGGCAAAAGATGCTGAATATGGAGCTGCCAGGCAGGAGGAAAAGAGGAAGACCATGGAGAAGATTCATGGATGTAGGGGAGGCGGACATGCAGAGAGTTTGTGTGACAGAAGGAGGAAGAAAGAAGAGGAATCATGTAACAGAAATGGGGGGACTTAAATGAACTCAAACATTCTGGTTTTGAGGATTAAAGGGAAACGCCGTGTAGAAAGATGCAGTAGCATCACAGCATTGTGGAGACTGCAGTTCAGAGGTAGCTGTCACACACAGGTGAGCATCGTCACACAGGGGTTAATATTTGAAATAGTAGTTTAAAAAAAAAATCCACGGAGGGACGACTTTTTGAAGACTGTTAAAGAAAACTTGTCTGTGATTCTACATATTTCTGTGCTTTTAACCAGACTGACGGCTCCTAAGAAGCTGGTTGCCACCAGGTGGAAATACCATTACTTGCTCAGACGGTTGCTCCCTTTTGTTGATGTTGCTTATCTTTAGCTCTCCTCTGAGAGTATCCACAGGGCTAAAGAAGATATAATTAAACTGTGGACCCAAACAGGGGAGGGTCTTAAAAGCTTACTGAACTGAGCGACCCTCTTCTCGTTTCTTTCCCCTCATCCATCTCTCTCTTTCCTTCTCCATCCTCCTCCTTCAGGACCCGGTTCCTGTGAGTCTTTGTGTTTTTTTGCTTATGCTCTTTGGTTTTACTGATTGTACGATTATTTTTGTTTACATGGCAATAAAAAATTGATCACAAAAAGAAGTCCTCCAGGTGATTGTATTTGGCAGAAGATTGTAACCTGGATGTTGTTTTTTTTTTCCTAACTTTGCATCGTTCTTCGGAAAAGATGAAAATGATTTGTAAACATCATCCAAATTGGATCCGAGATGGATCAGCTTATCGTGACATAACATGAGAAATGTGGTGTTTATATCTGTGTGTGTGTGTCTGTGTGTGTCAGGGATGGGATGAGGAACTAAAGCCCTAAAAGCAAAAAAAAAAAAAAATTGTTGTGTGTGTGTGAATACTCCCACTCATCCTGTCACCACTAACACTGTAGAAATACCCCACCTGTCACTCAGCATGCTTCCTTTATTAACCAGACAAATCCTTCACATTCCCTGCCCTGTCCTATCTCCCACCACATCTGCTCTTTTTTTTTTTGTTTCTATATTATTCAGTTCTATTTTTCTCCCCTATTTTCAGCGCGCACACTTCAAACTCCCGTCCCTGTCCTTTCTCTGTGTTCCCTGTCCTGTGTATCTCTCTGAATGGGTCCGTTTAAATGCATCTCACTGTGTTCTCTGTTTTGTGTGAATGTGCTGCTGATAGTGGTCTATTAAAGCTGCAATAGGATCCTGCTGCAAGGTCTCACCATCTGATAGGGACCACAGTGTCCCAAGCCAGCTGGAGGAGTCACTGTTGTTAATCCAAACTATAATACAGCCCCTTTAGTGAAGCACAAGCCTCATTCAACCTCCTTCTGTGTTCAGCTTCACTTTTGAGTTCTCTTTTGGTGCTTTACAGGTTTGTAATGTTCCATAAAGCAGAGAGGGAGATTAAAGTCATCGTCTTTGTCTTTTGCTTTTCCTAAATTAGCCTTTTTCTCTCTCCGTAGGTCACAGGAAGTGTTCCGCCAAGCTATGGGCTCTTCTTCAGTGCGTGTCGAGATCCTTCCTGCGGCCAACAAGTCACGCTACGAGAAAAGCTTCATAGGCCAGCTTTTCACCAGCGACAGCAAAGACTCTTCCACTAAAGCCAGTCCGGTGGTGGTACGCGCTAAAGCCGACCCCCAACCAGAACCCAAACCAGAACCCAAAATGAACGCCAGGACAGATATGAGGCGACCAGATGCTCACTCAAAACCCCCAGAGCCAACTGTGCCAAACACACAACCAGTGGAGCTCCAGCCTGCGCACGGCTCTTTAGAGAGAGCGTCTCCCACTTCCATAGCTAAGGGCGGGAGCTCCTCCCCGATGCCATGGACCCGCAGCGAAAGCCCGCTGGCCAGTAAGAGTCCCGCTGCGCCCAGCCTGGCTAACCTTACCAACAGGAAAGGCGGCAAGAAGTTAAAAATTGACTTGAAGAAAGGTAAATATGCAGCAGAGTCTTTAATTCCCTCATGATCATCATGAAGAATATCAGATATTACAGAAATGGGAAATGGAGCACACAATAACAGCAAGTGACCAGTCATGGTTAGCATTTTAGAAAGCATGTGTAATAAGCTAAGGATATTATGCTTCTTCCAATCTGTGGTATATAAGTAACATGAGCACGTGTATTGTTGGCACGTGTTATTTACGCATATATGACGGCTATACTTGTTGGACCTGACTGCAGATTATAAATGACTTTATAAATAAGACTGGATTTAATTGACAAAGAGCCAGCTTTTGTAGTTTTGGCCCCGTACACCACCACAGTTGGTTTTAAGCCAAACAATCAATATGTGTTTGAAGTGCAGACAAGTCGAGAGCACCCTGGAGGAGGTAGGCGTATCATTGTGGGCGTCTACAATTAAGAGACGCCTTCATGAGTGGGAATAAAGAGGTTTTACAACAGGGTGCAAACTGCTGATTGCACTCAGGAACAAGAAGATCGGATTAGCCTTTGCCAGAAAACATCCAAAAGAAAATGGGGAACTATGTATAAAAATGGCTGTAAAATTTGTGGGAAAACTCTCAGCACTTCAGTCACATCTTGATTTTCTGATTTTTAAAATCCACTGCGGCGGTGTGCAGAGACAACACTACAAAAATGATGTCTTTGTCCAAAGAATTGTGGCCCGAACTGTAAATGATGTATTTCTCAGCAAAGTTTGGCCAACAGGGCAGCTGCAGCGATGAAGCAATCCTTCTGCCGTGGCTTTGGCCAAATCCTGCTCCTCTGAGCGCTGAGCTGTTACACTTCACGTCGCTTGAAGTTCTCTTATCTCAAACGGCCTTTCCACAGCTCTGTTAGCAACCTAATGAGTCCATCAAAGTTGAGCGGTAACACCTCGTGAAAGTGTTAGACCTCTGCAAAAGACTTGTATTGAGCTTAATAAAAATGTGGGATTCTGTGTTTCTGTTCAGGATTTCTCAGGCTCTGCTACATTAATACGATTATTTGTGAGTCCTCCATTATTTTATTTTTTTTACCGGTGCAGTACAAAAATATTGGAATTTTGTCGTTTGAGCCTGCTTTTAAGGACGCTTGAGTGCTTACGCTTTTTTTTTTCTTTTTTTTTTAAGCTTTTATCTTCCAGTTTTGTTAAAGTCGAAGCTTTTGAGCAGCTCACTTAGCCCCTGGATGTTGTTCTTCTTACTGGTGCCACAACTGATTGATTTTTATCACATTCAGCCTCCCAATAAAAATTGCAGTGCACTGTGGTTAGGTTTAGTACCCACATATTGAAAGAAATATTTCACTATGAAGATATTTTTCATTTTTCCTCTCCCCTGATAGCCATACTAAGAGCCTGCTTGTTACACTGTTAGGCTTGAACCCAGACCGGCTCAGTCTGGCATCCCAGCCACCTCATCTCTTATCCCCTCAGTGCTGGAGTGTTGATGTGCTGAGAGCATGGGAATGGGTTCTTATGACTGTGAATAGGGTGTGCTCTAGCAACCTGCAGTGTTATGGGGCAGTGAAAAGATAGCTGTAATTGGGCTACATACGCGCGCACACACAGACACGCGCACACAGGCTCACTACAGGTATCCAGAATAAAGGCGAGACACCCAGATGAAAGGATAGAAGAAATTGGGCCTCACACACTCCATCTCCAGCTCAAAGCCCCATTCACTGCTGTTTAATTGTTATTTTTTTTTCATCACGCTCTTCTTCCCCCTTTCCCTTCACCCTCTTTTTGTTTGACTTTTCTTTTTCTTTTTTCCCCTGTCTCCCCAGTCTATCCCTTTCACCTGATGCAAGATCAGAGCAGAGGATATTATGGGGTTTCTAACACCCTCTCCCTCGGCAACAGGCTCCTTCTCGCCGTGATTGACAGGCGGTGAGGTTTAGGTGCGCTAATGTAGGGCAGGCAGAGGCTTAGCTCGGAGACCAGATAGCATCGCTCACCGCTTTTAGTATGCCACGGCGGCTTTGCTCTCCCCACACACACACATACACACACACACACACACAGCGAGAGACAGAGTGTGGCACATTTCACTCATGGCTTGGGGCTTGTGAGGCCGTGAAAAAGGGAGAGGGTGGAGGCTCTGGGGGGATGATGGTTCATGCATGTGTGTGTGGGCTCAGAAAAAAACACACACACACTTGTAAATGAATACACACAAGGTAAATGTAGGCTCACAAGCACAAGGAAAATCTTTGTGGAAATCACATCGCATCCCCAGGGAGAGAAGCTAGAGAAGGGAATAATATCTCTCTGGTTCTTCTCTCTTCTTCACTCTTTTTTTTTTTTTCTTCCTCCACCTTCTTTCCATCTTCTCCCTCTACCTCCCTTCATCAGCCACCGTTCGGCCTGCTCACACGTGAAATTAAAGACAGAGTCTTTCTAATCCGGCTAGGAGAGAAGCCTGCTCCTGGGGGCTCAGAGGCTGAGCCAGGCAACTAACCCCCATAGGAAAACAGGCACTTAAACAGTAGTTAATGTGGAGAAGATGCAGACTGCAGACGGAGTTCAGGAGAGCAAGAGAGAGAGGAAAACTTGGAGAAGGAGGAAAAAAAAAGAGGGAACGGGAAGATGAGGGCAAAATTCAATTAAAATGAAATTAAAAAGTCATAAAATTTGTAATTAAGTCTCATTTTCAGGGGCATAGACATCCCCCAGTGCACAGCATGACGCATGTTGCTTTGTTCCTACAGGCTCTGAGGGTCTGGGTTTCACCGTGGTAACCAGGGACTCATCTGTCCAAGGGCCAGGGCCTATCTTGGTGAAGAGCATCTTGCAGCGCGGCGCAGCGGTGAAGGACGGACGCCTACAGCCAGGGGACCGCATCCTTGAGGTACCACACACACGCATCTTCCCGAAGAAGCCAAGACACCATCGTTGTTAGCAGGGCACACATGCACTCACTAATTAAACAGTATAACTGGACTTTCCCTCGGATCTAAATGATCAAATATAGTTAAACTCGGGAGAGTTTATGGAGCTCAAGAGAGACTGCTTATCTCTGGATCAGACAGTGATTTGAATTCATTTGCAAATGATGCCTAACCGCCAGGTTTCGAGAGATCTTATTGGTTTTATTGGCAGCGATAGATCACATCTTTGTGTGCGCGCTTTTTTAAAAAAAAATCATGCAGCTAATTTTTATGATTTCTAGCAAATGATTTTTGTGGACCCCATGGCTGTGTGTCGCAGATGCCATTTTCAGAACCCCTAAGCTAGACAAATATAACCAAGCTATCACAGAGAAACACAACAACATATGTTTTATTTTCATTTTGGAGAACCAGCCCACACACAGAAGCATCTCCATCTGATCCTCTGTTACTTTCATTCGATACGTGTTAGTGGACCACTGCCAGTGGATAATACACTACGCTTTAATCTACTCCTGTTTGTGTGTTTGCTCCCCCCCGTGTGTTTGTGTGTAGGTAAACGGAGTAGACATGACAGGCCGTAGCCAGGAGGAGCTGGTGGCCATGCTGCGCAGCACCAAACAGGGAGAGAGCGTGTCTATGGTGGTGGCTCGGCAGGAGGACATCTTCCTGGCTAGGGAGCTGGTAAGAGCGTGTGAATACGTGAAAATGCAGCAACCGTATGCACACACACCGTCACACAATGTCCCTTCACTCTTCTTTACTGATCACTTTCTGCTACATCCCTGCTTCTCTGTATACACAAACATTCCCTTTACATTTAAATTGTGCTATTTCCCATTTTTACCTTTCAAAGGAGCAGACTTCTTTATGTTGAGTTTCTTTTGCACCTCATACAAACCCACCCGAAGCACGAGCTGCGGCCTTCCTGTACCTCTCTGGTTTGTTGACACAGCAGTGCCAGAGGAAGTCTCTCACACACACACACACACACACACACACACAAGCCACAGTGGACCCCACAGGAAACGAGCGAGTGTGTCGGTGCTTGTCGGCACGCCCCGGGTGTTAAGTGACCGTTTGTACCCGCTGCGGCCGACGGGGTCAGAAGTCAGCGCCGGGGCTGTGAAGCTGACGCAGTGTGACCGAGCCTCACAGGGGACGTTTTATCAATAAACACACTCTTTTAAATACACGCGCGCAGAAAGCCAGCTGGCCCCTTGAAAGTCACTCGCTCTGTGTAAATGATGTTTTCGCCTGTTCTCTCCTTTCTGTCCTCTGGTTACTCCGATTATTCCCTTCCCGTTACTTCAAAGCACTGCGAGAAAGATGCGCAGCGCTTTGTAGTGACTGATGCATATTCACACCTAGGCAAACTGCGCACGCACGCACACACACACACACACACATATGCACACGAACTCCTGAACAACTAGAACTTGATATAAGACTTGCGCTCTGTCACACACACACACGTGCGTGCACACAACGAACACATCACACATCTTTAAACAGCTAAGTTGCTGTTTCCGAAAATAGTTTGCCCTCATTAATGGCCCAGCAGTCTTGGCATAACAAGTGCACTTTGAAGAGACTCTACAGTCTTCATCTAACACTTGCTTGTATTTGTGCATTAGAGAGAGACTTAAAGAGGTGGGGGTGGGGGTGTGGGGGGAATGAGAGTGAGCTTTCACTCCTGTATCTATCGAGGCTGCTGAAGTTGCTGGTGCCCCGTGAGATCTGGCCCTTATCTGCAGCACAGTCCTCCACCTCAAAGACATTTTGATGTCCCCTAAGCACACACACACACACACACACACTTAAAGATACACTCACAAACACCACACACAGCCTCTCTAGCAGTTCTGCGTCATTGAATGTAGTATACACCCCCCCCCCCCCCCCACAAGAAAGCAAAGGATTACATTAAAACACAGATGCAGAAACGACTGCAGAGAAAAAAGTTTGCAATTAAAAGTAGGCAAAATGAGCAAACACACACACACACTCACACAAGGCTGCAGGACACAGCTCCCACCTTTCTAAAAATGCTGCTTGTAGTGAATAATTGTGGAGTTTTGTACTATTAGCGCTGCAGTTGGTTGCACAAAGGATATCAAGAAGATGCAGACACATTGAATGTGCCCATCTGCCTCTTCCATCATAAAGGATGTGTTTGAGTCTCACGTCTATGCGCCTGTCTGACTAGGGGATTATTTTCTCATGCTTTAGAGTCTCAAACATCTTGTAAAAATTGTCTTTATGCATCCACGGAGCATCCATTCACGTCAGTTGTTCAGCGCAGTAGTTTTACATCCAGCAGCTGCCGAGGTTAATTAGCTGAATCACTAAAGGTTTCCCTTGACCAACATCATATCGCTGCTGCACATAATTCGTCTACATTATGAGCTCTTTGTATCCATCAAAGCCCACTTTGCGCTTGTGCAGAAACATTTTGTTCAACTGAAAATATCTGTCTCTGCATTTATCTCTGGCCACTCGGTCCAAGGATCACTTACAAAGACCACGTTTGCACACGCTTTGTCAATGCCCCGATTTTGCCTGAAACCTGGAAACAGGTTAAGTATTTAGCAGCCCCCCCCGACCCTGTTCTCTCATAGTGCTTTTATGAAAAGAACCTCTTCAGAGAAGTATCTTAATATCACTATTACGCCCAGTGTGTGGTGTGTTTTTCTCCCACTAGCCCAATTTCTTTTGAGCTTGTAAAGTTCGTGTCAGATGTCCGGTGTTTGAGCTCCAACCAAGTCTGAACAAAATTGTATTACAGGGTTTCTTTGTGGGCGATGGTGAGCTGGAGTGACCTTCAGCATTCCATTCATTTCATTCCCATTCGAATTAGAAATGTTCATGGTGCCAATTATCACAGCTGATTTCAGGCAGTTATTTGCTCTTAAGCAGTGCAAAGACCACTTGGAGGGGATGGAAGGGAATTTACTGTAAATGTAGAGCAATCTGAGCAATGAGCAACGTAAAACAGGTGGAAGCGATTGCTTCTGTTTGACTCATCATAAACACCCCCCAGCTGTAATAGCTCCTGCTTTTCCTGCCTATTAGCACTGCAACTAATTCTAACAATGCATAATCACTGGATTATACGTGTAATAGTCGTAAAATAGAGTCAAAATATAGCTGTTGTTTCCATCTGCAGTTTTTTTAGATTTGGTTTTATGGCTCCTTGAATAGAACTGAGCATCAGTGACAGATTAAGTCAGAAATGGCTTGAAAAGGAGGAGCTGGGGAGGAGGTGGGTTGCAAAACGGCTTGCACATCACAGCAGTGCATCCTGCATGAGATGCTATCAGCTGATGTGGAGATCGACTCTTCAGCTGCCAGAACTTACCTAAGACCTGTGTCTAATATATGTGGGCAGGAAAGTTGATACAGTACAGTAAAGCCTGTAGAGCAGCTGGTCAGGGTTCAGTGTTTTTTGCCAAGGGACACTCCAGTAGAGCAGGCACCTGCTGACACAGCAAGTTGAACCCAAGACATGCGACTGAAAGTCTAGTTTTTATACTCCCTACGGAGCGCTGCCGACCCCTAAGATTCTCTCCTCCGGTGCTCACATAGTTCATTTTATCTCCCTTGTACCAGTAAAGCAGGAGCTAACTGAACTGCTGCTGATTGATTAGTTTCAATGGGGGGGTACTGATGTTTCATGAGCAGCGTGTGGTTCTGTGAAAGCGCTCAGCAGTGCTGGGAGGCATGCTGGTCTCTTTTAGTCAAAAGAATAACAATAAAGCGTGTGAATTAGCCTCCTTATTAGGATACAAAAAAGACAGCGATTTTCTACCCCATCTCCTGCACTAGCGCGCACTCGCTAAGTAATTAAAAAGTGATAACTTCTAATCACAGTTTCATTCCTGTCAGCATTTCTGCATCTCCTCCGCTCGGCGCTCTCATTATTTCACGAGGCCTCGTTTTGTTTTCGGGGTGGAGATTAGAGAGTTGCTTTGTAATGTTTTTTGTTTTTTTTTTTTTTCTTTTTGCAGGTTTTGTCGAGGGCATTATATACACGTGTGTGAGTGAAAGTGTGTGTGTGTGTGTGTGTGTGTGTGGCATGCTAGGGACAGGATGGAGAGGTCACTCTGCACATGGTTGACCCACTGCTGCCAGCAAGCCCAGGCTGGCTCACAGGAAAAAGGGGTTGCAAGATAGAAAATAACTTTGCTGCGTTGCTGTCGTCTCTTTCATCACCTCGGCCTCTTTGGCTGCCGTCTTTCATTTGTACATATCCCTCTTTTCCTTTTTTTTTTTTTTTTTTTTTTTTTGTCTTTCTGTCAGTCTGCCTTCAAGCTGGAGCGCTTCACTCCACCCCAGAATTATCCCTCAATCACTCATTTTCTTTCCCTTTCTCTTCATTGTGAGGTAAAGGTGTAAAGCGGTGAAGAGGCAGACATTAAGGCGATTAATTGGCAGCTCCATCGTCGCCGTCAAGCGCGGCGAGATCGCATCTTAATTGAATGTCGCTCTCACTGCTAATCCCCCCACTTTGAAACCCCCCATTTAGAAGTCCTCAGCGACAAAAGGCTCTGTGTGTAATCGCTGTGTGTCAACCCCCCCCCCCCCCCCCCCCCCCCCCCTCCTCCGCCTCCCACCCTGGGGTAAGAAAAAGCTCCTCTTTGTCTCCTCATTTGGGTGGTGAAGAGGGTGGCCTGTCTCCTGACTAAAAGCTTGTTAAAGATCCATTGCTGAGGGCTAACTGCGAAGGGAGGGGGGGGGATCAGAGTGGAGCCAAGGGGTCCCACTCGCCCCCAAGGAAAGGGCATTAGCGGGGATATTAGCGAGTGTGTTTGCGTGTTTGGACCACTGCTGAGAATCACTTGGTTGTGTAAATAAATATAAATCAGCTGTGAGTTACAATAAATGAACACGCTCCGTGCACGCGCCTTCTTATTTTAATAACTTCCCCTTTTTTGTGTGTGTGTTTTTTTGCGACGTCTTCAGGAGCCTGCTGCGCTCTGATGCGGCCACCTTCGCCCCGTGTGTTATTGCAGCTAGATCACAGAGGTATTTAAAACCTCCCAGGTTGCCACCTGAGTCTTCTCAAGTGTCTCTCAAGCAGGAAGAAGCAGATTGTCTTTGTAATGCCTCTGGTTTTGAGTAGCAGCACTCTGAAATGCCTCGTTGATAAAAATAAGCCCTGACTGAAAATCTCAAATTATACTTGAGCAGAAAATAGATTTTGTGACTTTTGAAGGTTTTGTTTTGCTTGTTATGCATATCATGGGACTGAATATGAGCATCAGCTTAAAGATATTTAGCAATAAAGGTAACATCTCTCTTTTTAAAAAAAAAAAAAGGTTTTGTGCAGATTGAGACGCACGTGTACGCCAGAATGTTAAATGAAACTGCAGAAATGAACTTTTTTTTTTTTCTGCTTTCTCATAAATTTATATGACTTGAAGCCCCCCCCCTTAGCCCAGAAACATTTTTACTTAGTGTTACTTCAGCACAGCATGATTTATGTGCAGAGTTTAACAATAGCAAGCTGTTTGCCTATCAAAAGGAGACATGTTTCTTTTCTCACCTTAAATCTCACTTCATACGTGAAAATTGTGACACAAGTGTGACACGGAAGCTGGAATTTTCCAGTGCATGTACGCTGAGAACGGGATTTTCTGAGGTAGGAGATCCTATAGAGGGCGATGGAGTAGGTGTAGAGCCATTGAGCAGCATTGGGGACATCCATATTCCTCTGAAGAGGAGGAGCTATAAACATTTTTGACCAGAGGTCTATTAATGGTCTTGATTGCGTGACTGATTATGAACTCAGAATAATGCTGACTGGAAAACGAGGTGTGAGAGACCTGACCTGAGTGAGAAAAGCTGCGGTTTGATAGTTAAGAGCTTCATTTGTTCTTTTTAGGCTGGACCAGTGTAATTCCTTATTATTGGGGTTTGCTAATAGTTGCAGTGAGAGTGTGAACGAGGATTAGAAAGATGCCGGCTCCCTGTGAAATCCAGAATTGAGTGAGTTTAAAATCCTTTTCCTCACATATGAAGTCCTGAATGATCAGGCCCCATTATAGCTTATCATCTGGATCAGGTGACCTCATCCATACTTACTAAGCACGTCTCCTTCGCTCTCCTCTCCTTCCCTGCCTGTGGAGATGCTGCTATTGTCATCAGCTTTGTCTTCTCTCTCCCAAAGTTTGTGCTGTGTCTCGTCATCTCTCTGTGCTCTTCTCTCTATTCCCACTCCAGCTGGTTGCAACATTAAGCTGCCGAGGTTTTTCCTACCTTCTATCGCTTGGCCACCCTAGTCTTCTGCAGGTGGTTATTTTGTACTGTATGCACATTTATTCATTTCTAAAGCTGGCATAGTGGCATGTAGTTGTTTAAGTCACCAGAAAACCATTTTAGGAAGATTTGTGGGTCAGATTTAACAACATACTGATACTTTTTTTTTTTTCCTATGAATCAACACGTTGGTGTGGTGGTTAGCACCGTTGCCTCACAGCACCAAGGTCGTGGGTTTGCTTGTTCTCCCTCTGCCTGCATGAGCTCTCTGTGGGTTCTTCCTCCTCTCACCGTCCAAACACGTACATGTTAGGTAAACTGACTCTAACTTGGCTGTAGGTGTGACTGGTTCTCCGTCTCTCTGTGTGAGCCCTGCGATAGACTGGCCACCTGTCCAGGTTGTACCCCACCTCTTGTCCTGTGACAGCTGGCACAGACTCCCTGCAACCCTGAACTGGATAGTGGGAAGAAGATGGGTGGATGTCTTGTTTTTCTCTTTTAACTGCATTTTGCTTGTTCACAGGAAGATTTTTACCTGCTTAATTTTAAGAAATTAAGGCATTGCTTTAGCTTTCCACGTCCATTTATTTCTCATCCAATCAAGGACGTGTCTGTTGACGGTGATGCCTGCTCTGTTTGGTGCAGAGGTCTTGCGGTTTGTTCCAGAGCCATAACAATAATAAAGAAAAAAAATAGAAGAACTAGGTTACACATGTCTGTAAAACAGCATTTCAATGAATTATGTTCACCCCTTTGAAAATAGGTGACTGCGAGTACAGAGCTGAATTTCGCTCTGTAATTAATCTTAAAAGCATCGACCAAGCGCAGTGTATTGGATCAGTGTTTACCTCTTTACTGTGATGCAGATGACCTTCTAGGTTTCTCTCATTTACTGTTACTTAGTTGAGAGGTCTGACTCACTCTTTGGAACTGAGTATCCCTCCAGGCCTGAAGGCTTTAACAGGCTGTTGTTTTAATTAAGCACCCAGACAAAGCAGCGCAGAGTTGTGCTGACAGGAGGAGACGGGGGCCTTCAGGTCTGGAGGATCACAGCAAGTCAGGATGGTGAATTTTTGAAAAATTGTACTTGAGGACATATTTGACTCCCACATCCTTCAACGCTGTGCCGCGATGAGAGGGGAATGTGAACATGGATTCCTGATTCGTTGAAGAGTGAGGTGTGTGATGTAAGGCTCCCGCAATTCTGCAGTGGGTGCACCACGGGGTGGTGATAATGTATATGCGTATTTCTGACAAAATTCAATCTGACGTTTACTTATCTTATGAGTCAGGGCTGACTTTTAAGTGGCTATTGTCTTTACCGTTTTTTTTTTTTCTTTAACTGCATGAACCTCTCACATACTTTCTGTCTCAAGCAGAGCACGACGAGCAGAATAAAAAAAAAAGCTGTGTGAGCACAAGCATATACACACAGCCCCTCTTAACCTCCCATCCCTTTCCTCAAAGAAAAATAAAGCTCGGGAGTGAAGTGGTGTTGAAGCGCCTCCCCTCCGCAGGCTCTCTTTTTCCTGGGTGACTGAACCTGGCATTTTCTTTCCCCTGCTCTCCATTTTGCCATTCTCTAATGACAGACATTTTCCTTTTCTCTTTTGTTGCCTTCTTTCTCTCTCCCTCATCTCATTTTCGGTGCAGTGCTGCTGTTGGTCATTTTCCCTCACATCGCGTGGCAGTGGATGGGTGGGGCAGGTGGTTGTGAGACGTGTAGAAAACGACCTGCAGAAAGTGGAGGAAGATGCAAACTGATTGCAGGTGGAGAAGGGAGAGATGTATAGTAAGATTGAGAGATTAGGATGAAATGTAATGAGGGAGGGGGGGGAGAAGTGCATATACCTCAGGGATGGGTTATTACTTTTAAATGCTCCTCTGTGCCACCACCCTCTCCCCTCCTCCTCTCCCTTCCTTCCCCTTCCTCCCCCACAGTGCTCCAGGAGGAGGTATGAAAAGGTTATTATGTTTCCTTTAGAAATGGCTTGCTTTCCGTCTCTGCCTTTCATCTCCAAATGGAATAACCTCTCTACAGTAGCTTTCTTATTTTTCCTCACTACACCTTCATCTCTCTTTCCAGTACACAACACACACTCTTGTCATCTTCTTTTCTCTTACAGTCTTTTCTTCCCCACAGCTGCCTTCAATCTCTTTAATCCATCTCTCTTCTCCTCCTCTCTCACTCCTTTTTTTTTTTTCTGGCATTTGGTGTTGAGTATAATCGGTGTACTGTAGGCGCATGCCTTATCAGTCAGTTCAGTTGGGTACGGTGCTCCTACCTCACTCATCAGCTATCATGCATGAACAGATTATAGTGTTTTACATCACATTTGAGCCTCTTGTCTTTATTCTGCTTTTCAGAAAAGCGAGGGCACGGGTGTTCGGGTGATGGAGGACGGCAGGGAGCAGCTGATGTACGAGATCCCCCTAAATGAAACGGGCTCGGCCGGCCTGGGGGTCAGCCTAAAGGGCAACAAGTCCAGAGAGACCGGAGAGGACCTAGGAATCTTCATCAAGTCGATCATCCACGGAGGGGCCGCCTATAAGGTATAAAATAAAGGCCACATCCGTTGTCTCCATTGGGAGCTATGAGGCCATTCAGCATCCATTTTTGTAGACCTTTAACTCCCACAGTTTTATTTCATCCATCCAAGAAGAGCAGAAAAGTGCCATACCGTATACCGAAGTATACCGAAGTATACCGAAGTATACCGAAGAGTCGGACGTCTGTCTGACGGCTCATGCTTGGCTGAAGTTGGGTCATGCAGCAGCAAATTTACAGGAGGCTGAAAAATAAAAGAATGAAGGTGTTGTAGTGGCCTAGTCAAAGTCCAGACATCACCCTTATTAAAATGCTGTGGTGGGACTTTAAGAGAACTGTGCATAAATGAATCACTATAAACCTCATACAGAAAACAATGTTTTCAAGTTATTGCAGCTAAAGGTGGGTCTACAAGCTACTGAATCATGGGGTTTGCTTAGGTTTACAGGACTCTATGCAGACCTGTGGAAACTTTATTTTCACTTCACTATAACTCCGTGAAGAAGACCTGTTTGTTGAAATCTCATGAAATGACATTGAAATGTCATGGAGATTTTTCTTATTTACCCCTCATTTTGTCCTTGCTCTTCTTGTTTCATTTAGTTGTAATAGGTCACACTATTTCCCGTTTTCTGATGTCTGTCTTTCTCTCTCGTTTCCTGGCACCTCCTCCCTCTCGTTTCCTGTCATTCTCTGATGCCATCAACCACCCCCACCCCACTCCCCTCCCCGTACTCCCCTCCACTCGGCTTCCCTTAACCTTTGACACCCATTGACCCCAAGTAACCTTGTCACATAAGCACTGCAGCAGTCTTATCTATATCACTCAGCGCTCACTTCAAGTTGTGAGTGCATCAGGAAAAAAACATCCTATTTCAGCACTTTGGAGATTCCTCTGCTTGGCCTCAATATGAGGCCGCCTGCAAATGTCAGAACTGCCGGTGCCCCTCATTGCTGCTCCCAGATCTGTTCTGTACGACAAGGAGGCACAAAGACAAGTGTGGTGCTGTAGATAAATGGCTGTTCTGGGATCAGGACGGGCAGACAGTGGCTCCCAAAAGTGCCTTCAGAAGTGGGTTTTCAGGCATCTGCCGATGCGGATAGCACTCCGACAGAATGCCTTAGTGAGATCTCTGGCTGCCTGCGGACTGGTCTCAGGGACAAAATGGCACGTATGAGGGAGGAGAGACAGAGAGCAGTGAGGGATGGAGGGAAGAAGCCTAATGAAAGAAGACAGCGGGTGAACGAGTGCGAGAAGAGAGGGAAGAGATGAGCTGTATCAAACAAGAGAGCGATGCAAAGAGGCGGAATAAGAGGACGAAAAAGTAGATTGAAAAGTGTAGACACTCAGCAGGAACGCAGCACATAAGGGTAGATACTGTACGTGGGTGTGTGAGTTTGTGTCTCCTCCTCGGTGTTGATTCATGCTAATGAAAAGCAGCTAAGGGGCCTGATGAGACTTTGCAGTGGCAGGGCCGGTGCGGAGGAGGGAACCCGGGTGTCCCCTGAGTCTGACTGACACACACACCATCACACAGCAGGCAAGAAAGGGAGGAGATGAGGAAGAGACATGGCGAGATCTAACCTATTTCCATTAAATAGTTTTGGGGGCTGTCAGGCCGGGGGCCTCAATTATATGAAAGAAAAAAAAAAAAGTGTTCTTTGACTTTACCCCTAATCCTGCCACACGATCATTTCAAAGAGTATGCTGAGAAAACAAATTAAAATTACATGTAGTGTGCTGCAGCTGCTTACATGGAGAATGAAGAAATTAATAGGGAGTATCACAGACGTCTGCCATATTTGGCATAAGCATCAATTTTTGATGACATCCTTGAATTTGATGCTGGCCCAGAAATCCGTGTGTGTGTTTGTGTGTGTGTGTGTTTGTGTGTTTGGTGTCATCCCAATATGCTTTTGAGGTCAGCTCATATGGTGCCTTGTTAATGTGGTGGGGGTCAAAGAGCAGCACTGACCACAGCGGGGTGGTCATACTTTCTCACACACACACACTCCAAGAGTTGTTAGCTGCTCCCACGGTGTCTCTATCTGTGTCATAGTTTTTCCATTTTTGCCTTTTACATCGCTCTGCTCATTTGATCCTCTCTCTCTCTCTCTCTCTCTCTCTCTCTCTCTCTCTCTCCCTCGCTCGCTCCCTCCCTCGCTCCCTCCCTCGCTCTCCCTCCAGGGCACTATTCTGTGTTGCCTCTCTACAAGAGGCTGCTATTTAAAACACTTAGAAGTGATTTAGTGCCCACGGAGGCTATTCCATTAGCTGCTCTATGTATTTATCATGGCTCTCCCGCTCTCAGTAGATTGCTAACTGTACAATTTTCTTGCCTACCCGCCTTCTTCCATTTTCTCCTTTCCCTCTCTCTCTCACAGCCCCCCTTTTTTTTTAACTTTTTAAACTTTATCAATACCCAGTCTTGTGTGTCTTACTCTTTTCACGCTCTGCTCACTTTGATCTTATTTAATTATTTTAACGTTTTGAGCAAAAATGCTCCCACCTTGCATAAAAATGAATGACATAAAGCACATGTTTATGGATCAGCTGAGCGGAGGTTTTGTCTTTAAACCTCCCAACAGGACGGCCGTTTGTGTATAAACGATCAGATGATAGCGGTCAACGGCGAGTCGCTGCTCGGGCGCTCCAACCACGCCGCCATGGAGACCCTGAGACGGTCCATGTCGTCAGAGGGAAATGCCAGAGGCACCATCCAGGTGGTCGTTCTCCGAGCTCCCAGACAGGTACAGTGCAAGTGTGGCATCGCAGTGTGGCATCGTGGGATTTTGAGAGCTGTGTTTCAGGAAGTGATGGCTAAGATGTTGCTATTAATATAAAAAAAAAAAAAGAACTGATGGAAAAGAGTGACATTTTTAGGCCATGAAGCTGCTCAGGCTTGATTTTGGAGGTCTTTGGAGTGTGAAGCCCTGGAAAGAGCAGAGAGGTTTACACGAGTGGCTCAGAAGGAACCACGATGGCTCTGTCTTTTTACAGTCCTGCAGAAATCAGAAGTCCTCATCCAGGAAACGTCCAAGTCAATGAGTTATTCCATAACTTTCACATGTTTTTATGTTTCCTTTTGAGGACGGCCCGAATCCCTGCCAAATAAAATTTTTAGACTCCCGGAGTTTGGGTCGTTGAATTTGGCTCCATTAGGGAACGCTACTGCATTATGAAATCCTCTGCACATCCCGATATGTTCAAAGATTATTCACATCATAAGTAGATGCCACAGTTTTGACAGCAGAATCAATTAAACATATAATTCACTTTAGGATCATTTTTCCTCCCATGTTGTTGAGGCTTACAAAAAAAAAAAAAAAAAAAAGAATTGTGCAGCTTATACAGTAAACAGTAAGTGGGTTGGCAATGTGAAATCAGGCTGAAGTACTAAATCATTTTACAAAACCCAGTTAAATTGATTGTGGAGTGACACAGATGGTGTTCTTTTCTCTCTTTTTTTCCGTGGCAAACAAAACCTTTTCCAGTATTCAGAAAGCTCCTCAGCTCTGTCACTGTAGAGAACCGCTTCTCATAAACACGTTTGGATAGAAATAATGAAAATAAAGGCTCCCTTTGTGACTGTCATGCAGTGTGATTTGTTTGGCTGTTAAGCCTGCATAAGCTGTATTCTCTGACAGGTTTTTTTATTTTTTTTTTCCTATAAAATAAAAAATAAATCCAGTGGAAGGGAAGGTGATTTTTACAGCTTTAAGATTAAGCTGACACCCAAACAAGAAGCAGCAGGTAACAGTGGAGTTTATTTAGGAGGCCTTTGATAAGGTTTGTGCAAAGGATGAAAACACTCGTGCCATTTCAGTCACTGTAAGTCTGTCAGAATTACTTTGTTTTACTTTGCAGATGGGGAACGCCAACTCCACGCCAGCTGCAAATCTCTCCACCAACCATCAGCCCAACATTCAAACTGGCTCCAGCAATCAGGTACGAACGGGTGACGCCTGCCGCCGATCGCAGCCATCTCCGCCTCGCCGCTCCTCCTCTCTCCTCCCCGCGCTGAGGCGGCGGGCGACCGAGCCGCTGCCTCCGAGCCACAGGCAGCATTGCACGCAGAGGCCGAGGGAGGCGTACACCAGATACACCTATGGATTTAGCCAAGCCTACAGATGTAGTGGTTATATATTTGGGTTCAGACAAAGGGATAATGAGTACAGTGATGATGAAGGGGAGTATGCACAACACAGCCAATCACAGAGCGGCTCAAACAGGCCCACGGAGGGAAATCTAAACAGGGAAAGGTACAAATATGGATGCACTCGCAGCCAAACGCTCACAGACACGCAGGGCCACGCCGCGCTAGGTGACACACACGGCCACGAGGCCAGGCACGCACGCAGCCGCACGCTGGACGATATCCACGGCCGAGACAGCCGTAACAGTTACGCCGAAAACATCCGAGCAATGGCAGAGCAGATGTACGGAGACTCGCCCACGCTCAGCAAGATACCCACTCGTGGGCAAACCAACAGAAATACACACAGATCTGCAGACAGCTATGTGGACGCACACTCTCACAATTACATTCACAATCAGTCCTTGACCAGACAATACTTTCAGCTCTGACTCGGGCAGAGTCTAAGTGTGTGTGAGTCTGCGCGGATGATCTACATTTAAATGGAATTAAGCAACTGAAATGATCCCACTTTGGGAAAACTCCTAATTCAAATAGATAACATCCATTTTTATCAGTTTAAATCTCTGTAACGTTATGAAGATTACCAGCAATGAAATCATGGCGAAAACTTCTTTTCTTTGTGTGTGACTACAGTGCAGTTTTCAGTGATCAGTGGTTTGGAAGCAGATTAATCTGCCTGAGAGCTTTCCCTTTGCCAACACCACTAACTGCCACGCCATTAACATTTTGTTCCCTTTTTAAAAAGTGACTCATAGCTCGATGCAGCACTAAATTCATTACTGTGTGTCTGACTCTCCTCTCTGTCACATTGGTTTAAATCACTAAAATTAGGTATTATTTATTTTTTAAACCACTGGCTTGTCTGTGTAAAGTTTTCCTTTTTTAATTTCCATATTTTTTAAGGGGATGTACTCTTGCTTTCCTGCCTCACCTGCGTGTTTCTCTTCTGTTAAATAAAGCTAATCTGAAGCCTCCTGCATGCCTGTCTGTTTTTCCTGTTGGGTTTTCAGCAGCTTTCTTCTCCTTGGCTCCGCTCTCTGTTTATTAAATGTATTGCTTCCCTCCTCCCATCCCCCTGTTTTGGCCTTGGTGTCTCTCCGGTCTGGGTTTTAGTCTTTGCTCCGCGCTCCAAGCATAAACTAAGGTGTTTCCTAGAAATTAAGTGACTTAAAATTTCCAATATTAACATGTTAATGTTAACAAATTAACATGTATTACAAGAGTCATCTTTTATCTCAGGCATCCCAGAGGAATAACTATATTTCAAGAGTAGCCAATGACAGCTGTCACTAAAGTACTTTAAGTACTCGTGGTTGCTTATGTTAATAGAGGTCTGTAAAAAAGTTATTATCAATTAAAAACATATATTTAAAAAGTACCTTTCATGAATAAATATTCACATAATATTTTGACTAAATATTATTTTTGACTTCTGTAATAAAAAATATAATAAAATGTTATATATTATTATATATTATGACATTATTATAATCTTTTTATTTTAATAAAATTATAAATAAAATAAATCACATATATATTTATAAAATCTATATTATTTTTTATATTTTAATATTAAAATACAAGAAGAAAATTCTATTAATACATATTTTTATTTATGGAATAAAAATAAAATGTTGTACCAAACTATAAAATATGAATATTGACATTTTAAATGAATTTAATTTCTTTAACCATATAATATAAAAAAGTCTGTATTATTCAAGATCATATTATTAAATATGTATTATATTTGATGCATTATATTGCACTTAAAAAAAAAATCCAGTATGGCGCTGCCAACGTAGGTGAACTAACAGATCATGTTGTTCATCCTCATTAATGATTCATTCATTAAATGCCCAGCAAAAAGTATGTTACAGCGCAGCATTTTTTTTAATACAAAATCTTTTTTTCTGTACAGAAGAGTTTAGAGAGCTTGCTTGTTAAAGCAAATTAAAGGTACTTCAAGCACACAAGTGGCAAAAATATTCTGTTGATCTTTTTTCTTGAAGAGCATCAAAAATTCCCTGATTGAAAAAGCTGGTTTTGTTTCAGTCTTTGTGGTGTTGACGCCTCACAAGCTTAAAAAACACGTTTAGCAGCAGCTGAAGCAGATGCTCGGTGAGAACGTGTGGCACAGAGGGAGGCTTTATGGGTTGATTGCCATTGACCTGCGCATTGTGGCATTTACATCTCGCCTATGGCTTTACTCCCAGTGTGCGTGTGCATCTTTGTTATCAATCCAAGCCTGTGGATAAAAGCTATCATACACAGTTCAAAGTTCAGCATTTATCTGCATAGTCCTTCTCGTCTCATTGCTTTAACGGCCGGTCTGGTCTTTTGATTAAACAAACGGCTCCCAAAACGAAATGCCGTGACCCCCCCCGGGGTCAGCATCCCCGCCTCTGTCTGGAGCTGGCTTTGCACGAGCACTGGATTATAGGGCCTTAAGCCCTGAACATGATAAACTGCCACTTTTACCTTGTTAAATCCAAGAACGGCTTTTTGTTTTAAACACATCCAGACTTTATAATTCATTGTTCGGAAGGTTTAAATAATAAATAACTGGACGTGACTATGTTCTGATTTACTGGCCAAACTTGCGGTCAGATGTAATTGAATATTGCAGATATTCCCAGAGTAAATATATGAGGTTTAACTGATGTAAGTAAATATGCAGAGAAGGAGATCTACAGTATAATGTTTGTGATTTTTCCCTCTTGTGCAACCACTTTGACATTTGCGTTTTTTCTGATGTGGCTTTCCATAAGTGAGGAAGCCTGTGATGACCTAGGAGCAGGTAACTACCCATTTATAAGACTTAGAGGACCAATAAGCAGTGACAGTGGGAGCTTAACACGTGGAACCATAGAGGTAACAATGATACAGAACTGCTTCTGTTCCTCTCTTGCTCTCCATCTCAAGCAGAATCATAAGTGGGTTGGGTGGGTGACACAGTAGGCTGAGGCAGGGCTAAGCCTCTCAGAAGCCTTTTGTATTCAGCTGTAGGTTAAGACTGGCCGCATAGACGGATCCCCCACACCCCTGTTTACTTATTGTTGTGGGATTAAGATATCTGACTGACTGTCTGCCAGGCGGCTTCAAAAGCCTGAGGCAAACCGCAGGCCGATAGGTGGATGGATGGATGCATGGACAGGCAGGCAGATGGGCGACTATGATGGGATTTATGTTTGTGACACATGCTGAAGAACTGTCAGAACTTTGTGCGCAAATTCATACGACGCCCATATTTGAGCTCAGTGTGATTGACAGCTGTGATGTTGTGACACATTAAGATGTATGGCAGCTACTAATGATACCCCAGGGACCGCGTGACATTGTGAATGCACCCCACCCAACACTTTGATATCAGGAAGCTGCTGGAACACCTTTCATTATTGTGTGCCGTGTCTTAAGCCGGCTTTTTTTGTTCAGCTTAAATACGTGTGTTGGTGTCTGTTTTTGGTTGCTATATGTGTGTGTGTGTGTGTGTGTGTGTGTGTGTGTGTGTGTGTGTGTGTGTGTGTGTGTGTGTGTGTGTGTGTGTGTGTGACAGCTGTAGCTCCCATCTCTTTGACCAAAGCAGGCTTCTTTCATCCTCCAGCAGCACTGATTCCCATCACCGCTGCTAGTCCCTGTCTCCAGCTGCAGGGTGAGGGTCCTTTGTAGTTCTGGATGGCTGTTCGATAATATGCCTGTCAGTGCTTTCAGGATTATCTTAATTACTGTGTTTTCAGTGCACTCATGAATGGCATCACCTGTTTTTTTTTTTTCTCCCCCTGCGGTTATTCGCTGTTTTAAGGACTGCCAGGAGTGTATCTGTATATCTATTTGCTAATTTTGTTAGCAAGTTTGGAACACATCTGTCAAACTGCCAATATAAAACCAGAGTCAGCTTTTTCTCTATTAAAGTTAATAAATACCTCAACCGCTGAGTATTAACTGAGGTGTGACATGGTCTCAGTGACAAATTTCTTATGATCCAATCAGACGTTTTTTTGTTTTTTTTTTGGTAATATTTTTACTTTTACTTCACACCCCACTGCACATCTGATCCTCAGAGGATTGTTGCGAATCTGTTCATGTTTCCTCCAAGCCCTGCTCTCATATTACCATCTGAGGTGAATTGGAACTCATTAGTTGGAAGAAATGAGTGAACTGCAAGATTATTGCAAAATCAGTTAGCAGTTAGTTGCAAACCTTCAGCAATCCGTCTGCGAGTGACTGCAGCCAATCCGAGTTAGACTGTTAGACTGTTTGAAGACAGGTTGACTCCAACCAGGCAACCTATGTAGTTGCCTTGCAATCTAATCACCAGGCAACCAGAGTTTTTCTAGTCACAAGGTGGTTGCCGTCCTTCTCTTTACATATGACTGAGCCGTGGGATCCCACCTGACAGACGCCGGCTGTTTACGCCTGTGTCTGTCAGGTGGGTTCAGATTTTTCTTGCTGTCGATGTCACTTCTGCTAGAAGGTCAGAGTGCTCCAGACACAGTTTGTACATTGTTCTGTTGCCAGTAAAGTGCCAGATTAGTTTAGCAAAAGCTAGCAATGAAATGAAAAGTTATTATTAAGTTATTATTCGTGTGTAACAGCAGTGCAAACTCATTTTTCAGTTGCACAAGGGTGGAGGACAAGCTGAAAAAGGAGCACCATGATAAGCAGTTAGGATATATTTTCAGGTTGCATCCTTCTTTGCACATCAGTTCATGTTAGTGTCTACACCAAAGAAGCTAGGTGGTCATATGCATCTCAGGAAGTGGTTGCAGTGACCAGATCACTCCAACCATGCCTCCCGCAATAAATAAAAAAAAACCATCTACCTTTAAAAGCAGGATCCGGGTAGCAGGCTTTACTTGTGATGCTTGTGTACTTTTGAGTCTGCTGCTAGCTGAAATTTGGCGTGTTATGTAGCAGTGATATCTGACAATGTGGTAAAAGTGAAATAAAAGAGACTCATTCAATTTTACTGGATAATAAAAGAAATTTGCCCTGTGAGGCAGCAACATCAATTTTCCACAGCTCGGCACATTTTCTTGCATATGAAACCCGATAACCGTTTTCATAGCCTCTCTCGCTCTCTCTCTCCATCTCTTTCTTTGCTAACAGGATCCTCGGAGCCACGATTCATACCAGAGACCCTCAGGACCCTCCAGAGCCCCGAACACAGAGTCCACCACGAATGGTGCGAGTCACACTCCAGCTATGACGAACAACTACACATACAGCAAATCTGGAAGTGGTGAGCATACAACTGCACACTGTTTGTCCATTTGAACTGTCAGATAGTCAACATTAGGCTTGGAGTGTTTGTGTACTCCCCTTATCTGCAGCTGAGTATGTACACACAGCATGTTTGTTTGTGTGTGTGTCTGTGTGTGTGTGTGCGCGTTAGCTTATTTACGTGTGTGCGCGAGTGCGCCTGTTTGCCATCGCTGCACAGCGTGACACCCAGCCACGGCTCCTGATACCAAAGTGTCTTTTTTAGGTCACTGTAGCAGCCACCCTGAGCATTACACAGCGCCGCATTACAAATTTGTCACATCTTTCCCCGGCTCTGTCTTTGGATCTCTTCTCACTCTCGCCCCTGCATATTTATAGCAGGAGAAAGGGGAAGTCATTAACTATGTTTTTCTGAACGCGGCTGCTTGCTTTTCATGTGCAAAAGATCTGACCTTGGAATCATTACGCTGATGAAAAAAGCTCCTAAGTGGGCCCGATTTGCATACAGGGCATTGTGCGGCGTGCGTGCTGTTGTGTTAAAGAAGAGGAAAAGGGGGAGAAAGAGGAAAAAGAAAGACTAACAAACTGTTTTAAATTCATTCTTTATCTCTTTCTCCCTCGTCTCCCACTCCCTCACCCCATGGGAAGCAGGGATGCTTTTCTCGGCTCTCCGTCACTCTGGAGCAGCATTTCAGCACACAAAACTTTACAGTGGAGGGAAATGACAAACTTGTAGGGGGGGGGGGTTACAGTTTATAAAATGTAGCAGGAAGTGTTTTTAGGTTGTGACGTAAATCTAAGCTCTTCATTGTCAGCATTGATCCTCAATTGAGGGACATCTGCGATTAAATGCGTGCGCAGCGTCTTGTCACGGCTGATTGATAATATTTAGAAGTATGCAGCGTTTAAAATTAGACCTCGAGTCGTGCGCGCCCGCTCATCATTTATGAATCTTTTCCTGCGTTTGGGATTGATGCCGGAGTTAATTCAGGAAGTGTTATTTTTGATATTGTTGTGAGAAATATCAAAGTAAAAGCTACAAACAAACAACCCCAAAAAACGAGGCGACGCTCTCTTTTGCTCAGCTGCGATTCATCCTGATAAACAAAATCTGTGTCCTTATTTTTTATTTTTTTATAAAACATTTTCCTCGTTCCTCCTCAGCGCCGTCTCCTGCTGCAGCCGCCGGTGACAGCCATGGTCACTACGGCAATGACGACGAGGAGCAAGACTTCCCCCCGCCGCCCTCCCCCAACACCGTGGAGCAAATGAATAGAGACTTATCGCTAACCTCCCCATCCCACAGGTACCCCACCCCATAAAACACACACATAATACCCAGAATGCTTCATAATCAACCCTCTATTAAACTCCACACAAAGGCAGCCTTATTATGTTCTAATGGCACTCTTAATATGGGCCTCTGTGTTATGAGAGGAAAATAAAGTCATTACATTAAATATTACATTGCAAATATGCATTATTTAGACTATAGTGTCTAATTGCAATAGGCTATTAGCATCACACAGAACTAATTATGCTGATAGCATAATGGAATAAATTCTGTAGGAGTTTATAGGCTTAGAAAGAGCTGTGATGTTTCTGTTAGCATCCCGCCGTACAGTCGGCTGACACGCTGAGAGCAGAAACTCTCTTTACGCAGTGAATTTATGTGAAACACTAATTTCCTACCTGGCTCATTAGGATTACCTGTTAAGGAGATGTTCTGACAGCAGGCTGTCGGGGCCTTTCAAAAACAAAAAGGGCTTCTTTTTTTTCCCCCCTCTGCTTTTCTGTATTCAGTAGATGGAGACAGAAGTTTTGATTTGAAGTAGACCACCCCCTTGATTTTGGGGGGGCATCTTTATCCCCAAATCAAATATTGATTGTTTGTATTTTGGATTGAAAATAAGTCAGAATCTTGGTTGTGGTCTGATCTTCATTGAAAAATTCCATCTGACTAAACTGATATGAAACCTCGGTTGCTCATGATTTCACTAAAAGCTACTTAAAGTAAGGTCTTCTTCCTGTAAACAAAGATGCAGAAAGTCTTACTCACAGTGCCACAGGTCCTTAGCAGAAGCAGTATGGAGATACATGAAGCAATAAGCAATAAGAGCACTTCTGAAGATCTGAGTGTTCAGCAATCCGCGAGCTATCTACAAATGGAGGCAATTTAAGACACTTGGAGTGGATGTCCTGCAAAAATCTGTCACCGGAAGTTTAGCTGTGGGTGGGTGATGAACAAAATTTCATGCTTTGGGATTACCAAGTCCAAGCCTGATCTCAGCCCCAAATGAGATGCTGTGGCAGGAGCTGCACAGTGATTACTCGATCAAAGTTTAATTATTAGTCAAATAATTTTTTTCCTGTAATTGTTATTTCAGTTGTGCAGTTGTTAGCACTGTCACATCACAAGAAAAGGGTCCTGGGTTCAAATCTAAAGCTGACTGGACCTGCCGAGGCCTTTATGTGTGGAGCTTGCACGCTCTCCCTGGGCCTGTGTGGTACGCATACTGGTGGTTGTCTGTCTCCACGTACGAGTCTGGTGATGTGTCGGCGCGCTCTGTGCTTGGCATACCGCTTGGACAGGCTTCAGTCTCCCCGTGGCCCTGAATTGATACGCGTTTAGATAACTTTTGATCGATTTATAGTTAAAAGTCTTAAAATTCACTTCAAGTGTCTTCAATTTACTGCACATTTAATCACTGAAACTCTATGAATCATCACTCAGTGCTGCTTCATCATATAATCTGTCGACTAAATGTCACTCTCAAGTTAATCTAGTCACCGTGATTGCGACCCCTCGGCTCTGAAAGTCTGCAGCGTGTGTTTGCAGTGTCTCATTGAAGCTAGGGTCAAGGTCGAGCATCGATATGCTAGTTTCCCTGTAAGCTGAATGGAGACGGTGCGTGCTGCCGTTTTTATTGAATTGTAACACCTGGATCGCAGGAAATGAAATGATCACCGTGAGTTTGTGACTTTGAGCGGGTTGTTTTTCTGCTGGGTGCACAAGCTCAGGAGTTGAGTCGGACCGATTGATCGATCGAATGATTTTTCCTGTCTTGCAGCGAGCTTCAGAAGGTGTCCCGCGCCGCTCGAGCTTTCTACGCAGAAAACGCAAAGGACAACGTACCTCGCAACAGAACGTCCAAGAGCATGGACATGGGTGAGCTTACTCACACACCTCTTCAGCAGTGAAAGAAGCTCTTGTTTGCTCAGTGGAGCACATTTTTTTTTTTATATAAACCACATTGTTGTCCCAACCATCACAAACAGCCCAAAATCCTCTTCTAATCATGGACTCGGACTAAAAACAGACACACGCACAACCACAGCAGCGATCACATGTGTCTTATCAGGGCATTTCTTTGTTGTCATATGTAGCCCTCTGCTATTATCCTCGGGCCTAAGGGGATTTGACCCCCTGAACTTATAAACCCCCCCGGGGCTTTCCAACAAACTCCATGAACACAGCTTCTGGTGTGTGCGTGTCTTTACGTACAGCCTGTGTATTTGTGTGTGAATGAAAGGCCCGAGGTTTCCAATCTCACGGCGTGCCGTGTGTGGAAGGCGAGAACGTAGAGGCTGATTTCCTCGTATTAACCCGAGCTGACCCTTCATTCCCTCCTCTCTCTTTCTCTGTCGTTTGTTTTTGATATTTTTCTTTACTTTTCTTGTTGTGCTTCTGTCTTCTTGGATAAGATCATCTTTTTTCTTTCTTTGTTCGCCATCTCTGTTCTTTTTTTCTGTTTTTTTTTCCCCCCTTCATCTTTGTTTATCTCTCTTTTTTTTTTCTTTCCCCTTTCAACACTTTGTTTCCTTACTGCAAGGCGATGAGTTCATTGCTCTTGGCCTCCTCCGTGTCTCCCTCTTTCTTCTCTGCCTCTCTCTGATTTCCAATCCCGGTTCATTAGGTTCAGTGGATTGGCTTTCTTCCTGCAGCACACGCCTCTGCCACCCAAGCTGATTGGCTTTCATTACGGACAAGGGTGGTCTGCACACACACGGCCGCGCGCACTCAGACACACACATACATACATACACACACAAACACTGTGCTCTATCCCACTGAGGACCCACTCCAATACCCACCTCTATCTGTCTCTGCTCTCTGGCTTCTATCTCCATCTCTGGCCATCCTCCATTTCAATCTGTTTTTTTTTCTTTTTCTGTGTTATCATTCCACGTCTATTCATCCCTTCCCTCTCCAAAGTGCTCAGGGCTGAAATAAGGTAGTTAGCAGAGCCGTGTGTGTCTGTGTGTGTGTGTGTGTGTGTGTGTGTGTGTGTGTGTGTGTGTGTGTGTGTGCGTGACAGCGTACAAAGACCTCAGATGCCGGCCCTGTCTGTACGATTTGTTGTCAGAGACAGTTTTATCCCTGGGAGTCTCTCCCCACCCCCCACATGTCAGTCTTTACAGTCACACGTACCTGAGCTTCAGCAGCACCTTAGAGCAGGTTAGCTTTTATTAAACACCACTTGACAGGAAGAGGTGAGCTGCTTTTATTGACCCTTGATGCCTGAGCAAATAGTGTGTTGACTCAGAGCTTTCACTCACGCACAGAAACCCTCTGCCTGCAAATGCCGAGATGAATAGTGGAATCACTAACTCTGTAGCTGTACCCAACTTTGAATTTTCTGACAAGTGGTGTGGGTTTGTTCCAGTGGATCACAGAATCATGAATCAGTCCTTTTTTTTTTTTTTGCTGTTCCATGAATGCCCAGAAATGCCAGACAGAAGGATTTTTGCTTTCAACTATAAAAGGTAAAATCTTTTTTTTTTTTTTTTTTTTTTTGAGGCAAATCTGACAGTTAGTCTCTGCAAGTCAGTTTTTTCCATTAATGCCTTTATCAGTCTGAAAAGCTACAGTCTGCTTTGGAAAGTGGTCTGTATGGATTGGCTTTAAGATGCTTAAAGTGCATGGAAACATCAGACCTTTTAGGACTTAGTAGCATCTGCACTGCTCTTTGCAGTCTAAGTGATATCATGTGCAATGACTCGGTAAAATTTTAAATAGAAGTGTGAGTGATTTAACTGAGGCTCTCCGATCTGTTAAAGGTATCCTTAAAGATCTGTTTGTGGAGAAGCTAAATTTCTTTTTTTTTTCCTTTTTAAATAACAGACTCACACTGTTTTAATTGATCTGAAGTGAAGTGAAATAATTAGCAGGGTTGGTACATCGTAGAAGAACAGTATATGCATAAATGAGAAGTTCTAATACTTGCTTTTAACTATCAGCAGGATGTTTCATCACACCGCACTGACCGCCATCGCCTCCAGCTGTCTTTTCAGTCGCTTGCTTTGTCTGACTGATGTAGCAGAAGTGCCTTAAGCCTGCATTCTTCCAGATTCCCAGCAGGGGGCGACTCCTCTGGTTGCAAAACAAAGTCAGATTATATAGAAATCTAAGGAAATGACCCCGATTTCCTCCTCATTAATGATAGTTTAGTCCTATTTAATCTTGTTCCGTCTTATTTAATACAGCATGATGGTCATTTTGAAAATTCTGATCCAATTTAGAGTCAGTTAGAAAATAAACACCGAACTGAGATTGCTGAAAAACAGACGATTCTGGGTCCCCAGCCCATCGATCGGTGCATCTCTAATAATAAAACTGGAATGGGATGATTGATGATCGATCCGCCGCTCACATCGTGAAAGCTGAGATGTCAAATTTCAGGTTTCAAAACTGGAGTCTATCAATTAATGAATGACGTCACAGCGGCTACATCCATCATGTATAAACACTCTGTGGTTTCAGCACATCTCTCAGCCTCCCCCACTGTCTATATACAGGTGCACAGTATTATACAGTGTACTATAGTATACTTTCCAAGAACTGCACTTACTTTGTGTAGTTGTATTTCGGTAATAAAGCAGCACAGTAAGCTAGCCCAGTCGGGGTTAAATGGGAGATTTTTGCATTTTGAGTCTTCCTCTGTGGCAGTGGAGACCAACTTGGCCGCCGGCCACGCAGACTTTTATCTTTCCGGCACAGTAAAAGGGAAGCTTTTCATTATCTGCCAGGGTCATGTGACCTGGGATATTTCTTCCCAAAACTCTGAAAGTATTTAAGTTTTATTTTATCTGGCAAATGTGCACAAGAAAGGTGTTTCTGCTTCTTTGTCTTGGCAGCTACAGATGTCTGACCACAGGGTTGGTTTTTTTTTTTTTTTTTGAGGGAACTTTTTGGTTTTTTTTAACTTTACCTCAGTTTTTTTCCGACACACCCAGTCCCACTGCATCTGTTGCTGCCCCCCCACCCCCCACCCCACTGTTCAGCCTTTCTCTCCTTTATTATCCTTTGCTCTCATTCTCCCTCCCTCACCCTCATCTGTCTGTTGGGAAAATTGACCTCATAAAAAATGAAAAGGATTATTTAAGAGAAATAGCAGGATAATGAAAACCTATTATTGTATCCCAAGGTTTCACCGGCTGTGGCGGCGGCCGGCTGACCGCAATCCTAGTTAGATTAGGTGTTGGTGGGTGGGGTATTGGTAGGGGGGATTGTGGGGAGGCTTTTTTTTTTTTTTGGTCTTCTTTGTCCCTTTGTTATTTCTCATATTGTCTCATCTCTCTGTTCTCATTTTCTCTCACAATCACAATATCTCTCTTTCTTCTGGTTTTCTTATATTTCTGCCGCCTTTTCATTTCCTCTTTCAGTCTCTGTCATTTTGCCTCTCGCTTGTCCTCTCCCGTCTTACGACAGGAGTCATTTACAAAATATGCCAGCACCAGTAGGCTCCAGTATAACCATTTACAAAGCAGCATGAGGCGCTGGAATGACCTGCATGCTGCTTTGCATTGTACTAGATATTGCTTGTATAATGTCTTATATTTACTGTGTCATTTTGGCTCTTTCTTTTTTGTTTTTTTTGCATCCTAGTGGCTGATGAAAGCAACGTGGGATCACTGGTCGGGCAGAAGAACAGTGAGTCTTTGATATATTTTCCTTTGACCCACCAATCTGCCACGCTTCTCTCCCTTGTTGCATCTCTCGGTTTAACGATTCAACAAGTCCACACAGAAAAAAAAAATCAACCTTATGCGTGAAGATTCCTGTTATTCTCAAGTATTCTTCATTCCTCATTCCCTCCGCCCTTTCTGTTTTTCCCCGGCTGGCAAAGTTGAGTTGTGAAGCACTTAGCGTCTGAGCTCGTGCTGCTTTATTGCCGCCCAGGTCAGCAGGCCCGCAGTGTTCAATCCTCACCCAGCTGACAGCAGCCGCAATCCATTACAATGAATTCTGCTCCAGTTATTTGTCTGTGCTCAGTTCCGCCTTGTTTTATTTGAGAAGAGTCTGGTTAAAAGAACCTGAGATCTATTTTCTTTACTTTTATAGAGCAACAGGGCACAGTGGTGCTTCAGAGTGCTGTATATGTAGCCAGTGTTTTTTGGGGGTTTTTTTTGTTTTGAGAAGCAGCACGGGACATTTAGCATATAAGCTAAAATTCCCACTTGTGTCAGCATTGTGTCAGCTCTGGCAGCAAACCGTGTGTATCTGATGCTTCGCGATATTGCAGAAGAACTTGGCACCAACAGAGGACAAATTCATGGTGCACGGCCGCGTGGATGTCAAAGAAAATGATGAGCATGCTCCTGGTCACGCCTGTTACCTGTTGGAGACCCCTGTCTGGTCTCTGGCTTGTAGCCAGAGATATTTGCTTTCTGTGCAAGTTTGAGGTCCGTGGTGAATTTGGTAATGCACACAACTCAGAACATGTGTGGGTCTAAGTGTAGCCGGAGAGTTGGGAGCAGTGCATTGCCGCGCAAGAAGATGACTGGAAATTCAAGGATCAGAGGTCTCCGTTAGTGCGCCGAATGGAGATGCTGCCATGACGTGATCCGCATCGTAAAGCACTACGTTAACACCCACAATATGAGGATTGAACTGTTTTATTTTGAACACGGAATTAAACTTTTATACTTGCTGCGAGTCTGTGGCATTGACAAATATGGCTAAGAATGACTAAAAACTGCAAAGCTAATGACTTGCAGTATTACTGAGGTTTTTCAAATGAGTTTCAGGGTTTGTGGTGTGATAGAAACACATAGCTGTAAATTCCCACTTTGCATTTCTTCTCAGTGGCCAGTGCTGGAAGAGCCTCTGCGGTTGTTCTGCACAGCTCTGAAGTATGAACAGAAACCAAATGTTACTCGCAGAGTATCGTGCTTCCAGCTCGGCCGCAGAAATCTGGATTTTAATTGTAGAGCTCAGCGGAGTAGATGATTTGTATCTCATTTACTGCACAGGCTCTCTTTTAATATGACAGCAAGGCCGTGTATAAGAAAAGAATCATGACCAGCATTTCAGTTATGATGTTGGGAGACATCACACACGCACACACACACACACACACACACGGAGCTACACCGATCTCTTAAATCCACCTGCAACAGCCAGCTAAGCCTGTTGCCTGGCAGAATACAAATGGCCTGAGCATCGTAGCTGACCTCAAATCCCCCACACTCAGCATTCCCACAAGTGGCTTCACCTCCGCCCTCCTCCTCTTCTTCCGTCTGATACCTACCCTGCCATCCGCCCCTACCCTCTCCTCTCCTGCTCAGATTTTCCAGGCATTTCTAAGCGCACATGATAAATAAAGCGATCCATTTCTCCTCTGCTGCATTTCTTTCTTCTAATGTTTTTTTTTTCATCTCCAATTGACGTCTTAGCTAATGTGTATTGACAGGGCTTTTGCGTGTTTCTCATTTTTGCTGATGCAGTGTATTTGCCCAGCTTCCTGTGCCATATCCCCCCTCCTCCCCCACCTCCCCTCCTTCCTAAATGGCCTCAGTGTTTCTTTATGGGCTTTGACATATTTCATTAGGCGGATGGTCTTAAGAGGCCTGCCTGGCTTCTTTAATCTGGCTAAAACCCTTTTTCTCTCTGGCTGAAGCTGCTGCGAGGTGTGTTTCACTCCTCCAACTCTTTCTTTCCTCTCCCTCCATCTTTCTCTCTGTCACTTACTCAAGCTGTCCCTCTCTCTCTCTCTCTCTCTCTCTCTCTCTCTCTCTCTCTCTCTCTCTCTCTCTCTCTCTCTCTCTCTCTCTCTGTCTTGATTCTTCAGTCGTTTGAGTCTCTGTCTTCAATAGAGCTTTAAGTCTTATTTCTTTTTTTTCGCTTTCATCTTTGCAACCACTCATCCTTTCCCGCTTCTTTCCAATCGCCACTTTCTCGCTCATTGTCGCCAGACTCATCCCCATTTTTAGTATGTTCTCAATCCCAAAACGCCATCCCTCTCTCTCTCTGTCTCCCTCCTTCTCTCCTCATGATCAATTTCATTCTCTTTCTCTCAACAGGCTGATCCTTTTTTTTTTTTTTTAGTAACCCTCTTTCTGTAATCTGCGGTTCTCTCTGTCCCCCTCTCTCTTCCCCTGCTCGGCTGCAGCTGTATCTGTTCCAGCTTCATGCGATTATGCTGAACGTGCTCTTGGAGTTTCCTCTACTGAGTCAGACCCAGCCCTCTCAGTGTGTGTTGCTTTTTTGCACGCACGTGCATGTGAGCACCCCTCAGACAGTCCCAGCAGCGTTGGACAGATATCCTTCCATTCATCCCTTCGTTTCTCTTCCTTAGAGTGTCCCCTGGCAGCGGGGCTAGTCTGCCCCTTACAACACACCTGGGATCTCATCCAGCACAGCAATACTGCACCTCAGCTCACTTTTGCTGTAATTTTGTGTGTTTTCTTGCCTTTTTCATGCTTCTCTAAATGTGTATTTTTTTAACGATCACTTGAAAACCCTTTAGTGGACTCACTCATTGTTGTCTGAATGTTTAGTGGTGAATAGCTAACAGCTAACCCTGCAGCAGTGCCACCAGTGACACTTTTTTTGTTTGCCCATTTGTCCCTGTTGTTTCTTTTCTGCACAATAAGGCATCAGAAACCTAGCCATCATCCCACCAGCACAATCTTTCTTTGGGTGTTGTGTAATTCTGTTTGTGTGCGCTCTCCCAGCACTGCCTTTGGAAAAAATAAACTAAAAAAACAAAACAAAACTTTTCCTTTTATAAATTTGACCTAGGGTGAGGAGTGCTCAAAGCAGAGCCACTGCTCCTCCACATCGAAAGGAGCCAGTTGAGGTGGTTCAGGCATCTCACTAGGATGCCTCCTGGGCGCCTCTTGGGTGAGGTGTTCTGGGCATGCCCTACTGGGAGGAGGCCCCTGGGGCAGACCCAGGACACACTGGAGACATTATATTTCTCGACTGGCCTGGGAACGCCTTGGGGTCCCCCCGGATGAGCTGGAGGAGGTGGCTGGGGAGAGGGAGGTCTGGGCTTCTCTGCTTAGGCTGCTGCCCCCACGACCTAGCCCCAGATAAGCGGAAGTGTGTTTTCTTCTACTGCTTCTATCTCATTTGGATCAATCCCTGGAAGGCCAGCCCATCAGTGATGCGTGCTGGACAAAGTCACCAGGAAGTAAATCTAGACTGTGTAGCAGGTGATCGGGTAGACGTGGCTGGTTCTGCTGACTTGTTGCACCACCTGTGTGCTTTTTCATTGAAAGATAGCTGGAGACCCATCTCCTATCAGCAGTGATAATCCTCAACACAAAGCTTGTTTTCTACACAAGTTTGAGGTCCATGCTGAAATGGCCCACACAAGTGGTCACAGCGACACTCCCACCGCATGATCTGAAGATCACAGCCTGTTTTTTTTTTCCTGGTGGAAAGAAAAAGGCTCATAAGTATTTCTAGCTAGACCTAAATTTTGGAAACTGCATTTACTTGGTCAAGATGTTTTGTCTCTTGAAAACTAGGTGTGATCTGTGAAGCGTAGAGAAAATTATGTGTATTGCTGCTCTGTTGCTGAAAAAATGAAGCCAACGTGGAAGAGTCAAAAACCGCAGTCTCCCTAAGTGCTACTTGAGACTGGCTCTGATACAGACTTCCATATTAAAATGTCCAACTTTGCAGCATTAAAAAGCTTATTTTACTGCCTGGTAGAAAACACAGATTTGGCCTATATGGATAGTTTACCCTTCAACTGATTTGGATAATTGTGTTAGGGGCCAAGTTGATTGACAGGTGTCCCAACACAGAAAGCTGGAGCCGATCAGCATCTGCTCGGCCTCATCCACTGCTTAAAGTCATTAAACTGGACCTCTTAACCATCCGTGTGTCCTGTTGGTGCATTTTGTAGCATTCTTAGTGAATTATCTGACTAATATCACAGCTTGGTGTGTGTGGTACAAATCATCCCAGAGGTTTGTGCTTCAGTTTTAAGGCCACTTCTAGCTACTAAAAACTGACATGGGAGCAGCCAAAAAGCTAACATTGGAGTCCAAAAACCCATGGGTGGAATCACAGTGACTACATCAGTCTATGGGCTGTGCTGGGATAAGGCTGCCAGTGTTGGTGTTCTCTGTTTTCCATAGTTCAGTTTAATGTCAAATTCAAGGTTTTCCACAATAATTAGGTCATTTTTTTTTTTAGTGGCTTGTACAGCATGCTCAGTGGCCCTTGTGATAATTTACTAAAGGTTTTCTGTGATTCTGAAAGGTTGCAGGCTGTGATTGGTTGTCATTTGGCATGTGGAAAACGGTATGTCTCAGCTACCTCACTCAGGACCATGGCGATTATCTTGAGCCTTACTCCTGCATTAAGGTTAGGTGACTAGTTTAGCTGTCAGTAAAGGTCTTTATAAGCATAGCATGCTAGGTGTGTATGCTTGTGTGTGTCTGAATTTATGCACCCTCTCAGTTCTGCCTCATTACACAAGTATTTTAACTGGCTGCCCGTTTACAAATGGCACCTGTCCCACTCCGCAGAGTTCTCTCCAACCCTCATCCATACTCTGCCACCCCCGCTGCGTCGCTGTAATCCAGCAGAGGTAGGCAGTAATTATGAAATGGCCTTTTAAGTCCCCTCCAGTTATTAAAGCCATTCATCTAGGTGGAGGCTAAATACAAACAGCCCATATGTCCCCTTTCCCTCATACATCTAAACAACTAAACACAATTACTGCCAGAGCAATGTTTCCATCCAGCTTCATCTTCTGCCTCTGTCATAGCTGAATGCATTCAGATAGTGATGGATGGATGCTTAATGATTGAACAGGTCTTTAATTGGAGTGAGTTTTGATAGACCGTACTATGAATTGGATTTTACTTTTACAGGCTGTACAGTTGTATGAACTCATTTGGTGTGCAGTCAGGTTTGTCAGATGATATGAAAATAGTTGCTGTGTCACAGTGCCGTTCATTTTTAAAGGATGCAGCTGGGGATATGTTGTATCTATTCTACTGTCAACGAGCCTCATGGAAAAGTAGCCAGATCATTTGATTCAAATATGTTTCAAATGCGTGCACTATTTATTGTTGTTTGAGTGCTAGTCATGTTAAACATTCTTACATTTTCAGTAAAACCTCATGGGTTTGGGGCTGGGTGTCACATTTAAAAGGGAAGAAGAGAGACAAACTAATACACTGGTGGACTGTTTTCACTCTGACAAATGTAGAGTATGCACTTACATACTCATGACGTACTCTTCAGACCTAAGTGGTAACTTCCAGGGCTGGAAAATCAAACCAACACAGAAGTGCTCGAATTGCAGTTCCTTAAATGGCCACTTGAGACTAACTCCAAAAGTGCAAAAATGCCCCAGACTGCAGCAGAAATACACGTTTGCAGCTGTTTGTGGTGTTGATTCATTTTTAATTCAGGTGTGTGATGAATAATATGGCTTGCTGTGTGGCTAACTGTACCATCAGACACTGTTTGGTGATTTTCTAGTATTTTATTTGTTGTTTACTTTACAGCACAAGATTGCTGGTGGGTCTGTTTGTTCCACTCACAAGCCGCAAACAAGCTTGCCAGTCTTAGTTGATGGTTTGGTCTCTCATCCAAATATGATTACTTCTGGGTTTAAAACCCAAAAAACTGATTTCATTGCCATCTTTTATATACAGTTTGTGTTCATACCTCTAACATGTCATCATGGATTCACTCCAGTAAAGCTTTTAAAGCACCACCTTCACTACATTTAATCCAATGTGAAGCAGTACTTTAACGGGAGATCTTTGTGTAATTTAAACAGCTTAAATCATGAAAGAAGTGGTAATTTGAACCTGCTGAATTGCGTGTCTTTTACCAAAACTCTACCGGCGGGAGTAATCTATCTATTTCTTGTAACCCTGTTTTTAGTGCTTTTGTTGAATTAAACTCAAAACCCTTCGTTGAGCAGGGTGACACTGAGATCAGGCTTTCTTTTACAGGTGTGTAGAGTGTATATGTGGCGGTAAGTGTCGTGTGTTTTTATAGTAGAGTGCAGGTCAGGGCTTGTTTTACTGGTCTCAGAAACAACAGCTTCAGGTTTTATTGGCTGATCCTGAGATTGGATACTAGATTGAAAAGCGTGTGTGTGCGCACGTGTGTTTGTTTGTGTGCAAAGCTGTGCCCTACATGCGTGTTTCTTGAAGTGTGTGTTCCCTGTACCCAATTTAAAGAAGTACAGTATGGCCTGGAGCAGCAAGCCCCTTTCTTACTAAAGTGTCTCCTTGGCAACTCAGCATCACCCATCTCTCTCCAGCACACACACACACACGTAGACAGACACACACATGCACGCACACGAGACCGTACAACCGCTGCCACCCCCGGCTGTTTTGATGGAGGGGGCACTTTCTTGTAACCGTGGCAACCTTTTTGCCAGGCTGCTACAAAGCTGCCTGCTGTAGAGCACATTGTAGCCCAGTTGATAGGTAAGTGTTAAGATTCTGGTGAGACGCAGTGGGGGGGTGTTCAGAAGTGTTCCACTGTGTGTGTGTGTGTGTGTGTGTGTGTGTGTGGTGTTACTAGAACAATGTCCTCTTTAAGCCCCTTTCTTTAAGCTCTCCTGTCCCTTAATCTGATGTTCTAGTTCAGGCATACAGAAGTGATACTTATGCATAACTTTTGCTAGCTCCTGAGTTTATTAAAAAAAAATATTATTTTGGAGAATACCCAAAGTGGTTGCCATCGCTCTTAGAAGAGAAAACGGAGTCTGTAGAGTTGTTTTGTGTGTAGGGTTCTTTTTACTGAGTTTATTGCGTACCTACAGCCTCAGATAGCGTGAGAATTTACCGGTGAGCCTTTGCAAAGCGAGGGAGTTAGTGTGCATTTATGCACGCACCACAACACCGGTACCTTCAGTAATTACTTATCATAAATTATCCTAGACAGTGCAACAGGATTGATCAACATCTGACTGTAGATGGCATTGTGTGCTTCACTTTAGACGGGTGAGCTGACACAGAGTCAAGCAGCAGATTTCTAATCATCCAGTTTTAATGAGCTTTTTGTAAAACCGTGCATACATGCATTCCCACAGCTGCATGTAGCATGTGGCATTTGGTCCCATTTCCTTCTTCCAAAGACCTGACAGGACCTGAGAGATGCATCTGGGCCTTCAAAAGATCCAGCTGCTGTTCACTGAAGCGTCATCCTTGGAAAGGGTGGCTGTCAGGAAGCCATTCTTAAGGAAGAGAAACAGGGAGAAAAGGCTGAGGTGTGCCACAGTCAGACGTTTTTGCCTTATATACTCTATTTCCATGTATGTTTGTACTTTACAATAATTCACTGCACAAAAAATAATGAGTGGTGGTTCAAGATTTTGTACAGTACTGTAGGTAAGACAGGGTGACGGGGCTTAGTATTGTCTGTGGAATCTGCACTGCATAGCCTATAATTTAGGAATTTTCGAGTTCACTTATAATTGTATTCATTGGGAGAATAATTAGGAGCTGCGTGCCAACCACCTTCATTCAGAATTGATAGATTTTGTCCAACTGTGTGAAAACACACACACACATTTACACACGAGGCTGCAATTAACATTTTGTAATATTCACACAAAAATTTTAAAAAAACAAAACAAAAAAAACCACCTTTACTGTTCATAATTTGACCTCCATAACATCAAATTTTGTATCAATATGTAACAGAGGTCGCGGGTATGTCACACTCACTTTTAAAGTGGCACTTTTTAAAGTACAAAGCAGCATCATGGAGCAGTGTTAGTCCTTTCAGGGCCTGTCAGCACAGCGGGACCCTGAGGCTACGTTCCAGGCAAAGTCTTCACTGCTGTCTGTTCAATACAGACACAACAGCAGTCATCCTCTACAGACTCACAATATATATACACATCACATTAAGAGAAATGCATGCAGGTGGATATTTGCATGTGTGTGTTGACGTGTAAGCGTCCACAGCGTGCAGGCAGGCGTGGGCTTTGTGAGGGGATATTGTTTGTGGACACTTTGGGGTGTTTATGTGTTTAGTGTGGAATGCGAGCACCATTATACGGAGGTAATTGGCAGGTTCTTTGCTTTCAGCTCCAGTTTTTCTTTAAGGATGTTCTCCTACCGCATTTCAAAGGAGTGGCTCGTTAATCCCCAGGTGAATGAGTAATATATGTTTACAGCAAACATTGTTACCGCTGTAAATGACTGTTTAAAAACAGCGTAATTGACATTCTTCCACTGAAAAACATCCTGGATCATTTAATTACTCTGCAGATTAGATTTACGTAATGGTCGTCAGCTGTAACGATGATCATCTTTGGCACCTTTTGACATTATATTTCTGTTTTGTGGCTCGTTTGCTTACACCGGAAACGCGGCGGTGCCGTTAAATGCTGACACAGCCTCTGAGCCTCAAGTGCTCACAGATCGGCCCGCGCCGTGGAGTGATGGGAATCGTGCGAGAGGTTCAAATTGATACAAATATCCTAAAGCAACAACTGAGCTCGTTTTTTTTTTTTGATTGCTGAAAGCACGGGCACACCCTTGTTTTCTAATCCAGGCAACTAAGTAAAGGAATACAGGCTGAAATAAAAGGAAAGTGGATTGTTGCGAGGCAGCGAGTTCCCAGTTCCCGCTGATCAAAGTTAAACGACTTGAGTGGGCAAAGCAATGCAGGCGCATTTCGGGGGAAATTAACTGCTTTGCACAGAGGCATTGGGAGAAAGTGTGCTAACGTTGTGAGGCAAATTATGGGGCGTTGAGTTGCTTTTAGAGATGCTGGACAGAGATTCGAGCCACTTTGTTGTTGCAGAACTGTTTAAAGTCGTTTTTGTTTTTTTTAGACTGCTGCTGTAATTGGATGTTTTCTACTGAAATGCAAGTTGTAAATTGTCCCTTTTTTTTTCCTGTTTCTTTTAACTGAGTTTGTTTCTGAATAATAATATAATGATAATCACTCTCTCCTCCCGCACCGATGGTTCCATCCCGGCTTTTGCTTCGCTGTCATTAAGCATTTATCTCCGGTGGAAAAAGTTCCTTATGAAACCAGAAGTGCGCTGCTTGAGAAGTGAGCTAAAAGTAAGACGTGACATTATCTCTTGATCTTGGATGGAGGGGTGCTGCAGCTGTGAAGGGCACTGCCTGTCGTCCTCACCCCCCCCCCTCTCTTTTTTTTTTCCTTTTTTGGCTATTAGGCTGTTTGTCAAATGTGTGCACCAGCTTGAATCAGTGGCAATCAGGCTGACATGATGCGAACGGATCCGTGAGAGCATCTGCTGGCACAGCGGGCAGCGATATGTGATAAACGCTGATTTCACCCTCCATTGGATCGAGCTGGCGATGATAGCCACCTCTCCCCTGCTCATCCATCCTATTAAACCCTCATTATTCATTTACCTCCAGCCTCAATCGCCTGACATGCATGGAATGAGTGCACTCGCAGCCCCGCAACATGCACACAAACACACTCCAGCAAAATTGTGCTCATATTTTTTTTTTTTTTCCCCCCCTTCTGTTTCATCTGTGGCGGTCAAGGACACACACCACTATCTCACGCAGGCAGTATCATGACTTTCTTCTTCTTTTTTTTGGAGCTTGGAACCGAATTCTCTCGTTTTGCCGTACATACACACGCGCCCACACGCTCAGACACACACAGTTTCTCTGCATAGTGCAGCAGTGCACTGGCAAGGAGCTTAATTCTATCAGGCTGCAAGCTGGACAGCCGTAATTACATTTGTGACACAAATCCTGCCTCTCAAATTGAGCGTTTTATTCCTGAGCCCCCCCCCCTCTATTTATAACCCCTTATTCCCCATAAATCCCACTTCCTCTCAGAAAGTCAATTTAGGACTTAAAAGGCAGCAACGCTCTGCTTACTTTTTCTCCTCCTTCGACTCCATTGCCGCTTCAGTTTCACTTTCCCCTTATTTTTTTTTTTCCCTGCTCTGCTTCGAAGCTTTGAAGCCTCTGAAATGACAAAAAATATGTCTTAAGCAGTGAGTGCCACGATGCGAGAAAGTCATCCCCACAGAAGAGTTTCAGAAAGTGAAAACGCTGCTTGCAACCTGTCTGTAACTTCTTTGAAGAGTCACTGTTCTGTTGTGATACGTAACTGGGGGGTGTTAGTCGCTTCCATGTGTTGAAAGTGATTTTTCTTCGCCCTCCTTGGTCCATCTGTCCTTGAGTTTCATCCCCGAGCCTGGATGTCACGAGCGCCTTTGACAGCACTTTATTCTAAATGACGTTTCCTCTCTTTTCTTTGTCTCATGCTTTCCTCCTTTTTCCTTACAGCTCCGCGTTTCCTCACATCTTCCCAGTCCTTTTCAGCATTTTCCTGGTCCCTCCTCCCCCTGCTCTCCAATCCCCTGCTGAATCAGCTGTGGCCTTCATTGCGTTCCTGCTCCTCCATCTCCCCTTTCTTCCTCTCTCAAGTTGGAGGCCATACCCGAGTACAGTATGATGGCAGTTCATTTATTCCCCCTGTCTCTTGCTTATGCATGAGCCTGTCAGTTCCCATAGTGCTGCTCCTCACCTGTGCCTGCACCGCTTCACCTCATTCATCGTTTCTTTTCCCCTCTTTTATGTTGCTCATATAGGACTCCGACTTTCTCCCCATTTCTGTCAAGCCTGTTGTTCACGCTCTCCCCTCCCTCCCTTTACCTTTCACTCTACATTTCATCTTCATGGCTTCATATTTCTGAGTTTAACCCTTCTCAGCTTCATTCAGGAAAGCTCCATATGTCAACATAAAAATGTGTGAGAGCTGATACCGACTGATCCGAATGTGTATGTGAGAATTAATTTTTTCAGGCCTTGAGATATTTACAGTTTGTAGTTAAGTTTATGACCAATTTAAGCGTGTGTGTGTGTGTACAGTTATGCATAATAATGTAAGAAAGTGTTGGAAAGATGATCCTCAAGGTGATGCGATTTGGACTTCAAACTGTAACAACAAGATTAAAACCAACTGATGATTTTCTTCCATAAATTATAAACTTTATTTCAGATATTCACATTCCTTATATTCAAGTTTTACTCCATATTTTTCCAACTTTCATTCCATATAATAGCAAAAATAATTCCAAAAAAATTAAAAGAACACTTTTTAGTGCAGCATCAAGTCAGTTCATCCTCTGGGATGTTGGTCTAGTCAGTTAAGGAACAGAGGGGGTTGTTAATCAGTTTCAGCTGCTTTGGTGTTAATGAAATTAACAACAGGTGCACTAGAGACAACCCCCAAAACAGGAATGTTTTACAGGTGGAGGACACTGACATTTTTTTCCTACATACCTTGACCCTCCAGAGGTTGCACAGGTAGTCCAGCTCCTCCAGGATGGCACCCAGCATCTCCCAGCACAGTCTCAAGAGCATGGAGGAGATTCCAGGAGACAGACAGTTACTCTAGGAGAGCTGGACGGGGCCGTAGAAGGTCCTTAACTCATCAGAACGTTATGCTGCCTCTAACATCGTTCAGTATGACCGGTTTGATGGTGGGTCAAGGATGGTCTGGTGGGCATATCCATGGAGGGATGCACAGAACTCTACAGGCAAGGCAACGACAACTGACTGCCATTAGGTATCGGGATGAAATCTTTGGACCCACTGTCAGACTCTACGCTGGTGCCGTGGGTCATGGGTTCCTCCTGGTGCATGACAATGCCCGGCCTCATGTAGCAAGAGTATGCAGGCAGTTCCTGGAGGATGAAGGAATTGATACCATTGACTGGCCCCCACGCTCACCTGACCTAAATCCAATAGAACACCTCTAGAAAATTATGTTTCAGTCCATCCGATACCACTGGGTTGCACCTCAAATTGCTCAGGAGCTCAGTGATGCCCTGAGGAGATCCCCCAGGACACCATCCATCTTTTCATTAGGAGCCCCGACGTTGTCAGGCCTGCATACAAGCACTTGGGGGCCATACAAACTACTGAGTACCATTTTGAGTTGATGCAGTGACAGTTCAGCAAAATGGACTAACCTGCTGCATTTTTTCACTTTGTTTTTCAGGGTGTTTTTGAATTCAGCCTCTGTAGGTTGATCATTTTCATTTCCATCAAACGATGTGGCATCCTTTCATTCCTAACACATTACCCAGTCCATATCAGTGTAGATATCAGCATGATTTTTTTTTTTTGAGATGGATGGATGGATGTGGTGTTTTCTTTGTATTGGAACTCCAGCTGTCAGCAACTAGTAGCAGCAGTAGTCAGATTCACTTTGGCTCACAGGTTTCTCCCATTGAAATTTGCTGTATTCCTTTAAAAAAAGCATTGTATTTACTCTACTGTGTGTGGAGATACCATAAGGTTACCTTGGTTGTTAAGTAAGAAAAGAAATATTTAGGATTAGGTGAGGTGTGTTAAAGCTCTCACTCCAAATGCTGTATTTTTCAGTAGGCGAACTCAGCTTGATTTTTAGGCTTCTGTTTATTGGTGATTCACAGCTTTCAAGGGACAATAATGAGCTAATTATGTGCCGACCATTTGCTAGAGACCAGTTAATATATCACCTACATTATAATGCTGTCTTTAGAAGCAGTGGGCAACACTAATGGATCAAATATAGTCTAAATCGAGTGCACCCCCCCTCTACTAATCTAAAATTTGCTGTCCCAGCCCCCGCACCAATTCTTACATAAATTGAAGTCAAATTAAATTGTAGGCAGCTCAGAGATTTTAAAAAGTTTAATGCAGATGCTCTTTAAATAAGGAAATATTACTGTAGGAGATGGGTTCAAATTTAATGTTTTGCAAGCAGTGGGTTGGCTCATCCTAAAAGCTTATGATCTCAATAAAGGCTTTGTGTCAATTTAGAAGTGGCTGCATATCTAAATTTAAGCAAAACTCGCTGCTCCGTCCATCAGCCAGGCTTCTTTCATTCTTGTCATTTAATTTCCTCCTCTAGTATATATGCTGGAATAGTGGAAAATAGCTGAGTTTCTTCTGTCTCACAGAGCCTTCAGAAGGAGGCGCACTGGGCCCCACCCTGGGCCTCATGAAGTCCAGCTCCCTGGAGAGCCTCCAGACGGCCATGTCTGAGGTTAAGCAGAGTCACATCCAAGCACAAGTGCCCTTTCATCGCCCACGGCCGCACATGGTCCGGGGGCGGGGATGCAACCAGAGTTTCCGCATCGCCATTGACAAGTCCTACGACGGACCTTCTGAAGATGGTAAGACCCCAGTAGAAAAACAGAAATACTGAATCGGCACTACTAAAAAGGGGCAGACACAACAACACGGCCCACTGTAAGGAATGTTCTCTTTTAATGCATGACTGGGATTCCTTCCTAGTCGCTGTACCCATTTAGATGAGAGACTACGCTGCCAATGCACATCCTTTAAGCTTTATAACACACTGGCACTCAAAAAAGCACCAGAGGCCTGCCAAGGTACAGTGCTTAGCCTAAGTACCTTAATGAAATGCTACATGATTTTATCCACTCAGCAATTTGGAAAGAACAACTTTATATCTTACAGCAGCATATTTTTAATGCTCTAAATTGTGAGCACACATACGTGTGGGATGAGGGATGTATATGGTTTACACGTGAGAAAATGAAATCCTGTGAGTCAGAGTCTCTAAACCTGACATGTAGGTGTAGCTGCATCCAGGAGTATGTATTCCAGCTTTGTCCGTGCATCTACTCTGACCTCTGCCCTCCCACCTACCCAACACCTTTTTTTTTTTTTTACCTCGCCAGACGATGACCTGTCAGACCACAGCTCCGGTCACGAGACTCCCGCCAGCAGCTCGTCTCGCCAGGATCTGGATGCAGATGATGGAAAAAAGAAGAAGAAGAAGGAAGTAAAAAAGAAGAAAGAAAAGAAGAACAAAGGGGGGAAGAAATCGGAAAATAATGCGGAGGACGCGGAGAAGAAGACCAAAAAGAAAGGATTTGGCCTCTTAAGGTAAGGAGGTCTTCACAGCCTAATACTGTACTTATAACACCCCGAATTAATACTCAGCTATTTTCTAACTTGTTGGTGAGACAGTAACTGACACTTTTAAAGAAAACAGCTATTCCCGAGCTATTCTCAGTTCCAGAGTCCAATAAGGTGCTGACATTAGCGTTATCTTGTCATGCGTGTCCTGGCAGGAGTGCAGCGCGTTAATTGGTGCAGTGGTAATAAGTGTCCTATAAACGACTGATGGGAACATTAATGGATCCTAGCGTTACAAACCTAGTCAAGGTAATATGCTTCTATTCTGGTTTTCCAAGTTTAAAGTGATCACCACTCCTGAATCTTGACCTGAAACTGATCACTTATGCTGTTTTGTTCAAACCGTATTATTTTCTACTGCTGCTCAGTTCGAGGTCTGCCTGCCGGTTAAAACCAGATGTGCATTTTGTAGCTGTGAGGGGAAACCAAACATCAGGTGCATCCCTCCTGTAAACACAGGAATCAATGGACAAAAGCAGCATTCTGGCCTCCTTTTCCTTGGTTAAGTTTCAACAAATTACCTCGGTGAGCACAGCAGGATTACGGGATCTTCGATATTGGATATGAGCACAGCCTTCTCGGTAATGGAGGGTATCCATTATTTCTCAATCCAAGCAAAGTCCGCACAGACACAGTACCAGCCCAAACTGCTCGTCACCCCGTTATCAACACGTCCCCATCGTGATTTGCGGCGATCCAATCCCCTCCAGCAGCAATCCTTATCTATTGGCAGTGACACGGTGTGGTCAGTGTATCACTACACTTCCAACACTTGAGATTCAATTAGGCCGTGACGAGAGATAGCGCAAGCTGAGCGTTGGCCTACAGATGGCAGATAAGAATCCAATCGGCCACAGTGTCAAGGGCAGTAATGGAGGAGATGTTCACACGTTGAGCCTGGTAGGGGAGAGCTGGGCAGGGATGGGAAGGGCAAGATGAAGGACACACATGGAGGAGGTACACACAAGAACACATGTCAGCTTGTAGTTGAGTGTACAGCTAAAATCCACTTCACCTAGAGCTGGATTTACTCGGGGGGGGGAGACTGCTTTGTTACCTATTCTGTGCGACAGATTGTGCTCATATGAAGTTTATATGAATCTCTATATACGCTATACACTTTTCTGTTCAGCATGTGGATCTTTGCTTCTCTATTTCAGCCTTAAACGCTCTCTTTCCATCCCCCTCTCTCCGTCTTGACCTGGCAGTTTCCTCTCTCATTATGAATGGGTTGTTTTTATTTATTACATTTCCAGTATTAGGAAAAATGCATCTGGCACACACCCATATGTAGTTACACACACGCGCACACAAAGACTAGGACCTTCTCTTTATTCGCACTCTTTTATTTATTTTGTTGTTAATTTAATACAGCAGTCAGAAACAATCAAAACCAGCCCGCTGCTCGTCCTTGCACAGGCTTGGACTCCTCTCCTAACCCAACAACAGCCCCGACTATTGTAAAAGCTTCCAGATTGTTGCACCGCACACTCGCCTCTCTCTCTCTCTCTCTCTCTCTCCCTGGCCTTTATCCGTCCGCCTTGATTGTTATTGAACTTGAAATATGACTTAATTAGCTGGAGTATTGCGCTGTTCAATCTGATTGCAGCTCTCAAATGTTATTTTACTCCAGTGGCAGCATTAGGGAAAGGGCAAATTATAAACATGTGACCTCAATTTACCTCGGCAATGAAAGTGTGCACAGCAACAGCTAGCACGACAAATGTTGGAAGCCGGCCCTGTCCTTTCAGTGGCCGTAAATATTTAGCTTAGCTGCAGCAGTGTTTGAAGAGCGAGTTGTTTTTGGCGGCAGCGCGTCGCAAACAGCTGGATGTAAGGTGACCTCTGGAAATCACATATTTGTTGTGGGGAGCGTTTGTTTTTGCTAAACTCATGTGTGATCCTCGTAGTATTATTTCATAGCCTTGCATGTACGGCATTGCAGGTGTTGGCCTAATAAAAGTGTTCATTTAAGGTAAAAAAAGAAAAGAATAAACTTGCATTAATTATGTGCGTACTCACTTCATTGTGCTTTCAGTGTGTGTTGTTATTCAAATTTAATAGTGTATTTATTCAATTAAGTAGTTGCTGATTTATTTCCCTCCACTGTGTGTCAGTTCCCACCATTGAGTTTCTTTTCCCTGAAGGTTACTTCATTTCCATTCATTTCACTGTAGATTCATTCAATAGATAAACACCACCACAGGGAGTTATAATAGTTACTCCTTTAAGTCAGATTGGTGGGGGTATCCATATCCATATATACATAGAACTCCTATGTATATATTTCTATTAGTCTCCAATCTTGTAACTGTACAACAGCATACAAAAAGAGCAATTATGCCATAGTTTGTGTTATTATATGAGCATTACAGTCACAGCAGCAACAACCAAGTGGGTTTTTTTTTTTGGTTCCTGGTACAGTCAGCTGGGCCTGCTCCACCTGCCGGTGAAGCTGCTGTGATTCGCATCTCCAGGACTGCTATGAAATCGACTTTGGAATGACATTGCTTCCTTATTTCTATTTCACTGTCAAATTGTCCAAACTGATGAGGAGGGTGTGTGGAAAAATAAAACTCCCATTGAATTAAACAAAGTGCCAAAAAAGGAAAAAAAGATGGCTCATCTTAAGGTGAAAGATGGAAGAGTGTGTTCTGTTCTCTGCACTTGTCCCCTCCTGTTCTGGGCTCAGATGTGGCTTCTCCTCTTTTTCATCACCGTGCTCTCAAAGCCCCTGCTCGCGTCTTGTCTCCCTGATTGCTAAATAAGCCAAGACAAATGGCAGTGCCCTTCAGACCTTCCTCAGTAGCGGTTGACTGCTCGTCTTGTCTGTATTCAGCAGGCGGCAGTGAAGTCTTTGCCCAGGACGTAGCCTCGAGGGCTGTGCTGCTGACAGACCGCAGAAAGGCTAACACTAGGCTGCTCTTATGTTTTCTCTCAACGTCGCTGCCACATCTGCAGAACAAGAGATGTTAGCCCGGTCAGGAGTTTCAGATGTCCTTATCAGAAAAGGATATTTATCTTACACTTTTGGATTGTAATAAAAAAAAAAAAAAAACAACCTGCGCCCACGGTTTTATTTTTTCTGGAAGTAAAAGCTAGAGCTCCCTCTGCACCGTACCCCAAAGTGATATTTTTACAAGCTTCTCAGCCTCGGAAAGTTGATAAAGACGTTAATTCTTGTGTGCACAGCTTGAGCTGCGTGAGCTCAAACTCGGTCTTGTTTTTATGGGAGGATTAGACATGTTATGGTTTTATCCAACATGACTTAATCAGGAGGTCAGGGTTGTGCGTAACATACTCCGTGTCACTGCCAAGTGACATTTAGTCTGCACTGAATGGTGAATTTGTGTGTATGCACACAGTTTGTTTTTTTCCTGCTTACAGATGCATGTGACTCCATCTGCTTGAGCGTTTGTCACCAGTCACCGGGTGTGTCATTGCTCAGCTGCCCCGCCGGCCCCGCTGGGCACTGACACATCCCGTCTGTTTCGCGTCCCGTCAGTCCGTCAGTCAGGATCAGTGCAGAGCTGTCGCTATCAGCGCGTCTCTCCTGCCGCCACGGCACGCAAACACCCCTCAGCCCATTCTGGGGACGTGAAAGTCGACGCTCTGATCTGCTGTTTACAAATCCCACATACAGCATCATACAGTATATCCTCTCCCCCGCTTCTCTGTTTCCAGCGCGGGAGAAATCCGACAGTGACGCAAGCCAATTATCGCCGTCCGTTCCGCTCTTATCCTATCGCAGAGCGGCAGAATGTGCGAGGTGGGAAAGGTAGGCACTGGTGGGCTGTGCTCTGCAAAAACCAAAGTCTTGGTGTCAAACTGAAGGAGCTCGATGCTTGATGATTTCTGATGGATTATTGCTGTTACAGCGCGCTTCTCTTCCTCCTCCTCATTCCCTTTCCTTGAGCCCTTGCTCTTCCAATTTTAGTTTTGATGAGCCCTCTCTCCTCAGAGTGTCCTCAAATGTCCTTTCTTTAAAACTTTCCTCATGCCCTTTTTCTTTGTCCTGTTTGACTTCTTTTCTCTTCTTGTTTTTCTTCACTCAGCCTTCTATATTTGAGTATCTTTTCCCCAGTTCATTTCCCTCCTGTCCTTGAGCGAACTATTGATTTAACAAAGCAAAGCTGGATAAAATTAGCTCCCGAGTCCTGCGTGAATTCACACAAGTTCATAATTTTCTGCTATCAAGTGCGCTAATGAGCAGTGCAAGGTCCAAAAAAACCTCCTGCCACGTTAAACATAGACATGTTCTTCTTTAAATGTGAGGTTTGAGCTGGTATGAATGGCTGTCGCTGCCTGTGGCACTGTAACTATGAGATTTTTTGTTTGTTTATTTGAAAGAAACCAGAAAATTAAGGCCTGCCATCGGTGTTAAATATAGTAATGTGGAGTACTGAAAGAGGCCACAACAGTGCCGCGGTGACTTTAAACACCAAGTGACCTTAAGACCAGCGGGAAGGGAAAGGAAGACTTTGAATGGGCCGTACTTGTCAGCCGTGTTTTTAGGCATACCAAAATCCCTCTGACATGTTTGTGTGGGTGCCTCGTAGCAGTGACTCTAAGCTGTGATGGGGTAAATTGGAGGCGCATTACCTAATCCCACCGTTGGGTTAATGCACTGCAGGTGGATTTCTTTGATCCAACATCTCATCTGGCATTTAAGGGCTGTTAGCTGCGCTGATACAGAGCGGAGTCTGCAAGACAGCATTTATTAATGTTAGGATTCTCTTTTGTAAAATATGCATAAGGCCATATATTTTGCTCACAGGATATCTCCTGTGGATAAGCATTATCACTCCCTCTATTCATCTCTTTATCTTTCCATAAATAATGTATGCAAAACCACAAATCACTTCCTTTGCACACTTGACAGGCATGAAACAACAGCTATGGCGTACTAATCAGGGCTGCCTTAAATACGTGTTCCTAGGGAATGTAAAGCCTTGCAGAGTATATTCTCCCTGCTGCATGCTTTGAGCAAAGGTTGGATGGATTAAAATGAGAGACTGCAACCATGCATATCTGAGGGCTCGGATTATTAAATAGTTTATTTAAACAGGTAATCTCATTGTCCTGTTTCAAGAGAGACCTGAGAACAAACAACTTAAAAAGGCCCATTTTCAAGCCTTATAGAAAAGCATCAAGCAGCACTGCTGCCTTCTGCAGTTGTTAGTGATAAAACACAGCACCCTGTAATAAATGGAATAAAGAGTCTTCAAGGTGGAGGGGAAAGCATATAAACAGCATTACCATCAAGACAGCATCACTCAGATTTCTTGAGGGTTCTACGTGGGTCTTAAAAGTGAGTCTAGTGTCCAGCCAAATTCTGAATTATTTATAACAATCAATGGTTTTCATTTTATGACCATAAAGGGTTCGAATATGCACAGTAGGCAGGATGCTCTCAGGTGAATAGCATAAAGTTATGTTATGAGAAGCTGCTGATCTACCGGGATTTGGTCTAGAAAGAGAACACGTCCTTCAGTTCTCTGGGTGAAAACACGTCGTTGATGCCAGAGGTCAGAGGAGAATAGCCAGATTGCTTTGATAGGTGAAATGCACTGCTAGGAAGTATTGTATTAGTTTTTGCATATGTTTGCTTCATCATTTGGTCTGTTGTGTTTGTTTTTATGGTGACAAATGCGCAAATTTATTAAAGTCAGTCCCTGCTATTTAAACTACTGCGGCTCTTAAAGCTACATGCTATTACATTAAAATACTGCCAACAGCAACCAGTGAATCACCCTTCACAGAGGGGAAAAAGTAGTCCTATAATGACAGCCATTTCATTTTTCTTGTCATAATTCAGAATTGTGCCCAATTTTGCTTCTGGTAAGACTCCAGTCACCCTACATATAAAAAGCTGCCAAGTATTTTTTTTTTTTAACCGTTGTTGAAAACGCGCTTTCTCTCAGAGGAAGCAGCTTCCTGTACTCACTACTGAGGCCCAATTCTAATTTACAACTTTGCCACGGAAGCAAACAGACACAGGCACTATCACTGTCGGCAGCCGCCGGGAAAACAAATTAACTTTTTTCCCTCCGTTTCTGCCCTCCATTCAGCGCGATGGGCAGCTTTCCTGAAATGATGTGCAGGTTTATTGGTGCTGATGCGAGCTGTCAGTCAAATATCAGAGGGATGGGAAATTGACAGCGGAGATGATGAGGAAATCCTCATGCATATATATCAGCTGATAAAGGGGAAGTCACAACGCGCCTCCGCCGTTCCTTCCGGCCGCTCCTCTTGCTCTTTTTCTGTCGCTCGCGCTCTCTACAAGGCTCACGCCTTCCCCTTGAAACCTTCCCCTTGAAACCTTCCCCTTGCCTTCTCACACGGAAAACTCTTTTTTTATGTTCCTTGTTTTTCATACCCCGGCTACACCTGCCTCCAGCTGGACCGTTTGGCTCAGAACCGCTCTCTCTTTATTTACAGCTCTGGTGTTCAGTGAGTAGGGGAGGGGCGAGGCAAGGATGCCGACTCACTCCTCTGCAGATTGACCGTGCAGAAGCTCCAGTGGAGCAGTTGAAGAGTTAATTACTTTATTTATAGGCTTCTGAGCAACTTGTTTACCTCCAGGTTTTCCCCGGGAAGTTTGGAGGCCACAGGGTGTGTGCTCTTTTATTTAGTTATTTTTATTGTTCATTAGTGAGTTACACCCTATTTTACGTAAGAGAAGCAATCTTCAGAGAACTAATTACTCTGTAATGTTCTCTGCAGTTCTGCCAGCCAATAGAGCTGCTGTCACTGTTCTCAAATAGCTGTGTTCTCATTAGGAATGAAGCCCTATATATATATTTTTTTTTCTCCCCCTGACTGGTAAAGTCTGAGTCATCCAGCACAGGAACACAATACCCACATTTGTACAGAGAAATATTGGCCACATGATAATTACCAAACGAGACAGAGAGATGAAGCTTCCATTTGTGTTGCTCGTTTTCACGATCCATCAGTGCCTATCGAGTTATGACATTTGAATTGACCCTGAGGGGACGGGCCTTTTGAAGTGCAGACACATTCGTAGGGGCCAGACGGCTCAGCGGCATTTCACCAGCCAACTGCCCATCACTCACCAGCCAATTAAAGGTATTCATGTGGCCACAGGAAACAGTCACGACCAATTAGCATTTGATCTTACCTACTCCTGGACATACATGCGCTCAAAGCACCGGGCGCCAGGAAGTGATTACACCTCCACTGGCGGTTATGTCCTCTGCAGTCATGTCATGTGTGATGGATGGACTTCCTCTGTCATTTAACGTGCTAATGACAGACACATTCAAGAACACACACACACACACACATACCCCCTTTACTTGAGGGTTTCCTTACTCCCGATTCCCACGTATCTCCCACTGAAATACCCACAGAGCATGACCTCTGCTTTGGACACCAAGAATGTTAAGTGTGTCTTGTCTGAGGATGTGTGGAGTCCCAGTCTGCCAGTGGCTCTCATGTGGAGCCTCAGTGACCTAGCCTATTTTTTTTTTTCCTCCTCAGCCTCCAGCTGGAAAATGTGAAGAATTTTGAAAAAGCATCAAAGGGTTCACAGATGGTTTCCAGTAGTAAAACTACAAATGTATTTCAGAGTATTAAAACCTATTTTTCCACCCTCCTCCAGTTTAAAAGCATCCTAAACTGTTCAACATGAATTTAAATGTATAAATGCTTCTTTTAAATACGTTCTCACTTTCTTGCAGCTGTCTCCTAGGCCAGTGATACTCAGCTTGCAGCCCAGTGGCCAAATCAGACCAAATAGAGTGCTGGCTGGCCTGCTAACAGATTTCTAATTCACTAAATGAAATTCAAGCAGTGGTTCCCAAACTTTGTCACCAGGGCCTGCCCCCTCCCTCTTTGTAGGTATTTATCTAAATCTATCACACTGTCAGAAGCACACAGCACGCTGTTCTGTATTCTTTACCCACTGTGGTGATCCTGAGACATGAGATATACTCCACCAAATTATGCAGTGTTTGTCTTGGCAGTTTGAGTGTTCGGTGTGCCGTAGGTTTACCTGGCAGTCCTCTCAAAAACTTGCCCAGGCCTTGCTGTTAGTGCAGGATCATAAATCATTTCTAAATCAAGTTTGGGAACCACGAGATTAAAGAGCATCCAGTTATGTTTAATATTGTATGAACCGTTTTAAGTAAAGGAAAGCATTTTAGCCAAAATAAAGCTGTTGAATGAAGTAATACACTGACAGGCCACTTGTACACCTTGTTAGTACGGGTTTGGACCTCCTTTCACCCTCAGGAACGCCTTAGTTCTTCAGTTTTAACAAGGTGCTGGAAACATTGCTCGGAGATTTTGGTCCATATTGACATGATAGCATCACACAGTTGCTGCAGATTTGTCTGCTGCGCATCCAGGATGAGATTCTCCCCTTTCACCACATCCCAAAGGTGCTCTGTTGGATTGAGGACAGCTAACTCTGGAGGCCATTTGAGTACCTCCAAACTCAAGAAGCCAGTTTGAGATGATTTGAGCTTTGTGACATGGCACGTTATCCTGCTAGAAGCGGCCATTGGAAGATGGGTACACTGCGGTCATGAAGGAACTGGCATGGTCAGCAGCAATACTCACGTAGCTTGTGGTGCTCAGTTGGTACTAAGGGGCCCAAAATGTGCCAGGGGTATATCCCCAACAACATTACAGCACTGCCAGCAGCCTGAATCGTTGATACAGTGCAGGATGGATCCATACTTTCCTATAAGCTCAAAGCAGCCTGGCCATTCTCCTCTGACCTCTGGCATCAACAAGGCATTTTCACCCAGAGATCTGCTGCTCACTGGATAGTTTCTCTTTTCCAGAGACCATTCTCTACAAACCCTAGAGATGGTTGTGTGGGAAAATCCCAGTAGCCTGTCTGCCATGCCAGGTCCAAAGCCACTTAAGCCCCCTTTCTTCCCCATTGAACTTCAGCAGGTCGCCTTACTGTGTCTACATGTCTAAATGCATTGCTGCCATGTGATTGTCTGATTAGATATCCGTAAACAATCAGTTGAAAGGGTATATCTAATCAAGTGAGTGGTGAGTGTATGTGTGATTCATCTCATAGTGTCATTCCTTTTACCAAGGTAATGTAGTAAATACGTTTGTTTTTTAAATTATTATTATTATTTCACAGAAATTGCAGCAGAGGTTAATGCATTTTTCTGGTTCTAAAATCACTGCTTTGTTTTGGGGGTGTTTTTGAAATATGAACTTAAAAACTCCATCGCTGCAGATATTCTACAGAACTCAGTCTTTATTGCTAGAAAACAAAGGCTGAGTGATAAGGTTGGGCATTATTTGTAATCTGGGTGAACTGAACCCAAAACCAGTCAGTCTAATCAGGTGAAAAATAGTATTGAACTAATTAAACTACATAAAGGTTTTGTGGTTGTGTATGCAGGCTTTTATTACTCTTATCTGTTTATAGCTCTGCGTGTGTGCGCGTGTTTGAGTGTTGAGGTCAGTGCACTGGCTCAATTTACTGCCCAGACAAATGCGCACTATGGCCGAGTATGAAAATGAGGCATACAGCCCAGTGGTCTTGTTAAATATTAATGGTTTCCCTGACAGAAGAGGGGAGCGAAATAAAAGACAAATTGCTGGGGGGAGGGACAGATTTTATGTGGAATTGCTAAAATATGGCACATATCAGAGTGCAAACAATTAAAGGGAAGCCCATATTTCACCAGACAGCCCCTGGACGGCGCAGCACTCCAGCAGTTTACACTCCATCTCCCCTGTTTGTTCTCTCCCTCCATCCTTTATATTCTTTTTTTTTTCTTTATCCTCCTCTTCTTCTCAGTCTCTTCTTGTATTCCCCTTCCTTTCTCAGTCCTTTCCCGTTTCCTCCTTCGCTAGCATCTTCTTCCCTCCCTCTCTTCATCACTTCATTGTCTGACTGAAGTATCAGTACTCGAGGGACTGGCCAGGCGTTGATTGAGACAAGCTTTCCATATGCTTTCCGCTCCCCTGAGAACAACTCGCCGTGCATTCATACCTGTCTGCCTCAATCCTCTCTGCTTTAGGTGTTAGATTAGTCTCATTTGAAGAGGAAATTTGGTGATTCCTCCCCTTCTTATGTTACAGCTTGTTGACTGCACCACAGCTTCTTTGACATGGCAAATTGGCTAAATTTTCTCGTGCAAGAGTCACTTTACGAGCTTGGTTCTGGTTTGTAAATAGTAGTGAATTTTTATTCTCTTTTGCTCACTCTGTGATCTTTGAATCTGTGATGCTCAGTTAAAGTACTTTGAAGAACTGAATATTAAGATAGCATATATCCTCTGCTTGCATATTCCTTCCTGCATTATTGATGCTTTCTAAATGAAGCTGTTTGAACTACAATTAGCACTGGGTGGATCTAGCTGCAGCTTCATCCCGCTCCTATCAGTGCTTGTATCAGGCATCAATAGAAGCTGATTTGGGCCAAATTGCTGGTGTACTGTGTAGGGCATATGGAGAGAAAGTCAGATAAATAGATTTAATTATGCCCGGTGGGGAAAGCTCATGGCCTGCTGGCTGTTTTCATTATCAAGGAAAGGTGGGACCCTCTTCAGAAAGGCCGGGATTGGCTGGCGTAGTCGTCAGCCAAAGGCAGCTTTCAGAGGCCTGACGTGACAGTCCACTTGTAGCCTGATCCTCACTTCCACAAGGAAACCACACCAATTTTAAAGAGCACTTGTTGTCTATTTTTTGCCCCCAGTGTCATCCCATCTATTTGACGCCTGGAATATTTTCCGACCGGTCTCACTGTTAAGCAGCACCGTGTTGCCAGAACAGGAGAAGAAGGCACCGGGTTACATCACGACTCTCTGTAGTGTTAATCTCTCTCTCTCTCGCTCTCTCTCTCCTGTTTCTGTCTCTCCGTCTGCCTCTCGGTTTGTTTCTCTTTCACTCCACTCATATCTGTCTCCTCCTTTTCTCTCTTTACTGCAAACTCCACTGAGATATGTGTGCTCTTCTCCAAATACATACAGAGCAATCTAATTACTGCGATAACATTTCTGCTTGGCTGATTAACTGTTCTCCCTGCGCCTCCGAACGCAGCTGCATTCCTTCTATATATTCCTAAGCTCCTTATTCCTCCCCAGCCGAGCCGCACTTTCACAGGAGCTTTGGCTAACACATCTATCCATCTCTCTTCTTCTCTTTCACTTTTTCTGTCTCTCTTTCGTCTGCCTCCTTCTTATGCGTTTATTCTCCAAGGCAGATGGGCTATTTAGCCAGCTCTCACTTTTTCTGGCTTACTCATTTAATTCCCCTTTTTCTTACTTACTCATTGTTTTTTTTTTTCTGCTTTTCTCTCGCTTTCTTTTCTCTTTTATCCACTCTGCTTCTTTATACCTTACTCTTATTCTCCAAGGCAAATAGGATTTGGCCGGTTTTCGCACTAACTCTGAGCTATCTGCTGCCTTGTTATTGAAAAGGACATATCAAGCAAGTTGCAAGAAATCTTTGTTTTGTGGCAACTTTTCCAACTTTTAAAGGATACAGAGGCAATCACGCATAAGCAGCATTGTTTAGATACTTGCATGTTTACCTGAGGATTTGAAAACTTTATCAGCCAGATGGCAGATCACAATTGTCTTTTTCACTCAGAAATCTTTAAGGATATGCAGATGTTAAGTATAAATTCTGGATGCAGTTATTACCATCAAGAGGAAAAGGGATGAGCACATGTTTACAGGATGTATGTCAGCCCATTCTGAAGTTTATCCTGTGACAGAAAGTGTTTTCTGCCCTTTATTCTTCCTTCCAGGTAACAGAGCATAGTGAGATCATTTCTTTCCCCTCCCAGTCAGATAAAAGGAGCTTGGCTGGCCTTGGATTGATGCAGTGTCAGATCAGTGCTCTCCTGTAAAGGCTCTTCCATCCCTTTTAGACCTCTCCAAAATAGCGTCACGTCACCAAAAGACGGAACTAATGCAAAGAGCATCAATCAGCTGATTTCAGTGTCGGACTACATCAGCTGATAGCTCAGCCATGACCCTTATTATCATCCAATCAACGCATTCCAGATAAGGCACTCTATTTAACTTTCTTTAGCATGTCTTCAGTTGCTGTGCTTCTGCAAGTCGCTTTGCAACCCACCTCCACCCCAGCTCCTCTTATCCATGCTATGTCTAGCATATTCAGTGTCATTCCTTTTCTCTCCTGTATGGGACTCTTACTGCTGCTCGCCAAGCCTTATAGAGATGCCTGCAGTATGTATGTGCTTGAGGTCCTGAGTTGGATATTATTAGGCTGTTCCAGTCTTGGCTTTAAACTGGAGGGAATGCAGTTTTTGTGTTCAGGCTTCTAAGAATCAGGAATTATTTCAATAAGCCCTCAGTCACACAGGCCTAGAGACCGGTCAGTGACATCCCCCGGCAACCTCTAGTCACTCAGGAAAAATGTGCATTCCCTGACCGGTTGGTAAGTGGTTGCTGGCTTTTGCTAGTTGAAATTGGTCGCAGAAAGGACGCTGCACCAAAAAAAATCCTTGTGATTGCTTTGGATGCTAGCAGATTGCCATGGTTGCCCGTAGTTTGCATGAAAGACACCAACTTGTCTGCAAACACTTTACTACATTTACCCTCCAAGCTGGAGAAACAGTAATCGTTCCACTTTAAAGTAAAAGTTGCACCTTTTGAAACATGGTTTCAGCAGTAAAGCACAACTTTTACAGCTATTCGAAGGGGAACTTTGCATCATACTCTACATAGTTACACTACCACTTGGCAGGCAGTCGGCAAGTGTTTGCAGACAAGTTGGCGTCTTCTTTACAAACTGTTGGTGCCCGCGGCAGTCTGCTTGCAAACAAAGCAATTGCAAGGAGGTTTTCAGTGCAGCACTGTAAAAGTATATGCAACAAATTTCATCTAGCAACAGCCAGCAACCTCCCACAACCACTTGCCAACCGGTTGGGGAGTATTCATTTTTCCCTAGAGACCAGCAGTTACTGAGGGGGGGTGTCACCAGCTGCTCTCTAGTCCTGTGTGACTACGGCCTAAAGAAAAGGATTTGCTGAATTGAAGTCAAAGCTAAAGATTTATTTATTTGTCAAGCTATAATTATTTTACTTGTTCATTTGTTTACTTGATTTTACCAGACTTGAATTAACTTGTTTTGCCCATTTTGTTCTATTCCAGTGGGTCCTTTCATTATCAGAATGTTTCCATTTGCTTTTATCACTGTAAATCTCAGTTGTTTGTTTTTAAAGGGTTATACAGATATTTTATTAAGTTTTATTCCTTTCTTCTGGACTCATTTAGGTTTTTTTATCTTCATTGCTCCTTTTCTCTCTTTCATCTGTTTCCTCTGTTGTCGACAGGATGCTAAACCACCCTTGTCACCGTGATGAGCCCACAATGCTCTGCCGTTGTGTGATGCTTTAGCTTGTCTCTGTGTGTTAATGTGTGTGTGTGTGTGTGTGTGTGTGTGTGTGTGTGTGTGTGTGTGTGTGTGTGTGTGTGTGTGTGTGTGTGTGTGTGTGCTTCACCTCAGATGTGGCATGGCAAGGTTTTCACAAGTTTCATCAAGTCTGCAAGCGTGTGAGAGCGCACACACATAATGTACACATACACACGCGTCAATTAAATCCTTGTCCTCCTCGTGAAAACATGACTTCCTCCACACAGGCCCACACACACACACCCACGGTGCTAGCAGACAGCATTCTCACATCCTTCGTTATGTCTGGCGATAACCAACCACCCACTGGCTCCCTGTTGCACCACGTTAGGAAAGCTTATTAAGATTACACACAACTGCACGCCGTCAGAGTTGTTGTCACAATTGCAGAGAACAAAGAAGCCCTAATGCTGAGAATGGAAGTGAAGAGCTGATTTTATTTGAACAGAAAAGGCAGGTTTAAAGCTGTTTTTCTTCCACAAGTAATGATCTCTAGTTTGTGGCAGTAATTTGAGATAGTTGTTAAGGAAATTGTATGTAATAGTTTACCCAACGGAGCAAGCTCTTTTGCTCCCTTTTGGCCCTTTTCCTCCCTCCTAGAGGTCTAATTGCACAGGTTAAGTTGGTGACATCACCACCCTGGATAGCTGTGATCTCAGTGTTACATATAGAGCCTCATTAGAGCATGGTTAACTGAGCTCTTACTCCTCTTCCCCCTCTCTTCCACAGTAATGAGAATGACAGTTGCTGTAGTAATTACAGTCAGTCTAGTTTCTTACCAGCTGAGTTTCTGGTGCGGCTAGCTGACTGCTTTTGTCCGAATTAGGGTGTTGATTTTGCAAAGTGCACTAGTCATCATCTGTTATGGGTGATTAAGGCTGTTCACGGGAAATTTAGGGAAAGCAGAGAGAGAAGGAAAAAGAGGAAAGGCATGAAACGCAATTATTTATAGCATTTCCCAGTAAGATTTAGCTGTTTTGTCAAAAAAAAAAAAAAAAATCAGCCATTCTAATACAAATGCTGCCAAACTACTATATCACCAATGTGCTTTACATATAGTGACAAACTAGCAGCATCAGCTCCTCTCGCTGTCCCGGGCCTGCCGAGGTGATCCCAGGGCGGCCGTAGGAGCGGCGGGCTAATGATGACAACGACATCCTAATAATGGTTCCCAGTAACTCCCGTGACAGTGGGGAGTGTATTAAGTGGGACACCAGAGCAGCCTGACTCACACGGACCCCCTACTTTTCTCTAATGAGAGTTTGATGGAGTGGTTATGTAGGTAGATAATGCTAAGTTAATGAGATGTCCTATTCCATGAGACTGTTCGCAGTTCCCTGCTGAGTTACTGTGTGTTTGTTACTGCTGCTGATGTATATGGCTGTCTTCTTGACTGTGTGCAGCCGCTTACCTGTTTTTGTGAGCAGTCTATTTATTTCTAGTTTACTGTGTGTGTGTGTGTGTGTGTGTGTGTGTGTTACTTGTGCTTATAGAGGGGGTTTTTTGTATGTTCTTTGTCCTCAAACATATTGGTGCATTTTCACATTTTTATCCAGCAGCTGTCTAGCACGCAACAGGAAATTAACTGTCACATTTCAGAACGAGTGGCAGCAAAAACTGCCCTATAAATAGACGGCATTAAAAAAAAAAAGCATAACAAATCAAAGGAAGTAATTATAAAAATAGAAAAGAAAAGCAGAATTAGTTTCATAGTAAAGGGGAAAAGATGGGGGGTTTTGGTGATGAACAATGGATAAGGTGATGGGAAAGGTACACGTCTCTAATTGGGAGTCCCGCCCCCATTCTGTGCCACCCCTTTTCTTTTTCTCAGACAATACAGTGAGGAAAAAGAAGCTTTCCTAATTAATGCAGATATAATGACGGGTCCAGCTGTGGACCTCTGCCCTCTCAGAATGTTGATTAAGGCGCTCTGTGTGTATGTGTGAAGGCGGGGTACATCTAGTGAACAGCCCAGCCAGATAAACCTGGGATTTCAGCTAATCATATATTTATATGTAATATAATTATATGTCTATTGATGCATGGAAGATGAACAGTGCTGATGTTTCTTTTCTGACTATGTTGATTTCTATATGGTTATCGCTGAGGTAATTGCCAGTCTGCTTTTGGCTCCTGCATAATGTAGGAGTGCTTAGAAATTCAAAGTGACAATAGTGAAAAAAAAATGTAGAAAAAAAGAGGATTTAGTGCAGCTAGCTAATTTTGTCCGAATTAGGATGTCAATTTTGCAAGCACACTAGGCATCGTCTGTTATAGTGACTAAGGTTTTTCACAGGAAATTTAGGGAAAGCTAAACAAGGAAAGGCTCTTGTGCATGAGAACACATTTATTTATAGCATTTCCCTAGAAGATTTAGCTGTTTGTCGAAAAGAAAATCAGCCATTCTAATACAAAAGTTGCAAAACTACTGTATCACCAATATACTTTAGTCTGCTTTTGGCTCCTGCATAATGTGGGAGTGCTTAGAAAAATCTAAATCAAAATAGTTCCAAGTTGGGGGGAAAAAAAAAAAAAGAATCTGTAGAAAAAAGATGCTGCAGCAGCGCCCACACTGTTTCTGTGGCAAGTGATCTCTAGGAAGTGAGGTGGAAAAAACATTACAGCAGCAGGGGCTTAGCATCAGCGATATCGCCAAAAGAAAAATAAAAATAAAGCGAGGATGTTGCAGATGACAGATTTTAAACTTCCCAAAACAGCTTAAAGATCAGTGTGAAACTCTGCCAGTTTTGCTTAAAGGGGAGCTCGACACATTTTACACATCAAGTTCAGTTTACCAACCGTGGATAGAGCTGCTCTGCCTGTGAATACTGCCATACAATGTCTTCTATGATTTTTGTCTAGTTAAGGAGAAGATGGGCTTTGCCCTATTTAGCCTCCGTATCCACACAAGTGTTTGCACTTACTCCGGTCAATTAGACCCCTGCTCCGCTTAAGCTGAGCACAGAAACTCTGATGTTATGAGGTCACTCCTTTTCTCAAACTAATATAAATGATAAAGGTGGAATTTGTCTCACCCTGCAGGTGCAGCAAATTTCTGGTCTCTGAGAGCAGGTCAAGGCAGCCAAATAAAATCTGCAGTACAAATGGGGGGGGTGCTGAGTTTCAGAGGTGCAAGCTGTTTACCAAGCAGGCGTAAAGCAATCTCACATGTTTCAGTTCATTTCAGGGTAATTTATATAGGTTATTTATAAAGACCCCACAGTATTCGAGCCCCTGAACCCCTGTGAGCAAGCACTAGGCGAGAGTGGGAAGAAAAAACTCCCTTTTAACAGGAAGAATCCTCCAACAGTGCCAGTGTGTGTGTGTGTGTGTGTGTGTGTGTGTGTGTCTGTGTGGTTTTTTTGTTTTTTTTTTGGGGGGGGGGGGTGCTTGTATCACAGGAAGTGCTGCACCAGTCTGAGTGTATAGCAGCATAATTAAGGAATGGTTCAGGCTCACCTGATCTCGCCCTAACTGTAAGCCAATATCACAGCTTTAAACTGTGACTGATGATCAATCAAAAATTATGCCCCTAAAAAAACCAAACAAACCAAAAAAAAATGCAAATCCTACTTGGTTTAAATTTGTCCGCTGGCACTCCAGCTGTTTTTAGATTAGTCCCTGGAAGTCCCATTCTGACCACTTGTACATGTACATCTCCACTGAGCACAGTTCGTGCTCTACACGGGGAACGTTGTTCCTCCATTGCATCGGTGTGTAGAACTCAGTGTTGACAGTCGGACTTTGGGAAATCAAAATGTTGTTCATGATCACTCCTCTTAGTATACCATTAAAGGCCCAGTATACCCACACAGAAGGTTTTACTTATTGATACTGACTGGATCTCTAAATTCTGCCTGAGCATAGCAGTAGGAAGCGCTGATTCATTTCATGGAAGTTTATAGATGTCTGTGGGATGTGTGAGAAGCAGCTTGCTGACTGAAGTAGTCTGAAGTAGTCATGGACGTATGGTAACTGGACAAAAGCTGCAGTGTTCTATTTAAAGGAATGATTGTCATGTTTATGTGCTGGGAGATAGGATGCTGGTGCTCACTGAGGCCACCCGTGTGTGGTGTAGCAAACAGGCTCTGTGGGTGTTTTGATTGGCATCATACAGAGCGTGTATGATATGAAGCAATAAAGTTCAGTAGGTAATACTATGAGTTCATGACCTCCTGAATACAAACTATGCATATGAAAAGAAAATAATTTGATTTGACACCTCTATTTTGCATTCTTCACAGCAAAGCTCGAGCAGTGTGAATATCTGACCTGCTTTTGGCAACAGTCACCCACGCAGGTAAAAGTGAGGCGAGTAGATTAGCTAAAAAACAACTCTAATTGGTTTGCAGGATGGTGCCAGGCCAACGTGGCATCCCTGTCCAGGTTTCCACTTGGCCGGGCCAGTGGGTTACCATTCAGGCCACGTATCTGCCTGTAGCAGTAATGAGAAGTGCCTCGCTGTTAATGAGATAAACACAGACATTAGATTGGCTCAGCAGGAGCTCAGAGGGAAAGAGAGGGTGAGAGAGGAAGAGAGAAGCGGGTTGGCGGGTGAGACGGAGGCGGCGAGAGAAAGAGAGAGGGAGAGGCTGGCGGGCTCGGTGAGAACGACGATGTGAAGGAGAGGTGGAAGAATATGAAATATTTAGATGAAAAGGCTTGCCTAATTTCTCAAAAGTGTGAAGATGAGCCTCATTGTAACTCGAACAGAGGGGACGAGTATATTCTGCCTGCAAAACGAGAGAATAAGCGCTGCAGAACGATAATGATGATGATGGTCGTAATGGCAAAGTTGATAAGGGAAGGATAACACACTGCGGTGTAACAGCTATTTTATTGAACAAAATGTTAAAATATTCATGCTCCATATGCTACATGACAGCTCTACGCCTTTGTCATGTGCCCACACACACACACACACAGAGAAAAACAAAGTGAGGATTGTCAGCGCCTGCTGTGACATTATAACCGTATCTATCATTAAGCAGTCTTTTCCCAGGCACAGCCACTAATGAACGCACAGGAGTTACAATGAGTTTGTCTAGCAGATTTGGAAAGCTGATGCAAGGTGGAGTGTGTGTGTGTGTTTGTGTGTGGTGTTTTTATGTTGTGCGAGCTGGAGAGCCTCTTTCATCAACTCATGCATGCTCTGTTGACTGAGTGAAGTGTATTGTTTCAACATTAAAGTCTCCAAAAGGATACTATTAAAGCTCATAAACCATCCCTTCAGAATAAAAGCACCAGAGTATTATCTGCCTGGGGCTTTCAGATGTATAAATTCACCCTCTTGTTTTCGTGTCTCTCGTCTTTCCCAGGTTTGGCAAGAAGAAGGACGACAAGAGCAAAGATGCAGCAAAAGCTTCAAAGAGCAAACTGGAGGCTCTGAGTGAGGAGGAGCTGGACAGGATCCCTGATGACAGAGATGGGTATGAATCACTGTGTTGCTGTTTTTTTTTTTTTTTCTTTTCACAGCTGATGGTGTGATAACAGAGAGGCTTACAACATGTACAGTAGAATAATAATAGAAAAGCATTTGTCACAGTAGTCAAGCGCTGTGATTGGCATCTCACCTGACAGCTGTGATGCGGATACATGCACCCACCTGCTCCTCCGTAACAACTGCTCAGCTGAGTGTCTGTCAGAGAAGAAGCAGAAAAATGTGTGTATTTTTGCTGCCCTCGTGTGTAACACCCCCCCCACCCCTATTTCCCGACAGCTATGACCCACGTTACGCCGAGGTCCAATCTGGTCACGTCACCCCCGACCCATCTTCCCTCCCCGATGTGGAGGACGACGACATGGATCCGAACTACGCTCGCATCGACAACTTCCGCCAGCCGCCCTCGCCCCAGTCCTTCGTCACCCGCACACCCTCCCCTTCAGTACCAGGTGGGGGGACTAGCCTGCAGCAAGCATCCTTCGAGGACCTCGATGGGCTCTACGCCAAGGTCAACAAGTCGAGAGCCCCGCCCGCTTCGCAAAACCAGCATCAGACAACGGCAGAGAGGTAAGAGAGGGACGCAGTGAGCATGTGGAGCTCTTAATTTGAGCTCATAAGTATGACATTACATGTCTCTGTGTTTTGAATGTATGTGTGGCTTTTGCACCTGTGCTTCTGCACAAAGTTGTGTGTTTGGGTGCGCGCAGGTGGGTACACACAAGGTCACTGACCATGGTTTGATTGGTGTAAGCGTAAGTGAGAGAGTATTTACACACATCTACATTCATGATCTGCCAAGCTGAAAAAATGCATAAAACATGAATGCATAGTCGCACTGCGGTAACACCGTCATACTGCATATGTACACACAGTAAGGACAACACGGTCCAGCTCGGTCTCTGCCGCCTTTGCTTTAGTTTTGACCTTTGTAAATCTTCACAATCTCTAAAAACAGAGGTGATATCATTTCAGCCAATCCGGTATGGAAATCTTACTGATGATCCAACCAGATCATCTGGAAACCAGAGAGAGCATGGTACCAAAAATTGTGTCCCTTGCCTGAGAATTCAGTATATTCATATTTAGAAAGATTATATGCCTAGTGGTGCGCGCACACACACACACACACAAATATATACAGGGTCCAGGTGCAGCAGTGCACATTCCTGAAAGCATAAGGTTGCCTCTTCTCAGCCCTCCATTCAATTTCATGTTATTTCAATTTCAAGTCACCAGCTGTATCCTTGCCTGTTCATGCTTGGCTCTAAAATCATGCAATCTGCATTGGACACCTCTTGACAGAAATGCAAAATAAATCCAACCAGAAGTACTCGAGACATTTCAAGGAGGTCACGGGTGCCATATGATGAATACTATAATAATTCAAAGACTGCAATAACAGTGGCATGTTTATTTTTCTTTCTCTTTTTTTTTTTTAAAACCATGTGAAGCTGACAGCAGTAACGCAACATACTTATTCTCAAAGTGTTAACTGTAGGTCATAATAACAGCTTGCACACACAACCTGTTGAATCGTCTTCTTGGGGCGTACAGTCGCTTACAGGCATAAGTCCCTGTTCTGGAGACAAAAAGGAAAACTTTTAATATCTATAAAGCTGACTGATTTTTAATATTTGTTAGTTTGCCCTCCCACCAAACAGCAACAAAACCAGTGTGGAAATGCAGGTTTTTAAGTGAGCATATGAGATGGCAAAACCAAGTCAATGGATGGATGGATTGGATAGTTGGGATGGATGGATGATGGATGATGGATTGGATGGATGATGGATTGGATGGTTGGGATGGATGGATGGATGATGGATGGATGATGGATGGATGGATGGCTGGATTGGCTTGGCTGGTTGGGATGGAGGCTGGCTGGCTGGATGCTGCTGGCTTGGCTTGGCTGGCTGGGCTGGCTTTGGGCTGGCTGGCTGGATGGCCTGGCTTGGCTGGCTCTGGCTTGGCTGGTTTGGGCTGGCTTGGCTTGCTGGTTGGGGCTGGCTGGCTGGCTGGCTTGGCTTGGCTGGCTGGCTGGCTCGTTGGGCTGGCTGGCTGGCTGGCTGGCTGGGCTGGCTGGCTTGGCTGGTTGGGCTGGCTTGGCTTGTGGTTGGCTGGCTGGCTGCTGGCTTGGCTGGCTTGGCTGGCTGGCTGGCTTGGCTGGTTGGGCTGGCTGCTGCTGGCTTGGCTGTTGGGCTGGCTGGCTGGCTGCGGCTTCGCTGGCGGCTGCTTGGCTGGTTTGGTGGCTGCTGCTGCTGGCTTGGCTGTTGGGCTGGCTGGCTGGCTGCTGGCTGCCTGGCTTGGCTTTGGCTGGTTGGGCTGGCTGTTTGGGCTGGCTGGCTGGCTCTGGCTTCGCTGGCGGCTGGCTTGCTGTTTGGGCTGGCTGGCTGGCTGCTGGCTTGGCTGTTGGGCTGGCTGGCTGGCTGCTGGCTGGCTGCTCTGGCTTGGCTTGGCTGGTTGGTGGCCTGGCCTGGATGGGCTGGATGGCTTGGCTGTTCGGGCTGGCTTCAGGTGAATGGATGGATGGATGGATGAATGGATTGGATTGGATGGTTGGGATGGAATGGAATGATGGGATGGATGGATTGGATGGGTGGGATGGATGTTCAGTCATTATGTTTGCCCATTAAAACCTACCTGTGTGACGCTAAGAATCATAGTCTAACCTTCAGTCACAGAATTTTGTATTGCTGGAGCTTAGTTGTTCCTATCAAATTGGTATCCTAAAACATTTTATTTTTACAACATGAATGGACCTATAGCTATGTGCAAAAATAGGAATTGTGCAGGTTGGAGTGTTTCAAGAGCAATTTGAAGTAGCTCAATAATAAAATGTACTTTAATTTGAATAAAACTTATCCTTTGATATAATATTTGGATGTCAGAGCCCCTCATTGTTAGTCTAACAAAGGGCTCGTGCTTTCAGACATACACTGCTTATCAATGTTGTCATTCCTTCCATATTATATATTATTACTGCTGTAGTTTGAGAACCTTAACTTTCAGCTGCTTTTGTGTTTGAGAGAGAAAAGGAGAAAATCTAGAGAGGATTCTAATGCAAATTTATCATTTCCCGTATGAAATAATACAGGCCATATTAAAACTTCCCTCAACTTAAACTCTCTGACAGAAATTACGATTGACTTGCAAATCAAAAACTAAGCCCCAGACACCCAATCTCGTCCAGAAAAAAAAGAGAGGATACAGAGAGAGAAAAAGAGAGGGGGATTGGACATGGAAAGGGAGACAGATGGGAAATGGAAAGAAGGGACAGACGGAGGGAGGGCGGGAAAAAAAAAAGCAGGAAAAGAGTGTAGAGAAAGAGGGGAAGAAAAGACGGAGCCAAAGCGAGAGAGGAAAAAACCTCTAGGCAGAGTAAATTCGAGAGAGGAGAAGTGACAGAGGAGAGGATGCAGACAAAAGGAGGAGGAGGATAATTAGCCACAGTCTAGCAGCCTGACAGATCTTTTAGACCACTTAGCTCTTATCCACTAGTGGTGGGTACTTCATTACCAGCCTTTTTTTCTCCTTCCACTCCCTTTCTCCCTCTATTTCTCTCACACACACTCGGTGTGTCACACATCCATTCTCCCTCCCTTGTTTTGCTCCTAATGTATATTAGTCCTTAGCATTAACATGATGGATGAGAGGGGCCTTCTTTGGCTTGTTAACTCTGCATGAGAGGGTGTCTCTAGAGACAAAGGATACAAATAAATGTCTATAATGTTGTTAGAGGACATGTTCATAATGATTAAATTAATTTTTCGTCCACCCTAAAAGGTGCACCCCTCATTCATTTTTCCTCTTAATCTCCAACTTATGTATTAGTGATCAGTAATAAAAGAGAGATGGTTGGCAACTATCATATTTTATTGAACTATTAGGAAACCCGTCAGAACGCCTAAACAAAGAATGAACCTGCTAACAATTACCAGTTAAAGTACAACTCAAGGCCGGGCTGCGGCTCGTCTGCTCGCTGTCACAGAGCTTCATTTCGTTTCACCCGTGTGACAGATAGTGAGCAGCAGTGACAGTTCCAGGCAGTAAGGGAGATCAGAGCGGGAATGACTTGTGACGCAGGTCAACGACCGGAGACGAACAGGGTGCGCTGCAGCCGCAATGCTGCAGCACAGCACAGTCAGCATCATTAATTTAATGTACTAAATGTAAATGGCCCACAGATGAAAGTAGATCCTGATACATTCACTCTTTACTCCTGTTTGAGTAAACTGGCAAGCACCTGCCTGGAGCTATGTTTAAAGCCCTTTTCAGACTCCTTTCCATTAATGCGATGGGCACCCGGAGGTGTCCGTTCTTCCTTGATGAATGACACCCTCATCACGTTAACATCATTAACAGATGGATGCGCACAAGATTAGAAGTGCAGCAAAAAACATTTTGCGTGACACACCCACGTGTCGCAGGGTAACTGATTAAAAATGGACCACGGCTTACATGTTAGTAGCTTTATGACAAAACTAGGAGCTGCTATTGGTTCCAAGTGTTTTAGAAGTTTCTTTCAGGTTCTCACATACCTGCAGCAGCACACAGCAGAAAGATCCATCCACAAGTGTTTGCCAGAGCAAGTAAAAGCAGTGCGAACTGAATTCATTAGGCTACCCTCCTAAAATGGAAGCAGATACAGGATCAATAAGGATCTAACCGCTACAGGTTGATAATTAAACTGTACCCAGCTAGTGAATTTCATGAAAGTAATAGGCTGTAACTACAAATAGGATGTGGCATCTCTAATTAGCAAAGTAGCTATCGATACATGTAGTTGCCAAGGTAAAATTAGGTCACATCAAATGTACTGTGAATATAAAATATATATAATATATGCCATTACTTACAGGGGTGGGTTCTATAAACTGAAACTGATAACACTAGATGTTGCAATTAGGCTTCATTAGGATCACACAGTACATCCAAAGTCACACATGCGCTGTCATAGCTACTTCTTTTTTTTTTTTTCTTAAATTCACCACCTGTGGTTTGGATGAGGGCACTCATTCACAAAGTCTGTACATCTGTTAAAACACATGCAGCCAGCCATGAGGTTGGAACCTCTGTGCTTTTCATTCACACAGATATACACACAAACACACACACACACACACACACACACGGTCAGAAATAGACACACACACACGCAGCCACCCACATGTAATATTTCTGTGAGAAAGCCCAGCGTAACCTAGCAACATTTCTGCGTGTGGTCTAGTGGGTTTTACACACACAAATTGTAGGTGTGAGCTCACTTACTGTGCTTGTGTTTCTGTAAGTTGACGTGCAAACAGGCCTGCTTCTTACTTCCTCGGTTTTTAGACTTTCTGGTCCTAAAAAGAAGTTCTTTTTAAACTGTAGGATTTTTAGTTTTCCACGGGCAGCCTCTCAGTTTTAATGATACTTCAGAAAAAATATGGCTTTACTAAGCTCATTTGTCCACATGTTTTTGGAGGTAGGTGTATATGCCTCTGCAGTTACACATCGATCATGTTATGGGGATAATTTTGCCAACTGAGCCCTGCCTTTGCCCCCTCCCCTCACTTCCTGTCAGGGCCCTCAGCGGCAGACTTCCTGCGCTGTCTCCCTAATTCGCTGTCGGACATTTTCATTAGACCTTCAATGGCAGGTGTGTACGCTGATGAGCGTCGCATTCGATTAGAGCTGCGCTAGAGGCTGACCTGTGGAGAAAAAAGGTTAGCTATGCTTGTCAAATTTTATTAGCCAGAAGGCAGTCTTTGTAGCTGGAGCGAGAAACACAAGAGATGAGATGAGATGAAAGAGGAGTGAGAAAGCAGGAGGCCAAAGTGCAGAGATGTGAAGACTCGTGAGAAGGTGTGTCGTACGATGCGCAGTTGTGCTGAGAAAAGGAAGATGAAGCTGAACTTGTAAACTAAGTAAATGACACATTGCGGTTCAAGGATTACGTGCCTCTAAGTTTACCTGACGCTGTGACAAGCTGGAATCCTCAAATCACTCTAGACAAGCGTAACTAATTGTCGGAATATTTTAGGAAAATGCTAAATGGGTCCTCCTGTACTCACGCCCTGAATCGCAACCGGTTTTGTGTGCATACTCTTCGTTTTTGGTGCAATAGTGAAGACACACTTTTGTTCTGCTTACAGGCAGAAGCAGCATTAAAGAGGTGCAAAGCAGACGTTACATAATGAGACTGCTCATTAAGACAAATGCTTAAATTTACCTTTTCTGCACGCAGTAAACATAAACAGAAAAATACATTTTGTTGTTTTCTGCCAAGGATTTAGAGGCGTCTGACAGCATCAGCCTGAAGTCGAGCTGCAAGAGAAGAGGAATTTGTTGTTTCCCTTGAAAACAGCACGTCATTAGTGCAGACTGCATATTAAGACCTTAAAGTGTCTTTTATTCATGATCTATCTCAGCAATTAAAATGTTTTCTTGTTTGCATTCGTGCAGCTTCCAGCTTTTCTATTCTCTGTGGTCAGTTGCACAGAGGGAGCAGCCTGTTACTGCAGGCTAGTTTTGGATTGTCAGCTAATCAATTTATTGTTATCATTACTGTGGCGCATTGTCTAACAACAGAAAACAGATGCATGATGAGTAATGTGTCTGCTGTGCGGGAAGCTGGGGTTCAATCGAGTTAATGTAAGCTTCCAACCCTATTTGGGATTGTTAGCTTTTGAAATGTAAGCACTGGCTGAGCTGTGATCAGTTTAAACCAAAAAGCATCGTCTTCTTCTTAGCGTTATTCTTTATTTATTTTTACCCTTAAAAGGTTCAAGATATCAGAGAAGCAGCAAAACTGATCTAAGTCAGGAAATGTACAAGATGGTGACTTCTTAAGTGTGACCAACTTAGATGGCTGGAATAAAAGATTTACTATGAAACAATAATTAAATAGTATGTTGGAATATCCTGATTAAAACATTGAGGTCTAATGCATGTGATGACATAATTGATGCCAAATTAAAGGGGCTTCACACTAGCTTCACAGATATCTGTGTACTGGTCATTTAGAGTCCTACTTAGTTTGTGAAGACCCTGGAGGGTTTTCTTAAGTCAGCTGCCAAGGCCTTTGACCTCTACTGTCGCCAAATTCGTCTAAAAGATGGTATCACAGGTAAACAACAAGATCACAATAGCAAGGGGCCATTTGAGCTGGTTAGGGCAGCTGACTAGGATGCCTCCTGGACCCCTTCTAGGTGAGGTGTTTTTTGACATATTCAACCCAGAGGAGACCCTGAGGGCAGACCCAGAAATGCTGGAGAGATCTCTATCAGAGCTTTCTTCCCAGAAGAGCGAGCTTTTTTACTGCTGCACAGGCATCCTGGACCTGGATAAGCAGTTGAAGATGGATGGATGTATAGATCGATTTATATCAAATGTTTTTGGAGGTTGAGTCAGGATATGTTTGTATGCTTCTTAGTATATCAGCTTTATTATGACTTTGGTCTATTGTAAACTATTGTAACTATAGCCATCATCACTAAAAACCTAAAGACCCTTCTGATTCACTCAGGCTCGTATGTGTATTAGTACCCAGTCCTATAGGTTTCAGTAAGAATCAACATAACAGAGAATGAATCTGTTCCATTGTTTGTGTTGATGGAGGGCAATGTTAAAAAAACCTCTTTGTTTCCCCATTGCTTTCAGTTTGGAGCTCCGCTGAGTTTCTGTCTGAATCTGTTCCCAATATTGCTCCAGGAAGCCAAACATTGACCATGCACTTTGATGTGTGCTTACCTCCAGCATGCAAGCAGCAAAGAAAAGGCTGCCCGTCTGAGCTCTTTCCCTTCCCCGGTGCGTTGTGTTAAAATCAGCTGGCCGCTGCAAGAAGAAGTCGCCAAACCAGCCGCGGCAGTGCACACTTCCTAATTAGTCTGCCCTCACACTGGCTAACGCCACAGGATAGTTGCTTTTCTCACACATTTTCTCCCGCTCGCTTTCATATCACCAGTGCTTCTGTTCTCTCAGTCTAGTCCCCCTGTTCTTGCTTTTACTCCTTTTCCAAGTTTCCATCTCAGTCTTTATGTTGCCGTTTACTTTTGCTCTCATTCTGTCGTCTGATGCAGCTTTCATTTCCTGCTCCTGTGTCTCATCTCCCTCTCTACTCTCCATCCCCATCCTCCTCCAGTTTTCCTCCTCACATCACTCTATCAGATCAGTCTGTATTGTCAGATACTCTGAAATATGCATGAAATAAGCTATTTGAACAAGGCACAAAATGCTTAAATTATGTCAATTTTCTGTACTTGACTTAATATAGGAAAATAGCACTTTATGGATTTATTGCTTAGTTGCAGACTATAGTATTTACATGTCAGGCACTTAGACTAAATAGTAGTGAAAAAATGGCAGAAAATCACTACAAAGTCCTGGTTCCCCTCATAATTAGAACCTGTGTCTTTTTTAACCAGTGTTTCAATTGGCTTTATTTTTTGCCACACAATACTCACTAATTAGTGAAACATGACAACACAACATCATTCTCACTACTCGATACACACACTCAAAATTAAAATTATAACACAATCTCTGCCAATAATGTCTAAGTGTTAGGGTTCAAGTCCAAGAGCGAAACCCAAATACAGCTTCATTTGATCTGTATGATGAAAGCAAATGCCTGCCATCCATCCATCCATCCATCCATCCATCCATCCATCCATCCATCCATCCATCCATCCATCCATCCATCCATCCATCCAACATACATCCATCCATCCATTCATCCATCCAACCATACATCCATCCAACCAACCAACCAACCATGTTCTGCCACTTATCTGGGGCCGGTCATGGGGACAGCAGTTTAAGCAGGGATACCTACAACTCCTTTCTCTTTGGCCACCTCCTCCACCTGTTTTGGAGGGCACCAAGGCATTCCCATCCAGCCAAAAGCCATAATCTCTCCAATGTATTCTGGTCTGCCCCAGGGTCTCCTTGCATTTTGACCTCACTTGGGAGACATGCAGGAAGCATCCTGGTCAGATACCTGAAAGCATCTGAGCAGGCTCCTGTCAATGTGGAGGAGTAGCAGCTCTAATTTTGAGTCCCTTCAAATGACAGCACTCCTTCAGCCAGAAGACTCTCATGAAGTAGACAATCATGGACTATGGAAGCCCCTGTTTAAAACAGAGACCCTCTGACTTGAATTTCATTTTAGAGAAGAGGATGAAGGCACAATGAGCCAAATGATGACTTTTCCAACCAAATGTTCTCTCTGGCCCTTTTAGGATGTTACAGTAGAACTCCCCAGTGACAGTCTGACACTCTGAGCTCTCAACAGCTGTGAAATCATAAATGTGTGTGTGCATGCGGTCAGAACAAGACCTCCAGGATGGGATCCAAATGTTGCAGGAGCACCTGGTGTGGGACAGCACTTCACAAGCGCACGATCTTGAAGGGCCAAATTTAATTTGAGAATGCTGGATTAGGACACATGAGGAAACATTGATTTGAAAGATGACAGGCAACAGTACATTATTGTTTTGTGGGCGAGGCTGAGTGACTTTTTAAATAACCACTGTCACAGTGTTGCCTCTCTAATTAAGCCATAAATAATAGAATAGTTCATAAATGTTTTGCATGCATTACTTAAAATCTGAGGAATGCCAGCCCTGTTTCTCAGCTGTTCAGTCAGCTGGAACAGCTGGGACACATTTGTAGTGCCTTAATGTCATGAACAGTCCTGTATCACACTAGAGAAAAATTGTATCCACTTAGGCTTAGAACAATTGAGCCGAATGCCTCTGGCCCTCCGGCCTGCAGACTGCAGCAGTTATTAGCTGCTGATGACAGCAGGGTAGCCTACCTGTCTGTCTCTCTTAACACACGCATATAGGACAGGACAAGCAAATGTGTGTGCGTGTACAGACACTCATTAAACCCCCTAACCCTCTTTCTTTCACTGTTTGGAAAGCAGGCCTGCTGAATTGTCAGCTCATCAAACTGGTACTTCGCAAACCTCCAGCCCCCCCCCCCCCCCCCCCCCCCCCCCCCCCCCCCCACACACACACACACACACACACCCCCTGCACCCATCCACCCTCATCTAATGTTTTATCCAGAATCAGCGTCTGTCTTCAGCCATTAATATGATAATATTTGGCGTTGTCAGTGATGGAGGCCACGGCATAATGAGATAATTACAGTGTTGTTTCATTTGGAGAGCGACACGCACGCTCAATCAAAATGGCAGGCCTAATTACGGGCCCAGGGATTGGCTAATGGGATCGCTAGAAGAGAGGTGGCATGAAAAGGGAAAAAGTCTCAACTTGGCTGTGTGGATTTATTCTCCATGGGTCTGTTTGTTTGTGTGTGGAGGCGGGAGGGGGGGGCTGATGGGCAGCAGAGGGTAAGACTAAAAAAGCTAGCAGTAAGTGAAAAAATGCAAGAGATTAAGTGTGAATATCTTAATAGCAAGGTTCTCTGCAAGACACTTGGGGGAGGAAAACTGAGATTAGTATTGAGCTGCACGTTGAAACCAGCCATTAAACCATTCTGGAGAAGCAACAATTAGCATGGTACTGGGAGTGATGCCGCCTCAGATATCCATCTTCATAAACACAGAAGCATCTGTGCTGGCATTTCACAGCAGCACAGAAACTTCTGGAAAGTTCTTTCCTCCTCGTGGCAGTGCCCCTGAGCGCCGACAAGGACTCCTCGGCGTAGGACGCACGCACACGCTGAACGACAGCAACGCTTTGCATACCAACATACTGGCACAGAGGGGTGTGTGTGTGTGTGAGAGACTCAGCCTCCTCTCCCCATTGAGTTGGATAGAAGATGTATACACAGGCGCAAACATACTGTCACTGTGCGTCCCACATACCAAATTATGAGGATTGATTATAGACAGAGAATACAGCCGTTTATTACGTTACAGGGATTTAATTCACACACACAAACACGCACACACACAGTCTCAGCCTGATTTTCTAATTAAAGGCAGGGTCACAGGAGAGACTTAAACACGTAAGCTATGTACTTCACTAATGAATCTCTCTATCCTGCTCTTTGCCTCTCGCCCGCAACTCTCTCTCCTTTGCTCCATTTTGGTCAATATCTGCCTGGAGGTCAGACCATTAGAATGTAAGGCACAACACACGTTGTGATAAAGGCTGCGTGGGAGTTTTGTCGGGCAAATGGCGGCCTTGTGCGTGGCCGTTAATGGTATTCGAGTTTTCCGGATGCAGGGGTGAGGCGGAAAGTTTGCTCTTTTTTCCTCTTGTGTTACCTTTTTTTCTTTTCCCTCCAAGTTTGAATATCTTTACAGGTTGTGTATCTCCTGGGGACAAAACGGCAAACGAACTGGCATATCAGTGTCAATATTAGATACCGCGTTTCCACTGCAGCCAGTAAACACAGATAAACGACAGCACTATGTCGTACTTTGGTAGCACGTCCTGAAGGATTGTGCTCACTCAGGCGCGAACTGTCTGTTGCCTTCTTTTTGTGCGTCCTCACACTTGTTTATGTGCGCCCAGCTCTGTAGTGGCAGGTGTGTGTAGCTTATCTCGCATTAAGGTCCAGTGAGCATGATGATGATTCTCTTTAAGTTTTGTCCCCATTCTGTCGTGTTCGTATCTCTTTGCCGGCAGTCGCTCGCACATTTTGTGGTGTTTATGTATTCTTCATGTTTTTACCTTTAGGTCACCTTTTGGGTCAGGTTCAGCCTCACCATTTGGGTGGTCGATTTTTGTCTGTAGCTCAATGCGAGTTGGCACCTCCTTGCTCTTTGTGACTTTCGAGTGAAAAGACCCATCCGTGAAATGTTTCTGCTGTTTCAGTTCCATTTCTCTTCCGCTGTGGTTTTCTTTGTCAGCTGAAGAAAGTTCAGTAGAGGCACTGATGTCTTCTCAGAGGCACTACTTTGTGGATATTAACTGTCTGCCCGTCAGTCTTCCTGTGCAGTCAGGCTTGTCATTGTGAAGCCAAAGAACATCGGTGGATTTAACAAAAGATTAAGCTGAATATGTTCCACCTGCCTCTTGCTTCACTTTTTGAATTCCCAGCTGTGTTGAAATACTAGACCTCTTCATCTTGCAAAGGCAAAACAGGTTTTTTCTTCTCTCCAAATGGTGCGCGTTTGCCGTTATTTACACTTCCTGTTGTGCTTGTCTCTGCAGTGATCAGCGTCTCCACGGATTGCGCAGGGAGTACATGCAAGCCCGAGCCGCTCCAGGTTACGAGGAACTAGATGCAGCACGACGCCGGATCCTGGAGTATGATCCCAACCGGGTGAGTGTGCGTGCTACTAGATGTGTAGCCCTGATATGTCATGTTCAGCAGTGTGACAGACCCTCACTGGACAGCAGTTTTTTTAAAAAAAGGTAAAATGAAGGGATTATGTCTTTGTGTACTTGTCTCCAAAGCACACCTAGCTCCTGAGAGACCGGCCTTTTTTCCCCTGTGTCTTTCTCAGGCTATTCTCAGCTTTCTTGTTAACATTTGAGGGGCTGTGTGCCATTGAGGGCGGGTGCCCGCTTTCCTCTTCATTAGTTTATGGAGATATCTATTAGACTTGCTGACATTTCCATCCCACTTTTCTTTTAGCTCAGCGTTATCCTCTCTTTCTTTTGTATCCTATTGCTTTTGTACTCCTCTACCCTCTCGCCCCCCTTTTTTTCTTCTCTACAAGCACCTGAAATCCCTGATTGTTGCCTCCCCCAACCAAGCTGCACTGCTAAATGTGCCTGAACCTGTATCGATCCAGCCTGAGGAATCATTTCATTTACCTCTGTACTCTCCCAAACTCAGCATACTCACCATAGAAATCAATAGCCATTTATCAAGCATTTTAAAATGGGATTTTTTTAATAGGGAGCCCAAAGATGCAGAAAATCACACTTTGATCCAAATCAAATCACAGAATCTCGCCAACAGTGATTTGTGAAGTCATTTCCTTGAGCGAGATTTAGCTTTCATTAAGCAAAGAGAGAAGCAGAGGCCTCTGGGAAATATGGATTTACTGACAGCATCGCCGCTACAAAAATCACCTGATACAACCTGCCTCCTGCCGCGCTCACTTCCTCACTCATTGTAGTCTGTGTCTGTTGAGCAATGAAGCCCTGTGAACCAGTCTTCATTAGGCACTCACAGACGCACGCCACAGTAGCTGTCTTTGAGGCCCGAGGGGCTTTGTCACTCATTACACATCGCTATGCAGCATGTGTTACTGCCTCGGTTCACCGTGACTCAGTTGGTACCCAAACTCTGATGCAATTAAGCGCAGCAAGCGTGAGGTGCAACCTCTGATCAGTTTGTTATTTTTTACCCCCAAAAAAGACAGCGGTGTCCGCAGTAGAAACCAGCGGTGGGTTTCTCCCCTGAGGAGACTGATAATGAAACACTGCACTTACCATCACACACTGTCGCACACATGCATAGTGCGAATAGAAACAGTAAAACATCAAGGAAGTTACAGTGGGAAAAAAAAAAAAAGATGTTGGAAGGATAGTTAGTTTATAGCATGATGACATGTATGTACACTTATAACTACATGCTTTTATGGGGTATATTGGTGTCTTTGCTGAAGAGCTTGGTCCTTATATTTGAGAGCATGATTTCTTGCTTTCACGTTCAGATATATCTCAAAACTCTTGAACTCAGACACTCCACGAGTGTGTGCCGACTCCCTCTACTCTTGTTCAGAACTGTACACCTGCCCTCAGACGTGCTGCTGTTTGCACAGATTTCCTGCGCTCCTCTTTAACCTCCCCTCCGTGCATTGAAGTTGCTTCTGTTTGCTTGTGAAACTTCTGCTCTCTGATATTTTTTTTTCTTCATTTTTTTTTTGTGTGTTAGGTTAGGTTATGTTTTGAGAGCGCGTGTCATTTCCCAGAGGAGTGAGCTTCTGGTTCTTTCCCCCGCATCTCTTGTCCATGTATTATAATCCAATATCCAATAAAGGTGAAAAACTTTACACCAAAAATGTGTCGAATAACAACTAAACCAAAATTCCTCATGCAGCACCAATAACAGATATGGGGGTGTGGCTGGGTTGTTCACCTTCAGGAGGTGACAGAGTGGATTATCAGTGCTCACATCATGTGATCATCAGGATATTACTCCACATTTACCTTTTCTCTCCTTCTCTTTCTTTCTCTGTGGTATGGGAAGAAGCGTAAATGCAGACCACTCGAGCGTGGCACTCGCTCACTTACAATGGCCTTGTTTTATCAGCCTTTTAGTTGCCACTGCTCCTACCTCTCCGCGCTGCTCTTTTATACTCGGCCCTTTCTGCAGCCTTGAATGGTTAAAAGGCTTTCCGAGCTCGCCGCACAAGGCCAGGAGCACACGTCTCCTCCTCTCGGTGGTTATGTGTGTTTGAAAGAGAAGATGAGTGTGCCGGTGTGAGTGTGTCTGGGTACCACACTAACCTAAACTGACATAAACAAAAGCAGGAATAAAAGGACTATGGTTACAATATCTATTCATGTCTTTGTTTATTCTAGAGGTGGAGTTCATTGTGTGGATCTGTGTCACTGGCTTTGTGTGTGTGCGCAATGTGCTTGTGATGTGTCTGTGTGTATGTGTGCGTGAGTATGCTCATGCAGTTAAATGTGGTCTTCAAAAAGGGCTTCATGTCCCTTTCTCATTTCTTTCCTCTAACCCTGCTTCCTCTGTGTTTCTGTCTGTCTGTCTTTCTCTAATTTGACCCTTCCTCCATGTTCCCTGTCTGTGGATAGGTCACACTTGTAATTATGCCAATCACACTGTCCCCACTCTCTCTGTCTGTTTTCTCCATATGCTAATGATAGGCTCCCTTTAATGTCTTGATGGCCAATTAAGCCACAAAAGGACACGAGAAGTTTCTTTTTTTAGACTTCTTTGTTCTATAAGATCAGTTAGTTATTGTAGAGACTGGTTTTGACATAGTTGTTTGTCATAGTTCAATAAAATGATAAACGAACAGCACATTTTAAAGAGATCCTCCTTTGACTTTGACTTCCATAATATTTTGGGGCTTGTAGGAGAGATTTCAAAATCTACTCTAGCCCTCATCATTGGCCTATTGAAGACCCATGCCTTTAACACTCCACACTGCACATAGGTTTATAAATTTTTTTGTCTACACTTGTTGCAAAGACAAGACTGATGACGGAGCTTTTAGGACAGCCTGATAATAATCAATTACAATAGTCCAGCCTAGAAGTAATAAATGCATGAATGAGCTTTTCAGCATCAGTCTGAGAAAGGATGTTTCTAATTTTAGAAATATTGCGCAAATGCAAAAAAAAAGCAGTCTTACATATTTGATTAATATGTGCATTGAAGGACATATTTTGGTCAAAAATGACTCCAAGATTTCTCACAGTGTCACTGGAGGCCAAAGTAATGCCATTCAGGGTAAGTATCTGGTTAGACACCATGTTTCTAATGTTTGTAGGGCCGAGAACAAGAATTTCAGTTTTATCTGAACTTAAAAGCAGGAAATTAGAGGTCATCCAGGCCTTTACGTCTTTAAGACATTCCTGCAGTTTTAACTAATTGAGTGTCATCTGGCTTCATGGATGAATAAAGCTGGGTATAATCTGCATGTATGCTATTCCTTCTAATAATATTGCTTAAGGGAAGCATGTACAGTACCAGTCATTTCGTACTATATAATGTAAATAGAACTGGTCCTAGCACAGAACCCTGTGGAACTCCATAATTAACCTTAGTGTCTGAAGCAGACTCCCCATTTACATGAACAAATTGGAGTCTGTTAGATAAATATGATTCAAACCACTGCAGCGCAGTATCTTTAATACCTATGGTATGCTCTAATCTCTGTAATAAAATGTTATGGTCAACAGTATCAAAAGCTGCACAAGCACAGAGATGAGTCCACTGTCAGAGGCCATGAGAAGATCATTTGTAACCTTCACTAATGCTGTTTCTGTACTGTGATGAATTCTGAAACCTGACTGAAACTCTTCAAGTAAACCGTTCTTCTGCAGATGATCAGTTTTACAACTACTCTTTCAAGAATTTTTGAGAGAAAAGGAAGGTCGGAGATTGGCCTATAATTAGCTACGACAGCTGGTCAAGTGATGGCTTTTTAAGTAATGGTTTAATTACTGCCATCTTAAAGGCCTGTGAAACATACCTAGATTGATCATATTTCAAATCGAAGCATTAACTAATGGTAGGGCTTCTTTGAGCAGTCTTGTAGAAATGGGGTCTAATAGACACGTTGATTTTTGTGGAAGAAGATCATAATGGAAAAGTTAAAAGTGAATTTTGGATGACAAGTGGTATTAGTTATGCTAAAATACAGACGTGCATCTGGACTCTCGGTTCCCCCACTGCTCTGCACAGACAGCAACCCCATGTGTTCTGTTAATCTACCTAGTCCCCCATATATTTATTTATCAGTTACATCTAGCTAGCTCTGGCTCATGTTATAGCATTCATATCAAAATGTGTGTGAACAGTTGTGTTGCTAGGCAACCTGGCATCCCATGATTGTTTTTTTTTACATTCATTTCTATGTCCTCTGCAGTTCTAGGTGTACAGTAAGTCTTTTTTTTTTTTTCCTTTTTAATCCCACACACACACACCCAAAATTCACTATATGATGAATAAACCCCTTTTAGGAAAATCATGGGAAATGAGATGATGGTTTTATTTTAACAGAGCTACATGATTTTTTTTTTTTTTTTAAATGCCAAGGGGTCAAAGTGACACTAGTGGCAGCTCTAGTTTTAAAGTGTATAGAAATGTGTGCTTGTAGTCTGAAGCACTTTGAGGGGTCGGTAAGACTTGAAAAGTGCCATGTAAATGCCAGTCCATTTCCATTTCTCTCTTTTTTTTTCCCCTGTTGGTCTATTTGTTTGCCCCCTAGTGGTTCTTCTTGGAAATCTTATGATATTGAAAGACCAATATTCACCTCACAGAATTGAATGTTCAGGAAGCTTAACATCAAGCACACTGTGTGTCTTTTCCCCCTCCATCATCCTGATTGCATGTCCGTCACATGTTTATTCTAATGGAAATGTACTTGATGTATATTATGGTATATATGACTGTGCCAAAATGAATGGCATCCCCATGTGCCAGAATCCTGTTTGCCCAGTCTAACAAAGATGCAGGGGCACGCAGTATAGGAGGAACACACAGGCGCGTACACAGGAACTCATGCATCTTATCTTCAACTCATTACCCCGTGAATCATAAACAACAGCGGCAGCACATGTGACACCTTAATGAACACAGAAGTCCCCTGAAAAACCACTCTCGGAACTACACACTCGGAGTCATTATGAAACACACACACAGAAACACTCACACAAGTCCAGATACGACTTGTCATCCGTTGCGCAGCTGTTTTTTTGTACTTCTCTCTAATGTTGTGCACGCGGACATCCATCACCTTGATGATATTTTAATGTCACATCCTCAGGCTGTCTCAATCTCTCCCCCTCTCTCTCTCTCTCTCTCTCTCTCTCCCTCCTCTCCTCTCCCTCCCACACGTCGGCCATCACTTCATAAATAAACCCCCACATCATTAAGTAAACACGCAGCAGCCTGTCACGGTGATAGATGGTATACGCACACTCGTAGACATGCACACACGCACTCAGGCACTGGTGATCTGTGAGGGGTGCTTCATGCCCACAGGCAAAAGCCCCCAGTGGGTTTTTGTGCCCATAGTCCTAATGATCTTCACCAGTGAACTGATCTAAAAGCTTACTTTTAGCAAAGAGAAAAAAAAAAAACACCTCATGCTAACAAATAAAGTCTGAAAGTTATCAATGGCAGTTGTCAAAGTGTGTTAACAGACTTCCAACTGTATCTGCAGGCCCTTTGTGGTTTATTTACTAGAGGCTCTCATTGGCTCCCACTGTGCCTCAGTGACTGGCCATCACAGCTTTCACCTGACAAGTGCATGCTCCTACCACACACCCTCTGCTATGAACAATTCAGGTCCGCGCTCTCACTCACCGAGGACGCACACTCAGACAGAGCGCAGGCCTAATGGATGTGCTGGCAGGCTTGTCCCGCTGTTTGCCTGCTGCTGGAGAAGCTGTGATGAAGGCCCGCGGAAAGCCGCTTCTAAACACTCAAGGGGAGACCCGAGGGACGGGAATGGGGAAGAGGAGCGAGGGAGCAAATAAATGAGGGAGAGGATGTGAGGGTAAACGCAGAAGGAGAGTGGCAGCAGGGAAGTGACAGAGCAGGAGAAGAGAGAACTTTGTTTTTATGAGAAACAGGACAAAAGGAACTGAAACTAAGAACATGACAAAGCTGCAGAGCAGAGTCAAAGAAAGGCTTAAGGAAGCTCCTCAGGGGGAAGATGGGAAGGATGAAAAATAGGACATCTAATAGGGGGAGCTGGATTGGCACGAGGAGGAGACAGATGGGATAGAGGAACTGACAGACACATGGAGGCATTGATATAAAGACTAAAGGAATTGAGCTAAGGAGGAAAATAAAGAACTGATGGTTTGATGGTGTAACGTGTACCCACGGTCATAGCAGTTAGAGATTTAAAGGAGCGCCATTCTGTGCCATGCTGGAGTGTCCTTGAGCATAGGATTGAATCTTTATCTTCACTCTATCGCTAAATCTTCCATTAGGGATGCATTAATACTTAAGTTCTGCTAAATTTATATTTCATGCATTTTTCTGCCAGATTTGTTTTGTTAATGATTTGTCCTGTTCTCCTTCTGAGAGGAAAATCACTACATAAAGGGAAGAAATGCAGAAATTACGTGTCTATTTTGGCTTACGGCCAATCAAAATATTTCATTTGGAATAAAGCGGTAAACATGGTCGTTCTGTCAGGCTGATGGTGACGCTGGCTTAAAGCTTTGTCTTACCACCTCCTTATTCACACATCTTTCATACTGCACTTTATGCTGCATGGACAAAGAGAACTGGGAACAGTCAGTTTGGAGTTTTAGTAGGGATCTTCCAGGAATTCAAGCAAAAGAGTTCACGAGAGCACCAAAAAGTTAAAATCGCTTACATACAGCATGAGATGATATAGCTAACAGTGATTAGTGAACATATTAGTGGACTGACATCAGCTGAACAAATGAAAGTAAAATGGTTTCAATTAAGGTTTGCAGCTTAACTGTTTTAGCTTTTGTGGTTTTAAAGAAAAAAAAAAAAATTCCCTGATGTCTAAGCCCAGCAGGCGGGTCAATTTAGGCCTTTGGGGGTGGCCAGGCTTGTGAATCACTGGTTAAAGTCATGTCTTCAATACCAGCGCTGACAAATTGTTGTATTTCCTTGGCTTATAACCTAAAGTATAATGTGTCTTTGCCCCCCTGCTGGCTCAGCAGTCAATCGAACACATACGCCCACTCACAGGTCCAGAGGCTTTTCTGCCATTCAGTAATAAAATCTCACTTGCACATGTTTTTGTTTTGTTTTTTTATTAAACTGGACTTTAATAGAAGAGTAAGAATGAAATCTCCTTTCTCAGCAGAACTAGACTAGTTGTGTAAAGCATGAGGTTGCGTGTTTTATGCCATTTGTTAAGCTTTGTTTTCATCCCATGTGTGCTGTCTCCACTCTGTGCTGGTCAGTTAATTAGAAACGTTTTCAGGTAAAAGGTTAAAAATGTAGATTTCTAAAGGAAAGAGAGGGTGAGTGAGTGGGAGGCCAAGATGCTAGTTTGTGCATATTGGAGAAGGTGAGAGAGAGAGAGCGAGTGAGCGAGCAGCTGGTCCGGGGGTGTTTCTCAGAAGGAGGCTGCACTAATGTTAGACTAATGTTAGTGTTAATCAGGTTAGCATATGCCCAATGCATGTGCGTGTGCGCATGTGTGTGAGTTTGTGCTTTTTTGCACCTGCACTGTATCAAGTCCTGGTGAAAAAAGAGAAAGTACACCCTCTAAATCTAATCCCTCCTTGGCGTTGTGTTAACTCACACCTCTGCTCCAGACCTGCAAACTGCCAGCTCTTGTGCTTTTAGAGAGGTGCTCACACTCGCTGATGATTCATCAATCTGGTTCGTTTGTTTAGCAGGACCCGGTTTCTTATGGAAGCAGTAAGGGTGCACTTAAGCTTTTCACACACTGCTTCTGCATTTTGGCAGAAGCAGTGTGTGTGTGTGTGTGTGTGTGTGTGTGTTGTAGATCATCAGAGGTTGTGTTTACTTAATTTTAAGACTCGCTGAGAATCGGATGATTTTTTACCATGCCCCGATATGTACATAACACATTAAATGTGCTTTATGAATGACTGTAAGTGGCTACTGCACATCAAAACTCAGCATCTCCTGTGTATGCATGTATGATGTGTAATTAGACAGGAAACAGATGCACAAACTACACACAAGCCAACATGTGTGTATGAACACCCGCTCACTCACATTTTATAACCGATTTTTAAGAGGTAACATACCACAAACACATAAAACCACACAATTCACAATCAACCACGGAAAAGTGACAAGTCTAGACACGCGCGCGCTCTCACTCTCTCTCTCTCACACACACACACACACACACACACACACACACACACACACAAAATCATCAAAGGGCTGCAAACCCCAGCTTTGGGCAGACTGAAGCTGTTTTCAGAGTTCATTTCACTGCAGGAGGCTTCAGCCAAATCCAGGCTGGCAGCTCACACACAAAACTTTTTGAGGAGAATCCCATAATTCAGTAATTACAAGACAGGCAGTCTCCTGATCCTGGTTTCCTTTTAACCCCCTCTGAGATCGCTCTCACACCCTTAAACATAAAACACGCTCTAGACTTTCTGTTATACACTCACACACACGCTTGTCCACCTTATCCTGTACAATAGTTGAGCCCTGTGCTGATTAAAGACCGCCCGTTGGCCCCCTAATTCTGTGGACCATGCTGCTATTCTGGCCCATAAAATTACACAGGCCTTACCGCAAGTTAGTGTTTGGATCACGCAGCCCAGAAAAACATTGAACAAGCTACTGTGCCCAGCTACTGGAAAACAGACTGAACAGGATGAAATGACAGAGCAGAAATAAGTCAGGAGGTGGGGCTCACAGGAGACTGTTCTTCGTTAATGCAGGGGTTGATGTGATAATTATAAAGGGAAAGATGTGCTGTGGAGCTTGCCCCTACTTACAAGCCATTTAGTCCAGCTTTCAGTCTTGTCAGATGATTTTATTCTTTTCCACTGAGGTGAGATAATTCAGTGGTTTGCAATGCAAATGTAATTGCTAGTTGCGCTTATACCATGAGATATTCCAGAATAAGGAATTATCAGGAACTTGGAGTTCATGAATATTCTGCAAACAAGTACAATTAGACCGTTTTCTTTAAAAAGAATCCTCTTTACTAGCCCCCAGAAGGTCACAAGGACATTAGAGAGGAATGGTAAGGTACTTGTATCATGTTAGTAAAGTTAGGATTTCCTTTTTAACAAAGTACATTAGCTTGAAAAAACACTCCTGTGGTTCAATCATCTCTCCATCCCATAGTCTGCATACAAAAGATGAATGCTGCCAGTGTTATATTGCGCACTGGTTTTGTGGACTACCACACGGAAGCTCCAGGTTCAGCTTTGTGTCCAGCAAAATCTTGTTTTTTGGAGCCAGATCTGATCAAATTTGTGCGACAGGCTGGCGTGCAGAGTCATCTGCGAACACTAATTAGATCGGTTAGCAAGGTGCATGAGTAGATATGGGTGCGTTGCACAGATGCACAGGTACATGGTAGCATGCTAATAAAATATTAGAATGTTTAATCATTCCAATAAAAAAAGGCACCAAGACCGCAAACACGGTCAAAGCTGAGCAAACATTTTGCAGCTGGTTTGTCACTCAAAGTGGCCTTGCCCCTGTTTGTAGTAAGGCTTAACTTTAAGCCTTACTACAAATTAAATGAGTGGATTATATAATATTTCATGCCCCATACAGTTATGTAAAAAAATTGTCTCAGAAGTTGATTTTTTTTTTTTTTTAATTTATTTTTCAGGCTGTTGCCTTGCTTATTTCTGCTGTGCAGCTTATCATAGGCGTCTATGAGGTTTTCACTTTCATGCTATCTTAATTGCTCTGGTGTTTGCCTATTGGTTAATCCGAATGCACATTAGGCTCCTCTAGCTCAAAAAAAAACTAGAGTTTCAGAAAGGCTGATTAGACAGGTGTCATCTTTTTTTCCCCACAGTTTTTTTCATGTCCTCTCCTTTTTTGCCATTGGTTGATTGGCACACGTAGGAACACTTCCTGTTTGACCATCTCTGAAGCGCTCCAGCACTGGCTGAACTCCTGTTCACACTCCTGGGAGACAAAGACAAGAGTGAACAGCTCATTCCAGCATTATGTTTCTACCCACTGCTATCAAGAGTTTTCACACACACACACACACACACACACACACACACACACACACACACATACAGTATATAGCACCTTTCTGCCTCTTTTCTCTTTTACAAAGTCACAATGAGTGATTCCATCCACGGACTCCTCCTCCTCTGTCCTTGTCTCTCCAGCTCATCCCTGAGGCTCCACGTTCCCTCTCACTTCTTTTTTGTTTTAAGTCACTTCATTCCAATGCTGCGCAGCAACCGGGTGATTTTTTTTTTTTTTTTTTCCTCCCTTTCCCCCCCCTCGTTCTCCCTCCCCTCCATCTGGGCCAGCAAAGGCCTACAGGGACTTATTTGGTGTCTGTCTTTATCCCCACAGCTTGTCTGTGGCCTACGGGCAAACTGCAGAGTGTGATCTGTCTGTGAGTTGATAAAAATCTCCCATTCTCCTTCATACTCTCACTTCAAAGCACTTTGCAGCGCTATGTTTAGATTTAAGAAGAGGAGTTTCGGCAGGGTCAGCTACGTGTTTGTGTCGTCGCTGCCGAGGTCGCGTGTCCGCCATCGAGCTAAAATAATGAATTCATCCACGATTTAAAGTACGACACCGTTCCTCTTAAAGATGGCAACATGCACATTTGGCATTTTGTTGCTACAGTTTGTTTTTTAAATATCCTTCCAAACTTTTACCTTTTCTGAAAGGAGGCATTAAATTCAGACACTTGTTCATAAACCAATATTTTTATAGAAAAATCTAAAAGGATAAACATGATTTATTTCATCACTTTAGGCTTTGAGTGTCTTCCTAATTGACTTTTAAATCAAGTGGCTGGAACACTAAACAGGCCACTTAATCATACCACCCCCTAAAATCTGGGTTTTTGTGTGCATTGTCTGTACTTCACAAAGAAAATCGCTGCCAGCAGTGAGCTGGGAGGCAAAGGGACATCGTGGGCCAAGAGGATGCAGTGCTGGCAAACATCTGCAAGCAGAGGAAATTACTTCTTTGCTAAATTTCAAGAGAGAGTTGGAAGGAGTTGGCTTCTAGGTAGCTTCTGCTCCATCATGTAAGGAACAATGTTTTGGGGGGAAAAAAAAACACTTCTCTGTGGAGTTTTTTTTCCCATTCCCCTTGATTTGTTTTTGGGACTGAAACATCTGGAAGAGCCTGGACAAATATAAGTAAGAGAAAAAAAATCTTTTTTTTTTTTTAAACTGACCCCTTCAAACCACTGGAGTAATCCTCTTCTTAAAGGTTCTGAAGTTGGCGGGACTCACATCAAAGCATCTGAAGGTCAAACAGATCGACCTCACGACTTTTTCAGCAGGCCGTTGGAGAGCATGAGGAGCTGGATTCGATCATCAAAGACTCCATCACTGATGGTGGTGTCAACCCCCACATCCACAAATCTGTGACCGGAAGGAGAGAACAACAGAAGACTGTTAAACGCGTGCTGTGGAGATGATGCCATCTCAGAACGCAAACACATGACTCGACACAGCTGGACGGGGCGGCGTTGGTGTTTTTGCAGCACGCGTGTGTTCAAAAAAAGAAAAACCTGGTTCAAACTTTAAGGCCGTTTCCAGACTTGTGCGCACACACACACACACACACACTCTGTAGTTGTATCACAGCGGGGAAAACCCTGAAATCTATTTTTTTCCTTCCCTTACACACCTGCAGACATAACTTTTGGGGGCATCATAACCTGGAAAGAGGAGAAACAAACCATCCGCACACATGCACGTACACACACTCGCAGGGGTATTTGGATGTTATTTCAGTTAACAGTGGGAGGCAAACAGAACCACAGAGGAAGACAGGAACGGGGACACAGCCCCGGTAAATAAACAACACCCCATGGCCACTGCCATGGCCACCCAGACTAACACACATGGAACAGGTTTAGGATCCATGTTGATTGCAGATTCATGAGATAACAAAACACACGCATGCAGTTTCCTGATGTCAAAAGCTGTTTTCCAGAAGAAGAACTTACTGATTTGGTTTGATTAGTATGAAATCTGAACATATTGTTAATGCTAGAGTCACACGGGGCGAAAACAGCAGAGACTGCAGCGCAACCAAAATTATTGCAACTGTGTGCAATGAACTTGCAATCTTGTTGCTTTTGAACTGGTTGCTTTGAAGACAAAGACCAGGTCTGAGACACTTGCAGTCATTTGCAATCTTCAAAGTGACTTTTTTGCATCAAGACAGCATTAAAAAGACGGTGTCTGCTGTCAGCTTGAGAGTGAGTGGGGCCAGGTTGGCAATTTAATGCAATTTGTCTGCAATAATAGGATGATTAACTGTTAGAAATAGGCAAAAATCACAAATCTGTTACTTGCAACAGATATACAGAAATTCACATTAAGTACTTAGATTCAGAGTCCAACCAGAGGCTCATAGATTTGAAACAGAAATGCAGAAATAGCGGCATACTTGCTGCAGTTTAACTGTGGAATGACTTAGGCCCTCGGCAACCTTGCTTTTGTACAGGACTATAACCACAATACATCCAGCTGGGAACCAGTTAAGTCGAGCCCCCTGCTGCGAACAGACGTGTCACAGATGAGTTGCGCTGATTGGCACAGACTGACTCCAATTGCAGCATTTTGCGTGTTTAAATTAGACAGCAGGTATCTGCAAACGTGACTGCAGAAACCAGCTGCCTCCTTTCAGGTAACCCGTGCAATCACCTTGCGATCTAAAGTGCTCACCCACAGGTTGAGGCTGCCTGAACTCTAGACTCTATTCCTGTCTCACTTTTTCTTTACTTTAAATCATTGAGTATTCAGGAGTCATCTTGT